>NC_058121.1:12610108-12919239 GCF_914725855.1 Thunnus albacares | reverse complement strand
TGACCTTCAAAAAAAAATTACTTGTATTGCACCACAGTGGATGAATATTTTGGTAATGTGTGATATGATTGCTACTAAGTCATTTCCAAATAATTTACACAATAAATGCTTCCAAGGAATGGCGAAAATTAGACCCATGCCAGCATTCCAACATTACAAATATAGTTAATCCCCTATCTCTCATAGAAATAACTCAAATACTCTCAGTTTTAGTATAGAGATATAAATGTATATGCTTCATATGCTCACAAAAAGGCAGTCTTGCTGTACTCATGAAAATGGAGACAGTATGAAGGCCTAGTATCCCCTGCTCACTTAATCAATTAGCCATGGAATTCCTGGCATTCTTACGACCGCAGAGGTTTTGTCTTTACAGACATTCAACAAGTCAGTATGAACCAGCATCAGTTTAATAAAGAGACTATGAGCTGAAACCATCTACATCTCATGCTTTCAGACTATATTAATAATTACTGCTGAAATAACACCACTTCATTCACTCAACAGCACGTTCAACCTCCACCAACTCAGGTAGTTTCACTTATTTAAAGTATCAGTTTACCTAAAATTTGGGGTTTTTACCCAAAGTTTGAACTTCACAGCCTGGATGGAACTTATATCACTTTCTGCAAAAACTCTGCATTTGAAACAGATTAGTGACAATGGTTTCAACCTTTTTTGACCCCTTCATAACAGATACAGTCTTGATTTTAGTTGTCCCCATTCACACAGTGCTGCTATTGTAGTAACATACATGTCACTGATAAACCATATGAATTTAAGCACATGTGTCTAAACAGAGTTGTTGACTTGATCAAGTTATTGCTAAAAGTTTTTTTACTCAAGGTTGGGGTGGGGTGTAGCTGGGTCACATCAATCTGAAAGTGATGGAGCCGTAAGCTGTGCCAAAACACCTCTCCTGGAGAGATTCTGCAGTGTTCACTTTTGCTTTTAATAAAAATAAATACTTTAATTTAGTTAACATGCTGCCCAGAATGTGCAGTCCATGGCTGACGAGTGACGATTTCTCTTGGACAGGACATCTGAATGCCACACTACTAAAGCAATCTTCAGTAACGTTATTAAAAAATTCCCCAGCCAGCATGCAAGGGCACTGATAACTTGGGCCACCTTGCAAGCTCAGAAATCACTGCCAAGGCGCACAGCTTATCTCTCAGTCAAGTTACACTCAATTCATGTTTTTCACATCATGTTAGATGTGATACAGTTTCTAAAAGAAAGTGCTTGTTTGTCATAACCATAGAGAAAGACATTCCAGTAGGCTAATACCCATTAGCCCTGGGCCTAACGTGTTTGTTCTGGTCTATCCTTTGGGCTCACATTCCTGACAGTGCCGTTCATCATACTGGGGCTCAGTTACGTAGGGGTTGAATGGTAGTGTACATGGCATTAACTATTGTTACGGGGCCGGCCTTGTGACTACCCATTCTCTAGGGAAAGAACAATGACAACAGTTTACAATGGAGCCATGCATCTGATGCAATGTTCGAACGTCAGTAGTATGATCACTTTCACTTGCTACGCAACCTTTGGACGGGAGCGGCAGGTTGACATTGCCACTAGTTGACTTGTATTGTGTTACATTGTACTAATGTTTCATTAATAAGTGAACCAATAGAATTACCTAGATTCACCCTGAGTCATGGATACACCAGCTTAAACCTAACCCGTCAGATATCGCCTGTCTCACAGGCCCCACACAGCTCAACATAAAAGCAATGTGGATAATCCTTTACTCCACCCAGCTTTCTATCCATCCAGTTCATCCAGCTCCTCCAAATAAAAAGATTTGACAATCCCCAACTTTTTCCAAGACTGGTACAGTAGTGCCAACCATTCATAGACAACAGACCAGAAAGAGAAAGATAAAAAGGGAGATATGAGATATGAGAAACTGGGAAAAGGATAAATGAAGACAGGTGGATAAAAGTATGAGAAGGTGCTGTTCATGTGCCAAGTTGCATCACCCAACTTCTGTGGCTCGGCAACATGCTGGAGGTAGTCTAGTGGAATTCCACAATATACACAGCCAGGTGAGGTCTGACTAAAAGATGTAGCATCGACCATGGGAGCAAATAGGGGAAGACTGTCGAGGAAGGTGAGGCCAGGGGCCACAGCCCATCCCTTTTAGAGGGCTTCCTGAGGATATCCGTGGCTTGAGCAGAACACTGCTCTGCCATCCCAGCAGAGGAAACCCGCCAGATCTGTGTGTGACCTCAATAATGAGACCAGACAGGGAGGGCGAGTAAAGGAGAAGTGAGCCGAGTTGTACTTGGCAACAACAGTCAAAAAAAAAAAAAAAAAAAAAATCAGCTATGATAGACTGTGTTAGAACATTACTGGCAAATATATAAAGTGGCCTAGCTAACCGTGATTTTGTAGAACAGGACTGAAGCATGCATTGCCACTCTGTATGAAGTGTTAGGTGGGAGGAAGCACATAGGGATCACCTCATCTAACTATATGTTTCCCAGACACAATCAATAATCATGTCTCGAGAGCAGAAATCAAATCCTAAAGGTTTAGAGATGAAGCACAGTCTACTACATAATCAGTGTTTTCCAAATGGATAAACTCCCACCCACGCTGTGAAACACCACAAAACTCTTTTCAAAACAGAGAAGGATTCCCTGCAGGCAAGTAAAATATTTCCACAAGGCCTTGGTTCAAGATGACCTTTCCAGCAAAAAACGGGATGAGAGGTTTCTTTCAGAGGAGCACAGAGGGAATAATGGATAACTGTCAGCTCTCCAGGTTTGTGATCAAATCATTTAGTCTGGGAAAGAGCACAATTAGAAGCTTGCAGTGGGCAAAGATATGTCTGAAAGTCTGTGCTGTATTCAGAAATTGAGAAATACAGCAGTTATTCAAGAAAAAAAAAAACTGAACCCCATACTCACAGACCATTTGAAAGAGGAAGTGAAACGGAGAGGAACTGGAATGGATTATCGCTCAGATCTTAAGAGTTTGCACATATGCACACCTCAAAAAACATTACACACTATATGCTGAGACAGAATTCTCTGTTCCCAGTCAAGCAGTTTTATTGTGGCTTATTTAACATTCAGTAAAGATGTGTTCCGATCTGAGGAAAAACCCTCGGTCCCTGAAGCAGGGTGGGACTAGAAGCAAATCCCTATTCAGACATCTGTAAATCCATCCACTTAGAACAGCTATAGCTCCTGCTTCATACCGTCCAAAACTTACTTTGACTCTTAATTAGCTCAAGGACTATTTACGCGGCTTCAACCACAAGTAAATGACTGGCTTACTTAGGTATTCTTATTAAACACATTCCACAACAGGCTGCTGTGTATGGTTAACCTCAGACACGGGCCTCTCCGAAAAATACTGCAGACTAGCGCGCCCTTTGATTTACAGTCAAAACATGTTGAAAACTTACTTTTGAAGGTGCGAATGTAGATGCGCTCTTTGTTTTTAATGTTTTTCTCTGCTGTCGCTTTAGGGTTAAGAGTAGCTCTTGACTTTGGCATGTGTGCTGAGACATATAGTTATCAGTAGAAGACAGAGTATAGAAAGCATCTACTAACCTAGATCTTTATCAGGATGGATGTGTATCTGTACAGGTATGCAGGCCTGCTCTCGTGTGTGAGGAGCCAAGACTAAATACATTCGTAACACTGAGTTAAGTTAGGTCAACTGGCTCAGGGCAAACCCAAACTTAAAAGGGCATTCCAATACAGGCTCCCAAGCAAAACAAAGTCATTGAAAAGTCATAGAGCAAACTATATATATACACATAGCATAACCATTATTCTTTGAGACTGCTGGTTCTGCTCAGTGTATTCTTCTCGTAGGGTGTTTAAAAATAGAAGACCGAGCACATTGTTGAGATAAAGTTCACCATAAAGGGCAGTTTAAGTGAGACTTTGCCATATTAGTGACTTCTTATTGTTACATTGTGCTATGTAAGCCAATGCGTTTATAATCAATCTCAGTCACCTTTCTAAAAGAGTAGATATATAATCTTAAGTGATATTTGATCACCAGCAAAGAAATGAAATGAAGCTTAATGAGTTGCTAGAAACAATTACATTTACACAAAGTATATCCTGCACTCAACTCTTCATTAGAAGTCCATTTACTTTCTTTACTAGACAACAGCAATGAACAGAACATCATGCATTATCATGGTTGTCAACAGGGTTAGTTCTAGGGTGAAAAACTGACCTGCTAAACTTTTGAAAGACACTGGCTGTCAGCAGCCAAGAAGAACGATCAAATTCCATACTTTCACGCTTCTAATCTTTAGAGTATAAATTTAGTAGGGATATAAGATGGTCTCAGCTATGTTAGCGATAGAAAATGTAGAAACACTAGAAATAATTTAATTAAATGTTAAAAGTAGGCCAAGACTTAAAATACATGTAGGAATTATTATATATGACTTAAGTATAGAATGAGTATTTTTGCTATTTAGTTGGATGATGAAGAAACCATTCTGAATATGTCACATGAAAGTAACGCCAGACTGTTTCTACTACCGAAGCAAAGGGTGGAAAAAGTAGATAATGACTGATAAAGTCTATCTGACTGAAATGTTGTATTTATAATCATGGGAGCCAATTAACAGTGTGTGGATTATTTTTCTACTAAAAGACAATCTTGTTTTTTTTCCCCTGTTATCATCACACAGTTGACTTATGTTATTCTGAGCTGCAGTGATGGAATGTGTAAAATCATCCACACTGCCAGCTTTAACTCAGGGGATAAAATCAACTTTGCACAATTAAAATGCAGCTAAAATCATTATTATGCGTTTAGGGTCGTCGTAAACGTCGCCTGGAATGATAAAATGTTTCTACTGACCTATAAAAATATATACTGCTTTTTTACTTGTCACTTTATTGTAAACTCAGGACTTTTGTCCATTTCAGGATCCTGTAGGAATGAGGACTCTTTTTTTTTCCCCAGCGATCTGATTGGTCTGTGGTCGGAGTGTTGACAGGTTGTGATCCAATCCTCTGAAGTTAACCTGCTCCAGAGCAGGTGAGCTGTTCAGCATAAGTTGCCATGGTGATTTATCCTAGTTAAAAGTGAACCAGCTTCATGATACCAGAAAACCTGAGTTATAAGCTCAAAGATAGCTTGCTAAACCACCAGTCTCACCAATCTCAATAGTCCCCAGGCTTTCCCAAGATATAAACATGTAAAGTGATACAGCACTTGGAAACAAAGTCCAACAACTGTTGAAGTCAATGATTTTGAAATAATGTGGGAGTGCTATGTTCGCTGGCAGGATCTTAATGATTTTGAAACAGTGCTTAAGTTTGTTTATTGGCAGGATAGTTAAAATATCAACAAAAAAGCAGCTAATAGTTTGGTATTCCTGTATATATTCTGTGAGTGGTCATTATTTAAAAGTTCAAAGGATGGTTAAGATTGACCACAAAAGTAGTGAAGATGGGTAACTTCTGACTCATGAACAGAAAACTTCTAAGAGGCCTGTTGCTGTGTGTGTGTGTGTGTCCGAGCTCAAGGGGAAAAACGTCAAAGATGAACCCAGCCTTGCAGACATTTGCCTCCAGAGCAATAAATCAGGATAAATTGCCTGGCTGGGAGCCAGGTCTCCCACCCGGTGTCAGAGGGCAGGACAGCCTCCCCCTCCAACGTGCACACAGACAGACACACACTCTCCCCCCCGCATTTACACACCATTCACATCTTCAGTGCCAGACCAAACCAAATTAACACCTCTGTCTTTAAACAGACTGGAAGTGACTGCAACACATTTGTTCAACGGATCAATCAAGACCCCATGGGCCTGTAAAATCAAGACTGCTTCATGTGCCAAACAAAAGGGTAGTGTTTCAGAAACTGCCTTACAATATGCAGCATCTCCAAATGAGAGCACAAAGTCACATGCATTTAAGGAACAGACATGTTAACATTGCACTCAAAATCTCTTATGAACAATTAGGGGATTGAAACAATGTGGGAAATCTGACTTAACTAATATTAACATGTTAATTAGTAAATCTTTGTAATGTTTCTCTAACAATCACAAAATATGTCCAGGATTGAATGACCTCAAGAGAGCATGGGGAACTCTTCAGGAATTCCAAAGAACTTCTAATCAGCATTTCTAACAATAATAATCACTTCTATATTTGGTGCTATTATGACTAAGCCTATACAAAACAGAAACACATATACTCAGTTTAAGGCCTCAGCAACAAAATCATGTTTAACTTGGACAAAATATTGAGCCTCTGGCCTCACAGTAAAGCTAAACTGATCTCCTCCAGTGGAAACAATGCAGTATGGAAATATACCAAATGCACATCAGCCATAGAGAGCATGCAACACACGAATACGTAGTACAAAGGGTTAATCTTTCAGTGCATAAACATACCATATTCTCATTTGATTCCTGTTTGCACTGAGATCCGACCGACTCAACACAATTCGCCACCAGCAGCCTGAAACCAAACCACCTGAATCCCACCACACCACATGTGGAGCGCTGGTGGATTTAAAACGTGGGCCTATAGGAACGCGCTCTCGAGTGTTGTTTTGATGCGTGATTTGCGTGCACAGACTAGTTGGCAACACTGCATCAGCAAATCAGTGTCAATGTTGAGGAAGAGGGTGAAAAGTCTCAGTTAGTTGCGAGTCTATGGTGTCAGCCTATGATCATGTCACCCCTCCCCCCCTGCCAAACTACCCCCCCCCCCAAAAAAAAAAAAAAACTTACCAGCATCCCCATTACGTCTGTCCACAGTTGGGAAAAACTGTCGGACCCAGTAGCGCTGTCTGCCTGGGGTTCCTCAGAAGGCGCACCAGTCCCCTGATCACCTTCCATGATGTTGGGATATTTTGTGTTCAGTCAGACCAATCTGGTTCAAGGCTTAAATCCAAAGCCCACAAGCAGGGGCCCGATCAACCGCAGTAAACGAGATCTCGGTGCCAAGGCTGTTTCTAGAGAAAGTTGCCCTTGACGCACCGGTGAAATGCTCCAACATTGCCTGGCACGATCCAAAATATAGTGCGTAAAATGCGCCCTGACATGTTTACGAAACTCCCACAACAACTCGTGCGCTGAATTCAGATAATAAATAATCAAAAGAAAGGAAAGATGGCCTTGTGTTGTGTAGAACCACAACAGGTCATTCGTCTGAAAACTTCCTAGCGGGATGTTTCTCTGCTCCACAATCCGCACTGCACGAATCCGTGCCCGGGCATAAACCAAACCCCACACCGGGGAGGGGGGGGGGATAAGTCGTCGAAGTGGATGAAAAGTTTCCGGAAAGTTATTGGAATCCCTCGATGGGTGACAGAAATCTGTCTAAACTAGTAGAGCGAGCACACATACGCATATTTCCATTAAAATTTCGAGTGAGAACGCCCGGAGCAGAGAGCAAATCCTCCAAACACTGCGCCTCCCCCCTCTCTTCATCCGCTGTCTCTCCCTCTCTCTCTCTCTCTCTCTCTCTCTTTCTCTCTCTCTCTCTCTCTCTCTCTCACACACACACTCCTCCCAACGAAACATTACAACAGAAAAAAGAAAACACTTGTCCCTTTTCAGAAGCACAATAGCCAGGAATTATCTCACGCCCCTAATGAATTATAATAATATTCTTATAATAAAGTGACTCATGTGTGAGTAATCTAATAGAACTTTACTATTTTGCACTTCTTTTTGTTTTAACCCTGAAATTTTGTCAAATAGGGATTTCCAAATGTATCTGTTGTACTCATTGGCTAGTTTGTCATGACCAAATTCTACATAATGATTTTTAAGTCCCTGTTGATCTCTATTAAAAATTTTTAAATGGTAAGTTTATAGTTTTGCTGAGACCTGTTATTCTAAAAGTCATTTTGGGGAGTACAGTTCATTTAAGAGTTGTTTTTTTTTTAACAAGCCAGAAAAAAAGCTTTATCTCATGCTGACAGGGCTTTCCACCAATACGTCTCTCCAGCCAGAGCTGAATGGGATTATGGACAAAGCACATTCTCCAAACAATTGTATGAGAAACAAAAAAGCGTATGGGAAAAATGTTTTTAAGGGGGTGACGCACACGGTGCCCTATGCATGCTTAGCATAAATCTCAGTGAGATACTAGACGGTGTCATAAAAAAACATCTTTAACTTTATCATTAACTGTAACTTAATTTGAGTAACTTTTGTCAAAGGATTGCTGCACACACACATAAGAAAAACAGTTGATATACAATGTAATGGTGGTGTTCTTTGCGCTGCCGATCTCATTTAAATACATGTAGGATAAAGTGAAACATGTTATGTACAAGCATGAAATTGCTATCCCCGTCTGATCAGCCGTTTGTTATGCTCTGCCAGCAGGCAACTCTATTGTAATCAAGAGGCGGTGAGACAGTCTCTGGCTCTCCCTGTTGTTGTCAGAAGCACATTTTCTCAAAGCAGCAACAGCTGCCGGGTCTTGTGACAGATGCCAGACAAGACTAGAGAGAAACAGGGAGTAAGACTGAACATTTTAAATCACAGCTCCTCACACGGCTTTCTTCCCTGTCGTAAACCGAACTAAAATGCTGCTTCACCTGCCTGTTTACCGGATCAGTCTACAACACCGCATGTAACGAGAACATTCATAAAAGTAACAGAAGGGAACAGAACAGACTTTCACACATTCCTTTCTGAAACCATGTTAAAATCATTTACACAGTGATCCCCAAAGCTACAGTTTCACCTGTAGTGCAAAGGGATATATGATAAGAGGCCTACTGTGAGTGTAGTGAAAAAGGCTCCCACATGTTACACTGATGTATTTTTATTTTTGCGGCACGAGATAGCGAGTGTAGTCTTATTTTATTGTTATTATGGGACTTGTAAAAAAACGGGGTTGCCATATGTCTCCCATGCACCAGAAATACAACCTTCTTGTTTAAGTACTCCAGCGTCGTGGCTTTGATTATTAATTTATATCGTGCTTCAAAGTGTGTATAGGTGAAGAATGATTTTACAGGCTTTGGATGAGCGGCAGCTGCTCCACAGTATCCTGCTTACAGTATAAACACACAGAACACACGCTCACACAGGAGCAGCTTTGTTGGCCGGCGAGTCGACAACCCGGGGGTCTGACCTCGCATCTGTAACCTCAGGGTGACAGCAGCAAGTGGTAGGACTGCTAGTGTGCCTGTGTGTGTGTGTGTGTGTCCATACTGCCATGACATCATTGCTCTGACCATCAGTCTTTCTCTGTTTTCAGAGAATGGTGAGTACATTTTGTCTTTACAAGGCACCACCCTGATCCTCCCCCTCCTTCCAGCTAGTAGGAGGTGTTGGATGTCACCCTCCTCATCCACTCACTCACACACACACACACACTCGCACCACTCTATATGCACGAACACTCTTCCTGCCAAAAAAACCCCCCTTACCCAAATACAAGACAGTGTGACCCAACCTGGAGCGCCTCAAACAGAGAGGTCAAACTGTTAATGAGGGGAGGAGGAAGCCTGTTGACTCAGTGCACACTCATCAAACATCAGTAGTATGTGTGTGTGTGTGTGTGTGTGTGTGTGTGTGTGCGTGTGCGTGTGTGTAGAGATGCCAGCTTTCCCTCTCTCTCCCTCTCTCTTCACACTGACCACTAATCGAGGTGTCACGTTGCCAGACTACAGGAAACAAAAGTCGCTCGCTAGTTATTTCACCATATGCTGATTGACAATTTATTACATGTTAGAGAGTCGTTTCCTTTGATCAACTTTTTTGGATGGGATTCCATGGGAACCCTTTGTTCTAAATGAGGATATATGGACACGCAGAGGATATGCCTGCAAACAATTCACAGTGTCTATAAATTTGTCCTGTAGAGAGGCAAAACCTCTTTCACGGTTCTCAAAATATATAACGGGGGTTCTTTCGTGAAAAGGATGATGTCATGAACATAAATTGCTCACATAGTTTGAACGTTGTTTCGAAAGCTTCAATAACTTTTACTTATGCTGTTCTGACTGATGCCAAGTCTGATACTTTATTTTGACGCTTTCACTGACTTTCACCTATTTTTTTTTCACCTATCTCTCCTTATCATTTATTAATAGCTTCGTTGTGTTATCACAGATTCTTCCTCTTCTCCTCTTGTGCTGATCCTGCTGGATTCCTGTGGAGTGGGAGGAAAATTACACTGTGTCATCAGGATTGGGACGGAGCAGGAAAATCTCAGGAGTGAACAGGAGATGATGGGAGGAATTTATATCAGACGGACGTTTTAAATGCCACAGTTGTTTGTGCACGGGGTTGTGATGTGTATGTGTGTGTGTGTGTGTGTGTGTGTGACTATTTGGTCGATATAAACCAGTTAAAAATAAGTGTATCTTCAAATTATGGAGCCAGGTAAGTAGCCCTCAGGTGTTTGGATGTCCAACACTGTAGAAAGTATCCTTTAAACAACTAAACATGTCGCCTTTCTGAATTAGAAATACTCAGATCCTCCTTTAGGACAGGCCAGGACAAGAGAAAGAGTCTTGCCCCACTTGCAGAGAGATGAGGGACGAGCACTGTGTTTCTTCTTTCAACTACAAAGAATCAACTAATCTTCCATCCGAGTCCTTTCATTAACTACTCAAACACTCCTATAGGCTAAACAATGTAAAAGACTCAGATAAACTTCCGTTGAGGCACTAGATTTTCTATAAATGCACCTGCCCTGGATTACGGCGTATCACAGTATGTAATTTCCTACTGTAGATGACACAGCAAGATTATTACAGAAACCAGGCCGCATGTCTAAACACACTCATAGGGGTTAAACATACAAGGCGAGGACAGAGAAAGGAGCGACTAAAGAGGAGGAGCAGAGAAGAAGATAAAGATCTTGGGAGGAGCTCGAGAGTAGGAGTGTAAACAGTCGCACTTTCAGTCTGGTAGGTTAAGTAAATATAAAACACATTAGTATCAAACTGATGAAAGTTATATGATGATATACGGGAAGAAAACTATGGAATAATGTGTTTATAAAGGTTTGCCTTATATTGAATAAAACGCGGGAGGGCCACAGATATTTTAGCCATAAGCGGCTCGGCCTAAAAAGCAAGTAAGATGAGACATGAAGTGGAGGAAGGAGACTGAGGAAGAAAAGGGAGACAGAAAAAGAATTGAGATAATGCTGAAGCAGAGCAGAAATATTCACAAGAGCAGAGGAGTACCAGACCTCCCCTGATAGTGAGAGTGACCCTTTTTGGAGGTCAGTGACCCCCAGGCCTTAAAAATAGTCCTTTAGGGAGTCAAAAACCGTGCCGGCAGGGAGTGATTAACAACATGGTGGAGAGACATCAAGGCACCCCCGTCATACTTAAGGAATGTCATTACACGACCACGCAACACTGACGCATGTATACTCGCTGTAGTTTTCATGATGAAGATGCACCCTCTGTAGTGTGAAAATATCAAATGGCTAACACCTTTTCACCTTTAACATTTATGACATGAAGTCTTCACAGGGTGATTCATGTTACACCAAAAGGAGAGCTCTAGTACATTTTAGTTTAGTGTAGCATATAACATTTTTTACAATAGTTTAAAGTGAGTACTATATTATATAAACTTTGCATATTGAAGCCACAAGTCTGTAGTCACCTCACGTTTTGCTCTGATTACCACATCTTCATCTATCATCTATTTGTCTCCCTCCTTTTTCAAATCAGCATACAATATATAGGTCCATAAAAGCTTAATTGGATCAAATGCCTTGAACTCTTATCTCTTAGTTCTCTGTGTGCTCTCTCTTGGTGAAAATAATTGGGATCAAGATTTTCACATCATTAATTCAGCTCAGTTAGTGGGTCAAAGGCCTGACAGTCCCCAGGCGTTTGTCTTTGAACCGATCTGAATGTGAGCATTTGTTGTTCTAATTTATCTCTGTGTGCACATATACGTGTGTTAATGCGTATTCCGATGTGCAAGAAAATGTGTGTGTGTGTGTGTGTGTGATGTGTAGGCGGCCAGGCCAACTCCGCCGCGCTTCACACGCCGCTGAGTCCTGTGTGGGAGTTATCACACAAGCCAAATTAGCATGACAACTAATTACTGTTTCCTTGGTCCCTTCCCCCAGTTAAGCAACTCATTAAATCAAATCAACACACCGGTCTTTCCACTGAAAACAATACTTTTCAGGGAGTAATAATGAATGCCTGGCACTTGGCTGTTTGTGTGCTCTAGGTATTACTTTTCATAGGGTGGTCAACCATAACATTGGAGTCTTTTGAAAGCTGGGGGAAACGTTAACTTCAAATATCACCACAGGAATTACCTCTGGGCTAGAGAGAGGAAGACTTCAAGAGAGTGAGAAATAAAGACACAAAGTGATATGTATGCAGCAACAGGAAATACTTGAGAATAAACACCAAATGGAAACAGAAAGAGGAGATGAAGGTCTGCATGGGGTACGGGGTGCACGCGATAACCAGCTGTGTGTAGCAACCAGACACGCAGTCTGTCAAGGCTTCTCAAACAGCTCGTACGGTATGTTGGCCAAAACAACCTCGATATGGAGCGTTGTCAAGGAAAGCCTGCCAGATCTGTGTACTCGCACCTACAGATTTCAACACAATATCCTGTGAGGGTTTTAATCTGATGCAGGAATTCAGGACCAAGAAGTAAATAACAACATTTATCAGAGTCACTGAGATGTAGTGAGGATAAAAGAAAGAAAGAAAAAAGAAAGCCTGGAACGGATCAAGAGGTTCTCAAGGTTTGTAGCAACATGACCTGCTGCATGACATCACTGTTAACTCAGACCAAACATTTTCACTGGAATTCTTTGTGTTGCAGACCTCTCACATTCTCCCTGTTACATTTAAGTGAATTTGACATTTAATTGTAAGAGTTCTGTGTTGTGTTGGCTGGCTTTTGCTTGCTTGTGCGCTCTCCAACCCGATGACACATGCACATATGCAGACATACATGCCTACAGAGTCTACACAGTAAATTATAGTATGCCTCCCACAGAAACAAGAATTTCCCAGTAGTATTTAGAAGTTGTAATCCATGCTTTCATCAGTGTAGTGGTAATTGCAGGCCCCTTTCATGTGCTTTGCATAGAAATACTGCTGATGTAAAAACAAAGCATATTTCTGCTAAGCCCTGGATTCCCAGATTCTCCATGCGGTGCACGCCTCCGTGGCCATGTGGTAGGTGATTATGTTACACTATTGTGTGTATGTGTGTGAGTGTGTGAATTGAGATTCCAGGGTGTTTTAATCGGGCACGACTGAAAGGACAGATGTTGTTTTGGATGTAAGCGAGCTTCCAAAGGTATGAGCAGCACTGTGTGAAAGACCAGAATCCTTTAACTGAGTGTGATTGGTGTGATTGGTGCAGGTAGGGATGTATGTGTGTGTGTGTGATAGAGAAATGCATCTTTGTTAAAAATGTTGTTGTGCACTGGTGTGCTTGAAAAATAATAAGAACAGGGTGTAAAGTGCATGTTTATTTGTTTGTATGTATGTCTGATAGAGTCCACAGGTGCAGACAGTGGAGATGTGTTGGCCTCACAGTGGATGGGGTCATGAGACTCAGCTGGCAGCTGTGTTGGTGTCAGGATGGCAGTGCCAGGCTGACAGCTAATGTCCAGTGTGTCACACATTCTACTGGTCATCTCACTCTGTGTACAGGAGCTCTGCACAATATACAGCAGACCAGTTTCACACTGTGGAAAGAACATTGAAGGGGAATTCTTTGGATCCCCGTTAGTCGTTCCCTTAGCAACAACTATACTGTTCCCTGAGGTCCATATAGCCAATGTTCTTTCCTGCCTGTCAAAGTAAGGAAGTGGGTTTTCTTTGAATATGAAGCACTGGTAAACTTCTCCCATTAAAAGATTTAGAGCTGCAATGATTAGTTGATCAATCTATTAGTCGATCGACAGAAAATTAACTGTTTTGATAACTGATTAATTGTCAAGAAAAAATGCCAAAACTCTCTGGTTTCAGCTCCTTAAATGTGAATATTTTCTAGTTTCTTTAGTCCTTTGTCATAGTGAACTGAATATCTTTGGGTTGTGAGCTATAGGTTGGAACAAAAAAAAAAAAGGTGATTGACATCTTTCACCATTTTCTGACACTTTATAGATCAAATAACTAATTGATTAATCAAGAACATCATCTACAGATTAATCTATAATGATAATAATTGTTATTTGCAGCCCTAAAAGGATTATTTATACAACCAGTTTTGAACAGGAGGATGCTTGGACCATGATACATCCAAAGAAATCCCCAGAATGTTTGTTAATTCTCTGAGACTCTGAGAACAACTCTGAGATATTTTATCAGTTTAGCCTGACTAGATAGCCCTTAGTCAAACTGTGTGGATGAGATTTTTTGCCACCAAAACACTGATTTTGTCTTTGGCATCTTGCTTATCAGTAACTTTCCCATGGTTATGTTTTGCTATCTTTTCTTTCACTTTAGCTAAACCCTTTCAAAATGTCCCTTTCTCTCTGAGCTTTTCTCCAAGTTCCTCTATCTGAGACAGGGGCAGTAAAATAGGCCACAGCAGCGCCCCCTGCTGTTGTCAAATATACTTACAAGCTACAGAGCACAGACCCGCCTTGACCGTACAGGACATTGGACTGTCTATTAAATCCTCTTGCACATCCTGTTAGTTACGCTGCCATATGTTAGCCTCTGAGCTAGAGGCAGTAAAAAATAGGCTTGGCTTCGATGTTATTAATGACCATGTGTGCTGAGAACACACTGCATAATTATCCCCTGCAGTTTCATCCCAGGCTTAGTTTTATAGTATATGCTCCAGCTTTATAGGACACAAATACACACACAGGGACACAGACGCGCACATTGAAGCATACACACACACACACACACAGATAGGGTAGCTTTGTGTTTACATACAGTTTCACTGCTAATAAGACAGTAGCCAGTGGGGCTCGGTAAAGACTTTATGTGTCTGTCTCTGCCTTGCTTCTCAACCTAAACACTCTCACCTGTTGTCTCAGCTACTGTCCAACATGGAGTGAGACACCACAGAAAGAAGCTTGTGGTAACAAATGTTGGTATTGAATTAAAAGTATTTAACTCACAAAATGAGATTTTGGCTCTGTTAAGCTGCTTCTTTGGAAATTGGACAATTATCATTAAAACTTGGAAAGGTGTTTTCTAGCTACAGCGGTTACCTTGATTAGTGTAAACTCGAAAACAACAAACAACATTTCTACAGAGGTTTCTACAGAGTTGGAGAGAAAGACAGAGAGTCTCTTGTGAGTGTTATGTGAGAGGGATTCCAGTTCTGGAGATGCCACATTATCCCTGGCACACACACTTCACATAAACAGATGTACAGCACACACTCACACTGAATAAGTAACTGTAATTCTGTGCAACCCACATTCATAATCTTTTGGTAGAAAATATTTCACACAGTGAGCCATCTATCATGAGCATTCGCAGCTTCAGTTTTCCTTGTAGATGTGTATCAAACTGTTAGCAGCAAAAAGGCTGCAGACATGGCTAACATTTGGTTATGTATTAGATGTTATAATAACTTGTTCCTTGGCCAGCCCCCGGCTGCTCTGTGGTGCGGCCTTCTGTAATTACTGTCAGTATTCACACAGCAATCATATATCTCACACGCAACCCGCAACACATGATCTGTCACACATACTTGGCCATTTGCACATTAGAGGCAAATAAACGGTCATGTTAAAATACATGCTGACGTGCAAAAAAATCTTCTGACTCACTACGGTGGATGAACGTCAAAACCTCAATGCAAAGAGGTTTTCAACATATTATTCTATTGAATGCCAAGGCTCTCTGTTGAAATATACCAGTCTCATGTTAAAGATATTGGTGAGTATTATGGCATCACTAAAGTCAAATAGTTTCCCCATAACATAATTCAACTTCAAGTGCCTTTCTGACTGTTTCACAAATACAACCTCTCAAATAGCGAATATTCAGAGTATAAACGCCTACTAATAACCTAAGCTGCTTACAACTCTAAGGAATTGTTTTACTCTTGTTCGTCCATTTTAACTCAATCTAAATTATCCAAACTGTAAACACACCTTTCACATGTAGAAAACAATCTCTGTCTACTCTTGTTTCATTGTTACAAATTCCTTGGCGCAGGGCTTATCTGTCCACCAAACTGCATGGAAATCCATTTTCAGATATCCTGCTGACAAAGACACAGACGAACAACCTAAATAACAGACAAAAAAAAACAAAACACATACGCTCTTTCACTGAGCAGACAGTAGTTTACATTTACATTTTGTCCAGCAACCACAACTACCCCCCTCCCACCCACACCCAAAAAAAAAAAAAAAAAAATCCCAAAAACTAATCATAAGTTTGTTGGTTTATCTCAAGTGTCAAAGTAAGTACTTAAAATCTGTGATAAATATGTGGTGTTGATGCGGCTCTGTTCTACGGGTACCGCAGACTAAATGGTTGACTTGTGCTGTGTAACTGGCTCTGTACTCCGGATTTAACTGCGGTCTGACAGCATGTACTGTATGTGGCTTGGGCAGAATACATTATACAGTATAAGACCTCCCTACTGACATCATTAGCCAACGTCTAACCTTGACATTCAATTCCTTTCACATTTCCTTCCCAATAATTCATTACTGCTGCTTGTGCTTCCTCTCTGCCATCCATTTGTATTGCTCGGTGACACCACAGCTTGTAAATCTATGTCATTATTAGTGATTGCTGTCTCATCTTATGGGATCACTTGACATTTGGGTTAGGGTATGCTTTTTTTTAAATTAATTTGAACTCCCTGTTTTCGAATTTCAGTTTCATTTTCATATAATTTGAATGTGATAAATACCAAAATAACGATGCATCTATTTGATTCAAAGTCAAAACTATTTGAGTGACAAAATTGATGGGAGTTGACAAGCAAAGATGACTGGAGCGCAGAGCAACCAAGAAGCCACTAGGCCATGTGTCTCTCTAACATTTCTCTAAACAAACTCTCTGGTCACAGTCTCAATCTGTCTCTGTCTGTCTGTCTGGCCGTCTACACGAAACTCAACCACACAACACACAAACATAGTGCAAGCTCAGCTCAACCACTGGAGCCCTGCACTTTCACTGGAATTTCCCCCCATTTTAGCCCAGAGGATCCTGCTTACACGGGCAAAATATGAACCCAGTGGCAGCGTTGAACCACAAAAACACAAAACGAAACAACATTTGTATATTTTCCTAATTACTTAAAAAGGTTCACATGGCGACGTACAAGGCGCTGGTCAAACTTGTGGATTGTAGTCTCGAACACATAAAACTGAAGCTAACATGAAGAGATGGGATAAAAGATATTTCCGTGAATGAAATCTTCCTCCTCTTGTTAATCCTCTATGGTCCAATAAAGTGTTTGGTTTTATCTTCTTAAAACAATAGAGCGATATTTTAAGGTAATTACATTCACCCTGCAAGCAATATCCATTTATGTGCCTTGGCTTATCATAAAAATGTCATTAAATGTTTTCTATTATTGCCAAAACAATGACTAAGTCAGTCAGGATCAACACCAAAACAATATTTTTTTCAAAACACTTTTTTCCCTATTTGACAAAAGAAACCAAATGGTACACCTGGTTTTACAGACATATTTTGGTCAGTAAAAGGACTGAGGTTCACTACTCAGCTCTGGTTATAATCCTAACATTTCCATGAATCATTACAAAAGAATAATATCAGATGACTTCTCTCTTTATGAAATAGCACCTTGACTATCTTTACAAAACATCAAGGCCATATCAGGGATGAGTCTGTGTTCCTGTGCTGTATTTGGCTGACTCAGAACCTGTGAGGTGGTAAAAGGGCTTAGAGGTTACCATGGCAATGCCGCAATGCATGGCATAAGCTGTGGTGATGGTTGCTCTGGCCTGACGAGAGCTCATTACAGGCTGGCGGGGAGTCCTGTCTGAAATCTCTGGTCCAGACTATCACTCACAACCAATTAACACACCTTTTTGACTCACTCTCACTAACTCAATCCCTCTATCGGTCTCTGTTATCCGTGTCCCCAAAGATCTTATCTGTGTGTAGCCTGTGCCAACATGCTAGCGCACACAACAACAACAACAACAAACAACCCCACATCCAGGCTGATAGAAAAAAAAAAAACAAATGGAGCAGTCAGCGGTCATTAGATTTGTGTGTTTAATGATTGTCCTTCCAGTCTAGCTTAGAGGCCAGCCAATGCACCAGTTATGAGCCTGCTCCACTGCCCCCTCACCTTTCTGGAAGAGCAGTGCTTCTCTGGAGCCAAGACGACTCAGCGGGACCAGAAGCAGTATAAAGGTTAATGGGCCCACTGAGATTAAATGCAGGTTGAGTAAAATTGAGTTTCGGATACAGATGGCTCTGCCTGAGGTAAGGACATGTTCTCAAACAGGAGATGGCATGTTTGAACACAGACTGCATGTGTCTTTAGTTGGAGAAAAATGGCAAGTCTTCAGTTACTTTAAATACATTGTAACACATATGTAGTATAGTGTTGTAACAACAACACTAGAACACGGATGTGTTAAAACAGGGATGCTATTATTTTCATTATCAATTATTTCTAGATTAATTAATTGATCATTTAGTCTATAAAATGTCAGAACATAGTGAAAGATGCCCTTCACAATTTCTCAGACATCTTCAAATTGTTTATTTTGTGTGACCAACAGCTTAAAATTCAAAGACATTCAATTTTAAATGATTTTTAAAAAACAGGTAAAGCAGCAATCCATCACATTTGAGAAGCTGGGACTAGCAAAAGTTTAGTGTTTTTGCCTAATAAATGAATTTGATTATCTATGATCAAACTATAGGTCACCTTCAAGTGTCACAGTCACAGGGCCAGTGTCAAAGGGGCAGCCAGAGAGATTGCTGAATCGATCTGGCAGGCTGCAAAACATGGGGAAATACATATGGATAAGATGATCAGACAGGGCAGGGATGGTCAGAGGGATGAAGACAAGGTTAGGGTCCCTGCTGGACATACAAACACACACTCACACATATACACTCACTCACAGGAGGCCTATGTTGATACAGGAGTTTTCTGCCGCAGGGCTTGGTGGTAAGCCAATATTGGCTGAAAAGATATCCATATCCTGTGGCGCAGACCTGGCATATAGCCCAGATAGTAGTATATTACCTTCCTTATCTCTGATTATCATTCCCCTGTACTGGTCTCTCCATTTACAACATCAGCATAGCATAAATGTATTTATGGATCTGTTTTATCTGACATCCACTAGCACCAACCCTTAACTAGGATGGCATCAAACTGTAATCATTAACAGAAGCTCCTTGGGTCGTTAGTCATGACCTTCCACACTTCCAAGACAATGCTAAACTTATTTGCTCTGCATACTTGGTCAATTACATTATAATTTACAGCAGAGACAGATAGAAACATTTGGATAGAGTGAGGGGATGTTGTGATTACATTCCACGTTAGGCCGCAGGGCCACCCCAGTTTCAATTCCTTTCTCTCCTCTCATTTTTTCTATACACACATTTTTTCCCTCTCTTTGTCAGAGTCTGGAATATATTGAGGGACAGCTGCAAGATGATCTGGTCATGATGATCTCAGAGAAGAAAAAAAAAATATGAGCACATATGGCTTGTAAAGCACAGACCTGAGATTTGAGCAGAACCATCTCCATATCATATCTGAAGGGGAATTAAAAGAAAAAAAAGAAATTCGGAGCAGGGCAGGGATGTTTCCATGGGTGTGTTTTCTTGAAGGAACGTATCTTACCTCTCTGGCTCTGGTCCCAGAGTCTAGAAGGGGAGTGTGGGGTTGAACATGTACAATGAAGACTAGTGTAACCATAACAACAGAAAAACCAGCATCTCACATGCAAACCAATTCGATATATTTCATTTTGACAATCGATATTGTTTTATATAATTAGAAGGGTTTTGGGTGATGCAACTGTGTAGCAATTAAAGACACCATCAAAAGCCATATTTATTGGTATAAAAATATGCACTATACAAATGCACCTTTGTAAACAGGCATATCTAGGCTGCTCTTCCAAACCACCGACCCTTAAACAACCAACCTGCGGGTACACACACACACACACACAAACACACAAACACTTGTCATATGTTTTACTGAGGCACCATCCCTGACAAGAATATCAACGCTGGGTGAAAAGTGTACCAGGTAAAGGCTTTACTCACCATACACTGAAGCTCAGCAAGATCTATGGGGATAAAGTCGGGAGAGCTGAGGCACAACAACGCATCTTCCCTTTTGCACCGAGTCACACTGAAATTTTTTATTGTAGCTTGAATAAAGTCAGCCCAAGCTCCGACAGTGTTTAGTTCCAGGATATAGCTCAGTCATAACTTCAACCAGACTCCTGGTTTAGTCTGTTTATGTGCACAAATGACTGGCATCAGAAAGCAGGACATGTGGTGGAAATAAGTTTACAGCTGTGGCCTGGGTTGTGGCTATGATGTAATGGCAAAAATGAAAGGTGGGTTAACTATGGCCATTGTCAGAAAAAAGATCAAACTGAAAATGGTAATTACGAAACTATATCATATTGAAACTTAAAGTGGAAAAGATTGAGGAGAGGTAGAGATCGATGGAGGGAGGTTCCAAGATGATGTTTCATGGGTCCAGGGGGCAGGACCAGCGATTTTACAGTTCACAGCTGGAGCAACGGCTCCCCCTGGGGCAAAGCAGAGTTAATACATAGACCCTCACTATAACATTTGCCATTTTATCCACTAAATGCCACAAAGTACCAAGACAACATCCATTTTTGGGTAAGGATATTATGCCTGGCATGAAATGTATGTTATTGTCATACCATACCCTGCAAGCAGCACACTAATTTCCTTCCCAATTAAAGGTTCTTTAGTTTTACAAGAGTTGTGACCATAACAAAAAAAACAAATGACAGATTATGAAGTTTTTATGATGAATTTGGGTTTGAAGAACTATAATTACATGAAATCAAATTTGGTGTTAAAGACAGACTATACCCTTCCGTGCTGGTACGCTACCAGAAACCTGCACATTAACCTCTACCAACCTTTCCTCTTTCTCTCTCTCCTCTTCTCCCACACTCAAAACACACTCTGTTTTCACTTCAGCCCATTTATGTGTTTACAACAGCCATTAAACACCCACCTTTGAGTAAGACGTTAATGCAGGGCGAATCCAGAGAAGAAAGATAATTCACCCGGTGATTAATTACTGGCCCTTGATCCCTTAACACCTAATAAGAGTTCACTATTTATCCACACACCAACATGCACACAAGAGCACACGTGTGCTTGCAAATGCACACATGCACACACACACACACACACACACACACACACACAGGAAAACACATAAGAGTACACACATTCTTGATCTGTATCCATGGATATGGTTGGTGCCTCCATGATTATTTTTCCATCCATGGCTGGTAGCACAGCTGTCCTAGGAAGAGGCAACCATTCATTTATGGATCGGCTGTTGCTTGAATCAGAGGCAAGGGCTGGACAGCACTCTGCCAACCTGGACAGAGGCCACCATTCTGGGGGAAAAAGGATGAGCTGTGCTCCCGTGCCAGATAATGTCACCACAGCACTGTGACTGGTGTGTCAAGCAGGATCTAATGGGTTTGAATATAAGCAAAAAAACATTGGTGCCAACAACAAACCATAACACGAACATAGCTGCCTATATTGCCCACGGAAAAAAGCCACAGCACACATGTGCCAGAAGCCAAAAGCCTCAAACCGAGGATGATGAGCATAACCACTGGCCTTCCTTACAGGAAATACTCTAACTACACCCTAATTAAACTACAGCGTACACAAAACTGACCATTTCAAGCTGTTTCATAACACAAGTCGATTTTCAGTCAATGTTTGTCACCAAAATGCAAAATTCTGACAAACACGTACCTCTTCCAACATTTGCAAAGTCATTTTTTTTAATGTTTTGAAATCTACGTTGTTTACAGTACGTTGGTTAGTGGTCCTCTGATATTTTATTGGCACATACCTGTTATTTCGCATTAATGCCACCAACTTTCACTTTATGCATCTGTTTTAATACCTTTCATTTGATAAACATGGCCAGTTAACGTTCAAAGTGTCTAAAATTAATGGAGACGGTTAGTCTCATGCTAGTTACATGCTAAAACCATAGCTAGGCTAACGCATCCAAATGATAAATCTTAACGACAGAATGGAGATCAATCACTTTGTAAATCTACTCTGGTTATTCAAATCCCATCGAAATCCCAGCATTTATTTGCACAACTGTCTCTACGGTCTTCAGAAATGTGTGTCACGTCACCACAAGTGCTTGTGCTCTAACCCTGCACCACTAGTGGTCAAAAGCTCCACAATATACCTTTAATTTCATCCAAAGTCATCCTGTAAACATTGCCAGCCTCCTGTTTCATTGTATCAGACAAACATGTGGTGAGTGTGGGACTTTCTCATGTGCATGTGTGCAAGTCAGAGGTCTTTGTCATGCTGCGTGCTGATGATTTGCGACGCCTGTGAAGAATCAGAGGGTGGAGTTTGATGGGGGTCGGGGCAGCTTTAGTTGTTAGTACAGATACATAGTGTGAGAAAGTCCTGACGGCGAGTGCTGGCTGCTGCTGATATGAGTCCTCTGGGACTTCCCCTGTGCTGAGGTCATCCCCTCACACTCCAACAGCCATACATCACTGGTGACATCACCTGTGATCCTCGCCAAGACGTTACCATGGGCAACATAAACAGGGAAAAGCATGTGCGTGTGCACGCCTGGTGTTAATAGAGATCATCAAACTTTACTAGCATTTTATGAGTATAGAGTGACGTGCTATACGTATATAAACATATATTATCTGAATATCATCACACAAAGCTGGCTGTGTTGTTTTCTTAAAGATGAAGTCCATGAAAGAGTTGTGCAACTTTAAAAAAGAAAAAAAAAGGTTAAATAAAAATGCGGGCTGACGGTAAAGCATAAGATTAACCTATTAAGTGCTAATCATGTGTTTGATGTGTGCCTGCATGCGTGCCTCTGTGTCGGTACGTGCACGTGTGTGCATGCCTACAGCCTGTTCCGTCCCCCTGCTGTGCCAGTCAATGCTTGGTATCCTGGGAAGTGGGGCACGCGGTGCCAGCAGTAATCAGAGCTCTTTGTATCCACACATACACACACACACACACACACATACACACACACAAAGCCAGGCTATCAGAGAATGTTCCTTCTTTCACCAATAATAGCTGTAATCCTCTCATCTCAATGTGACGTGTAACCTGTGACACGCACAAAACTCTTTTGCTGGAGATTTATACCTGGCCTCTGACTTGTTTCAAAATAGATTTAATGAGCTTTTAAAGCCAGCTTTTATCAGAACCACTGAGAATTACACTGTAGTCAGAGCTAATACAGATGTGACACAAAGCTACTGCACAGAGGGGTAGTGATCATTTTCATAAACAAACTAGGTGCACAAAGACAAAGGCACACAGGGCAGTGCTCCTGTATGTGCATTCATGTCTGTATGCACCTACCATATGCACCTCTATAGATATACATACAATCACACAAAGCAGCATTAAAATGTACAAAATGGTAAAATAAAACACATCAGAAATCTACCTTGCAAATCCTCTATACTCTGTGCAAAATGTACTACTGTTGCAGACTTGCAAACCCATCAAATGCAATTACACCGTAGACTGAAAAAGTTGGTGATCATTTGCAATGATGATACAGTATTTTAGGTTCGCACACAATCCATGCATAACGCTGCAAAAATGAACATCATTCTTTGCTCTCTGGAAAAAAAAAGACATTTTTCACAATTTATAAGCCTACCTCCATGGTTCATTTTGCATACCTGTCCTACTTGATTATTATTAGACAAACATTGTGATCAACATTTTATGCAGTACAGTCAAGGAGCAGATTACTTGCCTCCAGCCAACACATTGAGGGACAGACTGACTGTCATAAAATAAAAAATGTCTTGGATCCCATGCTGGACCCCATACAAAAATATGTCTCAGCAATATCTAACAAGGGAATGCCTCTCTGTAATTGGAAGCAACTGTAGCAATGAAGAGCCATGAGGCAGACACTGAAAACACTTATGAAACTGATGGTACCATCAGCAGGAATAATAATAAATGTCCAAAAGGTTTGATGCATCTGTGTGTGTGTGTGTGTTTTTGTTTCACATGATGCACATATGATGAAGCACATACCCATATTTCTTTGCGTGCAGGCCTATACCGTATGTTGCATCAGCACCGGCCGCTCTCCCTGCGTACCTCAGGTGCCGTAATCTGTCTTGCAGAGAGTGAACTGACTTTGACAAATCTGTGATGCAAAGCAGCGGAGATGTACGAGCGAGGCGGCTCGCATGTGTGCTGAGATAAGAGCGCAAACATAAAAAAAAAAAAAAAAGCACGGGTTGGGGGATCAAAGACCGAGAGACAGATAAGCTTGAGGTGCAGCTCTGAAGACTCATCTGTCCTAAAATAAAAAGAGGCTGGATGAATGAGAGAGGTGAAGAGCGAGAGAAAGAGAAGGGGATCAGAAAAAAAAAACCCATCTGGAGTCCTCGCACATGTATTCAATCCAGCTCACAAAGCTGGCAGAACCTGTTCTCCGAAGACATATAAAGACTTTATAAAAATACTCCAGATGGTTGCAATGTAGCGTACTTTGACTTTATGCCTGAATTTCAGTGAATTTTATTAATATGCTAAACCTTTTTTCTTCTTTGTTCTCGTTACTGATTTGTATTCTACTTAGTACGTGTTTTTTTCTATTCAATTTAAATGTAACAAACTTGAGAAAATGGATAACTGTATGGGTCTAAATGACCTTTAGCTTTTTGCACAATGCTTTACTTTCCTACCGACATTTATTTACATGAATTTAACAGTTTGAGAAGGTTGCACAATCTGACACATTCACGTTGTCCCACTGTTGTGGTTTCTTTCTCATCAGTCTTGTTCCATTTCTGTCAAATTCTCTATTTTTTATTGTCGAACACAATGAGTTGACATCACTGTTGAGTGAATGTTACTGTCCTGACCAAAAACAAGCCAGAGCTTTGTTACTCAGTTGAACACACTTCAGTCTTCTCTGATTTGTTTGCTAGCACGCCTACAATACAGCGCTTCTTGTGCCAAATAACATGACCTCATTGGTTGTAGCGCTCAGTCTGCCCAGTGACATACTGTACTAATGTAATACATACTAACTTGGCTGAGGTCAGACCGGTAAGGCGGCTACCACAGTATAGAGATGATCTCTGTCAAACTGAATTTCAAAACGGGGCCAGACTCTTATCTCATCATTATTATGTTACTCAATGAAGTATTTTACATGGAAAGATACAGTCACTGTGAAAATGTATAAAGACTTGTAGGAAAACCAATAATATTAACACTGATGTCGAGCCACAAAGAGAGGCTATTCAGACTGTAAACCCATTCAGCATCGGTCACACTCATGCCACTTGCATTGTAACATCATCGCTGCTCAGCTATAAATCACACAAAGATGCAGGCTTAACTGGTAACAGCCAGGAAGAAACTGAAAAGTAGCAGCGCAGACAGACACTAGCCAGCTGCATTGACAAGAGGGAAGATGGCTGAATTACACATGCACATATGGTTGGAACTGCACAGTCAAACAATTCCTTGGAGGCTGTGGAGGAGATGAAGGCTGGTGTTTTATCACTGTCCCAATAGCTGCCACCCCCAAACTCTCTCTCTCTCTCTCTCTCTCTCTCTCTCTCTCTCTCTCTCTCTCTCTCTCTCTCTCTCTCTCTCTCTCTCTCTCTCTCTCTCTCAAGATGCTGAGCGCCGCACGAGAACCGCAGAGGCAGATGTTAGGCATCCACGCTGCCTTGCCAATTGCTTAACGCTAATGATGTCAACATCCACCTGTTGCCGTGGCACTTGGCCCTGCCCCGGTATGGATAAACAGGCGCAGGAGTTGTTGCCCAGCTCTGGCAGAGCATTGCAACAGCAGCTGGCATGTAGGGGGTTTCAGCTGGCATACAAAAAATGAAAAAAATCCTCCTTTTAGAGAAGCAAATCCAATCCAGGTCAAGTGATTCTTTTTAAAGTATAGCTTTTCATTACGGATTTCAACTTCAGGGAGTCTCATCGGAGTCGATATCACAGATGACTCACAGATGAGCTGAAAGGTAGGAGACTTATGAGACTGACAGAGAACAGGACTTGCTTTGACAGCTAGAGCAAAAAAAAAAAAAAATCCTGTTGAAAACTTGACACACACTAAGGCCAAAGCCCTCCATGAAGCACTGACACTCTCCTCTTCCAGCCAAATACTAGAGCAGCATATGAATCAGTTCAATGCTGGCTTCACGGTCAATGCCATGTGCATAAGAGTGTATGTATTCTGAGTGTGTGTGTGTGCAATTACATGTTTAAATATGTATTTATGTCCATGTGTGCGAGTATGTATTATATGCACTTGCAGTATGTGAGCTTAAATGTGTCCCTGCATGTGTGTGAGGGAGCGCTTCCCGTCTCTGTGTGTGTGTACAGTATTTGTGTTTCCTCTCATACATTGGGCATTCACAATGACATTGTTCCTCCTGCATCGGGGGGGGAAGTCTACCAGGGGAACTCTGGCCTCAGCATACTCCCCCTGCTCACATTTCTATCCGTCTCTCTCTCCTCCCAAGCCCCCCTCCCTCCTTCTCCATTCACACCCCCTTCCTCCCTCCATCCGTTCCCTTGTTCCTTGTCAGCTGGTGGGGAGATCCAGATGTGAAGGGGGACTTGAACAGGAAAAGGAGAGGGAGAAAGAGAGAGAGAGAGATAGAAATCCACATCCCTCCCGTGACAGACTTCATTGTCCAAGACCTCTGGACAAGCCTTTAGACACATACACACAAACAATTATGCGCACCAAACAATGGACTCCCTCTAGACGACAAGGCCCGATTGTGTGTGTGTGTGTGTGTGTATGTGTGTGTGCATCTGGCGACAAAGCAAATCAATGAACAACATCTTGCAGGAGATTTGGTGTTGATATTTAGTTGGCTTACTTACTAGGGGTCTTGGCCAGGCGTAAGGCCATTGTTCTCATTCAGTGAGCAGAGAGGAGAAAAATCAATAAGAACCTGAGAGACTGATGACAAACAGTGATGCAACAGTATGCCAGCGCCGCTCTCGCTCCTTTTTCTTTTTCTTCCCACTTTCTTTCACTCCGTCTCGGCTAAACTTCCACATTTACATCGTCGGGTAGGAGAACGGGAGCAAAACAATGAAATTTGACTGACACACACACATGTGCACACCAAGATGGAAGAGGATAGGACAGGTAATTGCAGAGAGTTACACCACATATTGTACGCAATGGCAAACACATGTACGCTTCACACACACGCACGCACACACACCACATGAAGCCATGTGTAATAAGTTAATAGAGTGAGTCAGCAAAAAGGGAGCGAGTCAGTCAGAAACAAGAGGAGAACTACGATCGCTCTCACTACGGGAGCATTTTCTCGCCAACTTACTAAGTTCCTCTATGTTCTTTTCACCGTATCCCTGCTTCACTCTCTCATTTCAAAATGCCAAACAGAGCATATAAACCTCAGCGCTTACCCAACTAAGAAACATTAGGACAAAATCTCTGACAGAGCCAACAAATGAATGACACAATTATTTTCCATTGGAAAAAAAAAAGCTCGGAATGAAGATGTCAATACTCACCGAGAGGCAACCCGAGTCTTTCCCAGTTAAAGTTTTCTGCTGAGCTAACACAGACTCACTCTTTGAGAATGGGAGCAACAAGTAGTGTACAGTGGAGAACAATGCATGTCTGCTGGAGCGCTGCAAAGCGTAAGCAGAGCAGAGACACAGAGAGGTCCAGTCATCGGGCTGCTGCTCACATGGGACGGGGAGAGAGGAGGGGAGGAGAGGAGAGGAGAGGAGGGAGGGTTAGCTATAGGATAGTCTACAGTATTTTGGATTTTGGCAGCGGGAAGGATCTCATCCTTCACTCCACATGTCTTGCTCTTTTTTCCCCCCTTCTCTCCAAAAACGTTACGCCGCGTCTCACATTTCTCGTCTTGTTTTAAAAAATCGACTTGGTTTGCCCTTCCTTCCCTCGGTCCACTCCCCTTTCCTCTGCTTTCCTCTCCTTTTTGTTCTCGCTGTCTTTCCCACACACGAGCAGTGCGTCTTTGTCGTCTCTGCTATTCAGCTCTGAAAAGGCTCCTTTAGAGGTGTCTTCCTGTAACAGTCAAAAATATAGAGCTTCACCTAGGCACACACAACTGAGTAGTGCAACCATGCTGAGATAAGACACTCATACCTGTACACAAACATACAAAATGACCCAACTTGCTGCGAGAGGGAGGACAATCTCCTATTGACTTATTTGTCTCTCCCGGTCATACATGCAATCATAGAAACAGAGCAGAAAATTACAGGGCTATTCAGTATTTGGATCCCTCTCTCGCTCTCCCTCTCTGATGTCACTCGTTTTTTTTTTGTTGTTTTTTTTTTTCTCCCTTTCGCTCAAAGGCCCTAATTCACAAGTGGCCCAGATACCACACTGTACTGAAGGGAAAGGAAGAAAAGCAAAAAGAGAGTCAGAGAAAGAGTAACCTGATACAGCTAAAAGCAACAATTATTTGAATGAGTCACTCAGCAGTGAGGTTTTGGGGTTTTTTTCAATGTTAATTCGGGAGAGAGGGACCATAGAAGAAGAAGGGGGAAAAAAATCATCCCATTTTGGAACACTCCACCTCCTGAGGACTCCCTGAGGTCGTGGGAGAGGAGGAAGGAGAAATGGAGGGTGGGGAGGGGAAGGCAAGAGAGGGGAATGGAGGGGCAGGGGAGGACAGACACAGGCTTGGATGGGTACCAGAGTGACTTCTTCTTCTCATCCCCAAATCCACTTTCCAGGGCTTACTGATCCATCTTGTGCTGACAGACCAAATGACATAGGGTACGCTACTCTTCCGGACACGCGAGGTGACGGTGAGCAGACACTGACACAGTGGCAAATAGGAAACAGATTATGGGCATACAAGCAAAAACACACATTCTAAAGCAGTGGAAACTCAAAATATGATAGAGCCACAACCGGAGCTGACGTGCACCTCCTCAAATATGTAACTACAAGTCATGTGCTATAGAGATACCACTGGGAGACCACAAGAACTTCAACTGGTCAGCTAGGGCTGCTTGTGGTTTCTTCTGTGTTTCCAGTGCTGGTAGAGACTGATGATAGTCAACACAACAAGAAGAAAATTGAAAAAAAAAAAAAGGATCAGTAATCACCTTTTCAGTATATTTTGTGACGTAGAAAAAAATATTCCCAGTGCAAACTGCAAACATACAAAATTGTCTCTTTTCAATTGGCCGTGTTTTATGATTTCTCCATTTCCGGTGCAAATTTTCCCATCATTACCCAGCATACTGACTCAAAAAGATAATTACTTCAGGTACTGACACTTGACACATCCATCTAGTATTGCAGTGGCATCACATCAACCAACAGGTAAATGATGAGCAACAGTGTCGGTCAATTCCTACTGTAGCAAAGACATCTGTAGCAAGACAGCACATGTTTCCCTTTACATTAACCTGAACACAAATGTAGTCATAATCCCAACCAGACATCTATGCAATGCTTAATCTCAACTACAGATGGCAGCACAATGGGAAATCCAACACAAAACCAGAACACCTTGATGGAGAAGCACAAATCCATCTTATGCTAATAGAAAGTATTAATTAGGATAGCTCAAGGGGATGACGCTGTTGTGCAGCATTCATTGCAACTCCATCTGTAAAAATCTGGCTCCCATTTCACCTAACTTACGACATGCAAAATGCGTTTTGCAACATCAGATAATTTCCTCTTGCATTCGTTGTGACACCCGAGAAATACCATATTTATGACCCATGCGTAAGGATGTGAGAGGAGTGTAGCGCACACGAATTCATCAGCAATTTGCGTGTGATAAACATTTGCGAAACGGGGCCCTGACACTATCTGCGATCTGCATGTAAGCGGCGCTTGCAAATCGCTCTTGTGAAACGGGCCCATGAATACTTGCAGCGTAATGAGAGATGCCTCTATTAGAAGCTGTAGAAGCTTCATCCAAACAGCATAGATACAGAGATATCAGTCCAGTGACATTTTGGCCAACCTGTATATCTCTTGTATAAACTAATGTTACAGCTGACCTGCATCCTGTTTGGACCTGCTGTCACAACATTTGGAGAAAGAAACATAGAGAGGAGGTTTATGTAAACACACAGCGAAGGAGATATGAAAAAATGCGAGATGAGACTCTCAAAGATGTGCACTGTGGCCCAAATATATAAACAGGCTGTATACAGGCATGCATACACATACAAATGAAGGAACATGGACAAAATGTAATTAACATTCTTTGTTCAAGTGGTTGGACGTCACATTTCCCGTATATGAAGTCAAACACTGAATTTTTAATGTTTCTAGGCCACCGAATGAGGCAATATCGGATACTTTCCCTGAAACCATCTGGTCAGATTAATCAGTTGCAATCACAGCATTATACCATGTTTGACTCTTTTAGAATTACACCAGACTTTATCACAGCTAATGACACCCTCCAGCATCTTATGTCAACATGTCAACAAGAAATGGCAGATTTTGCTTTTAATCCAGACAAACAAAAAGGCTAAATACATACAGTACGAAACACATTTACACAAGAAAGGGGGAGATGCAACAAACACACACGCACAGGCAGACACATAAAATGTTTATTACAGCAGTCTATGTGGTAAGGAGGTGGCTTGCTGGCAGGTACAGTAACATCAAAGGGTCTATACTTTCCACTGTGGCTGGAGGCTGAGGTGCTATACAGCTGCTGAGCTTGCTTTGTCTGCATGACTCTGCAGGTCAACCTAATTAAGGAAGAACACGCTAGCTAGTACTGTTTTGCTCTCACAATTAATTACACAACAAGATAATGGTGTGTTTTTCTCTGTCATATTATTACTGTTTTGTAAAATGTATCATTTATGCTACAATCTATGCTGTTTGTAATTATTTTATTTGCTGGTCTGCATATGGCTCGACTTCCCCCTTTCTCTATCCCTCTGTCACACACACACACACACACACACACACACACACACACACACAAACACACACACACAAGGACACAGAAAAAAAACTCATCAGAACCCTAAGAATCAATTAGCAGAATGTAAATAGGCCATTCAATTACTTTTAGCACCAAGCACCGTCCTTGTTCCTCCGGAGGCAAACAATCAACCAGCAGAAACAAATTAACACTCAACAAGAGTACTTGTCTAAAGTCTGATCGCCCACTAGCAATAGATGGGAGGGGATTGCGTGTGTGTGAGTGAGTGTAGGGGTATGCGTTCCGCTCAAAAGAGTTTGTTCCATATATGTCCTTAGTATTAAAATTCCATCTTGGTTTGTTGATGTTGTTGAAATGCTCAGAAATGTCTAGAATCCACTCCACTCCTCTTGGTTAGCTGTGCAGCTTGGCCAGTGACCACAGACTGTTTCAGAATACTGATCACTGTGACTGGAGATAACTAGACATACTGTATATAGACACAGCCATGCCCATACACACATACGCACTGGGACGAGTCTCCCTTCACCATCTGCTATCCAAGACTGAAGGGTAATGAGTCTGAACACAGAAAGAAAGAGAAAGAGAGAGAGAGATGAAGAACAGGAGGAGCCACAGAGCTTTTTCAGACACAAAATGGAAGAGAATTTCACTAAAAAAAATTTCAGTCTAAATGACTATGCACACCTGCCAGGGTTTTAAAATGCATCAAAGGATTTTTTTTTTGACAGCTCAACCGTGGCTGACAAAATTCAAAAGCATTCATGAATTTTAAACAAGTGGCGGTTAAGGAATTTAGCAGCAACATCGCATTTAAAGCAATTTATATGCAAATGTCTAACAAGTGGCATTGCACAGAAGGACTAGAGAAGAATTAGCGCTCGCTCATTGACCTGACCTGGAACACTAATACAGGATCCAATTAATGAGCTACCGGGCCTCCATCTTCACAAACACACCCACACCTACTGTAAACACACAGCGAACACATAACACTACATGTCACTGTTTCATTTTTCCTGCTCGCTCTATGAGGTAATCTCCTTCACCCTGCTAATTTGTATCATTCCGCCACTAGATGGCAGTAAAGATCTGGTCTTCCCTTCGCACTCCAACACACACATACATACACAAATACACACAGATACTATACTGGTAGGCATGCCAAAATGGGGAGTGAACGTGATGAAAGACCACAGTAGAAAGCAGACAACCAGACTCAACCGCAGAGCACGTAGGACTGAGGGTAAGAGACAAACAGTCCAAGAAGGCTCTCTCTCTCTCTCTCTCTCTCTCTCACACACACACTATCACTACACACCACAATGTAAAAGTTTACAGCTCCGAAGGCAGAGACGACATGCATATAGCTCTAAAAGGGAGAGGTTATTTTCTGCCTTGCGAGGCCAGTGGATCACACTGGTGGTTGCGAAGAGGTGTTTTCTGTGAGTGGCACCGGAGAGTTAGGGCTTTCAAATGAAATGAACAACCCTTCTGTATTCTGTGTTGGTATCTGTGCTGCGGGCTATGTGGGGGCTGCTTGTGTGTTGATGGAGAGAGACAAGCGAGCTGGAGGACGCAGAACTCCATTAGATTTAGCCCGCGGGGTCAAAAAGCCACGGTGCCTGGGCCCACCACGTCAAGCTGCATGGAACTTTTATATTCTATTTATTTTTTATGAGTGCAAAGTAATCTAGTGTAGATTGATATTATTATTTATTTCACTTTAGACTTGTGTTCTGGATCAGACATGCCTACTAGGGCACGACTGTAGCAGGTACACTACAGGAGGTTAAAAGGGTTGTCATATATAGAGAGATTTTCTATCTTCGCCAGAGTGAAACAAACTCATGGATCCCTTTTTATATGTCTGTGTGCAGCTATGTTGAGCAGTTACAATTGTGGAAATACACCTCCAATATTAAGGGTTTAATATTTCAGTCTGGCATTAATATTTCTTACAAACATTCTCACAACTACATAAAAAAATACATTATTACATTATTGTTCAGAGAGCTCTCACCACTATGACTGTGACCAAATGTAAACAGAAAGGGGGCCACTCTGGATGTTTGGCATGTATAACTTTTTTTCTTTTTTTTTATTACAATTGAATTATAACATTGAAATGACATTACTTTCATTTCCTTTATCGAAGAAATGCAACTACCCCACTATAAGCACGTATTTAAAATCCAACTATCCATTCAATGGTGGACACTAAAACCATAAATTCCACACTGTTAATTGTGCAGCCTTAACATAGTTGCGTATTGTTGCAGGGTTTAAAAGCTAAAGGTTTATATATATGTCTGTTTTGATGAAAGCCAGGCCTTTCAATGACCGCAAGACTCACTCTATGCACAGTCACCAGCTCTCACCCAACACTCTACATGTCTCTTCTCTAAAAGCAGGTTGCTCACCTGGAGTAGATCCTCCTCAGTTACAGTAAAGGATCTTTCGTACAGGTGTATTTACTCTATGTTATAAATCATCATTTTCATCCTCCTCCTCCTCCTTTCTTTTGTCTCACTCTACCTCGCAGCTCAGATCACAGGTTTGGGGCCAAGTAGTTCAGACCAGAGCAGCAGAAATCCACTGAGAGCTGATGATTGCCTGTGATTACAGTCTGTATCCTTCTCTCTCTCTCTTTCTCTCTCTCCGACCATCTCCTCTGGGCTCATCTGGCCAGGCCTGGCTGAGGTAACTGCTCTCCTCGCTTGAGTCATTAACTGGAGAGAGCCGGAGCGAGGAGAAGCTCACAAGGGAGGCACTGACACGTTTCCTTCACCTTGACATTGCCTGGAGGTTACACCATTCATTTCGTAGCAAAGTATGGTTCCGGGAGGCAAGAGGCATGTGAATCAAGGGTTTCTGATACATAAAAGCTCTCTCTGTGCGAGGGGGGGGGACTTACTCCCTCGGCTCTTGCCGTTCAACGTGTGCTGAACTGTTGGAATGTGTGTCGATGGATGGAAGACGCGTGAGAGACTGTGAATCTACGTGGGGCTTATGTGCGTGTTTGTCGATCTGTGCGCATGAACGATCACGGTTGGTCATCTAATACAGGAAGGATGTAGTGCTGCGAGAGTGTTAGCAGAAAACACAACAACACACTCAAGCCTTAACCTAATCCCGTGTCCTGACACAGCTGTGTGATCAGTCAGTCATAGCAGATAAAGCTGCGCACCGTGTCTGTCTCCTCACATTACCCGACAACACTGACTGCCTGTCCGTCAGCCGATCACCAAGATGAAACACTGACAGATTAAAGTCAGAAGGGAAGAAAGTTGAAACATAAGAAGTTTAGAGGAGATTTTACTAGACATGTACAATATAAAAGTTGTAAGCATGTATGTGTGCTATATGCTATATTGAATATATTGGGTATGTGAGCCTGCTGGGTAAGATTTACTGGTAAACTGCGCTCATGCTCGACAGTTGTTGTCACTTCATGTCAGTCAAAATAGTGCCGGAATGATCGACAGCCGCCTGTGGCTCTTGTAAATGTGTCTGCTGAATTAACCCTGTACTGCCCTCAGAGGTTCCCCACGATCCTCCCACCTCTCACTCTCCCCCCCTCTCCCATCCCCCTCCCTCGAGGGTGTTTAGGTAGGGTAATGTTGAGCTGCCAGCGGAGTGGTGGCTGGTCCTGACGTGTGCTTTACCTCTTCGGCTCTCCGGGGATTGAAGCCCAGCCAGCCGTGTGTAATTAAAAGAGCATAAAGACAGATCAAGCTCTCTGTCGCTCTTTCTATTCAAGACTGCCTCGAGGCCGAATCCAATCCACGTTCTGCTCTGTCAAGCTGCAGGGAACTCGTTTATTAAAATGTTCAATACCCTTATCCTTGAATGATGATAAAAAAATGTTAATCGGCAGGATTCTCACAACGAGGAAATCTACTGTGACATTTTATTAGAGGCTGATGATAGCAAATAGACTAAAATGAATGCAAACCACTGATTTAAACATTATAACCTTTTATAAAAGAAAGTAATGGATGTCTATTCATTAAAAGTTGAATGTATTAATGAATTTACACTGTATGGTTTGTGGAAATGATGATTTGAAAAGGAAATATACGCATTTATGATTTAAAAGTCATAATGTTAAAGTTTGTTTAGCGTACAGTGCAGCTGGTGATGTTTCATAATGAACTGGGATTCCCTGCCCCAACCACAAGTGCACTGAGCAGTAGTAGGTCGAAGTGAGTCACGTTCGTAGTCAGTCATTTTTTTCTTTTTTCGCCAGTTTCCATTTCAATTTCTCACTGCTTTTCATCACGTTGAACTATTGTGTTTGTGCAGCCTGCACAAAATCCAGTCTGTCAGGACATTGAGTCCCCACATCATCATCATGTTTTTTTTTCCTCACCTTCGCCTGTCCCCCAGTCTCTTGTGCGACCAACAGACTCAAAATTATAAAATTATATAATTGTAGCCCGTTAAATGTGTACGACTCATTCCAGAATTGGCACTGGGATACCCGTTTTTGTACTTGTGACGTTTCAGTTTGTCTGATTTGAATTGAAAACATGAGTGCAAATACCACTGTAGGCGTATATATGTTTTTTAATTTTCAATTTCCTTTTTCTCATAATTCACCGGAGTTGCCAACAGAAGATCTCTCTGTAGAATTCTGATAAATAGAAGATGTTCTGCATACAGTAGGAGCGATAAATCTGGCAAAGATAGAATGCATGTATCTTGGCATACCGCATGAGTCCCTTCGCCAGTGAATCTGTTTTAATCTTTGCTCGCCTCTGTCTCAAATTAGTAATTCAGTTTCTCTTCCTGAAAAACAGCAGGGGCCTGCTGTTTTATCTGCTGAAAAGTATTTATATCAGACCAATAAAATGAGAGTTCAAAAATTCAATTCTCACCTCCTCTGTCTGGCTGCCTTCTTGTCACAAATCTGATTATTTACACCCACGGTGAGCAAGGCACACTGACGTCAAAGTGATCAACACTTCTCGGCAGCTGCTGGAGGAAATAAGGGGGAAGCAGAAGCCCAAACTGCTGAGGAGTCCAGACAGAATAAATGGGGTAAAATGTAGTTCATCTTCATAGTGCTGACTTTGGTTGTAAGATTCTGTTGGCGGTGGTAAACACGGACTATCTATACCCTCAAGGCTTTCCCTACGAGGGGAGTTTGCATACCGAGGAGAAGAAAAAATATTGCATTAAATAACCATGGGTAGACCACAGTTAATGATGTGTTGTATATTTTGCAGACAGTGTGATTGTACATTGGTAAAGTCCTGAGTCTGGAAGGTATGGTGGTTTAGGTTGCAGAGGAATGCGGAGATGACGGTTGTTGGGGTCGATTGCGAGGTGACTGACATTTTGTGTTCTGTCAATGGACTGTAACACAACTGATGGATAAAACAGGAAATGACTCCAAAATGTTCCTGGAAAACTAAAGGTTCTAGTTTTGTATGGTTTGAGGTTATATAATAAATTACAGTCACAGTAAGTGCTGCAATTTATATGAATATGGGTAAAAAAACAACATTTTTTATCCTCACATTAAGTTTTTTAAACAGCTATTTCTCAAAGTGGCTTTCAAGAGATAAATAAGGATTTATAAACGGGTGTTTGTGTCATGAGCTACTAATGGCTTTGCGTTTTTCAAAACTAAATCGAAAGATATCAACTCAAGGATGTGTAATCAATGTATATTTATGAGTGTAATGCGATAGCCATTTAAAATAATCAATATTTACTGCCTTACTGATAACCACGGCTGCTTGTTTATGGCAGCTAAGCCATGCCCTTGAGGTTCTATTGGAAGGTTTGTGTCCTCATACATCAGTGCACACGTACAGAATTGTATATACACACCCACACACACACCCACACACTTGTGTCTGTGATAGCCCCATCGGGTCAGGGACCCCATTACCGCGACAGGTTCCAATCTTGTCCAATTCTAGCCAGCGTGGGTCCACAGACAAAGCCCTGGCATGGGCTTACACTCAGAAAACACTGGCATTAAAAATTTCAGGACCGCAGAGGGAGGATTGAAAAAAATTGAGGAGAGATTTGAGATGTATGACAGAGTGTGGAGAGGGTGTGCTCGCAGTGTCAGATATTACAGTCCTAGCGTGTGCTGGCGGGATGGAATTATTGAGTATCATCTTTATTTACACACACCTTGGCAGACACGGAGGCTGAAGTGCGGAGAAGAGAGCATACTTTCACATGTGGCAAAATGAGACTGTTCCCCAGAGAAAAAAGGACAGCAGTAGTTGGTTGTTCAGACAGACGGACACCATGTTTATGTTCAGTGCCAAAAGCAGAAAGCAGTGTGTGGTGATGTGATGTGAGTGTAGCAAATAGATGTAGTTCTTGGTTTTCTAACAGTCAGCTTTGGTTTCTTTCATTCAACATGACAGCAATCTTTTTCTAACCAAGCAGTTTTAGTCGAAAAGATTTCATTAGCCATCTTTTGAAAAGCACAGACAAATGACCTACTTTGTCATGAAGGTATCAGGATTTGTTGGTCAAAGCTGCATTGTAATAGTCTAATTACACACACCCCTCAGGCTATGAAAAGGCTTGGATCTTTGCCATCAGCCAGGCTCTGTATGAAATATGGACACCTATCCTGAGTTCTTCTCTCTCGCTCCACCTCAGTTCCCCTTGGCTGCCTTTAATTACAGATAGAGGGATAATGGAACAGCAGAGGGGCTAACCTGCCGGGAAAGGGGAAATAAGAGTGAGCGGCGGTGGTCACAGGAGCCAACAGAGTGCTGAGATTAGGAATCACCTTTTCCTGGTTGGAGAGCCTGTATGGGCAGTGTGGGCACAGCGCAGAGTGTCCCCCATCCTCCCACAGACAATCATCAAAAAATGATTGATTGCCGTGTCCTTAAACAAGATGGATCCAGGCTAGAGGCCAAGGGGCTGAGAGCCACGGCTGAGCTGACGTCGGTTTACCGACAAGGTGAACAATGGGATTCTGTCAGTGATGAGACCCTCGCTCGACGTTATTCAAAGAGAATGAGACATAACAGGTGAGCGGTGGAAATAATTAGTAGGCGGCACAACCCCTCTGTTCATGTTATGCCTCGTATTATTTCAGTGTGGTCTCTTCCCGTGGTTTCTCAAGGTTAATTGATGAGAAATAATGGATCACGGAGCTGAGCGATTGTGGTGTGTGTTGGCGGGATGTTTCATAACCAGCCCTGAAGCAACCCATTGGCCCAGAAATTCCATTTAATAAAGATTAGCTTTCTTTCTCGCAGACCTCATTCTCCTTCTTAATTAAAAGATGAAGATAAAAAATTGGTGGGCTGCAAGTATCAGAAAATATCCCCAGGACTTCTTACACGAAACACAGCTCAGCGCCCACATGAAAGGCTGGGACTAATGCATATTTAATGCCAATGGGAAACAGCTTAGATCAGTTCCTTTACTTAGAGCACTGGGAAAACTGAAAATACTGTTACTATAACCCTCCTCTGCTGCTTGGGCTGTAGGAATGTGTGCAGCACGGTGTGTGTAAGTGGGCATATATTGCGCTGAACTTGTGTTTATATACCTCTGTGTGTGTGTATATGTGAGTGTGTGTTTGCATGTCTGCAGGGGATGGGGTGGGATTCACTAAGCATGATTGCACAGCAGGACTTAGTTCCTGTGTAAAGTAGCATAACACAGTGGGGAAACACACACACACACACACACACACACACACAAATCCATTCATTACAACACTACAAGACCAATGTCTCTGCTTCATGTAATGGATTTCTTTTAATACATCCAAGAGAGAAAAACATGCTTGTTTTTATGCATCCATCTTTATCGTCTACTTTCATTGAAAGATTACACTCACGTTAGCTAAACTATTAAAGCCAAAGGCAATATTCCAATTTTTCTTTTATTAGGCTGAAGCAGAAATTAACATATGAAGGTGTACAAATGTTACTATATTCACTTCACTTGTTAAAGTCCCCCCTCAACTCAAAAACGTGATTTGTTTATTGTTACTTCAGTCGCTCATTGAAAATCCGATTTTAAGGGGCGGACCTATGAGCATGATTTGGGACATCACAACAAGCCAATCCTGGTCCAGTATACAACTTATACAAGTGTGATGTGGAGACTAGAAACCTCCAGTATACTGAGAAATGGACACTACAGTGAAGAAAGAGACATCTTGTGTCCAGCTGTTTAATTTTTAAGAAGAGGAATATTTGCATATTCATAAATTGTCTGGAGGGGATCTTTAAATTGAAGTACTAAGGCTGCTGTGTTGGACCAGCACTATATCTGCAGAAGTAGGTCTGTGTGTTACTGTAATGGTCATAAAAAAGACACATTCCCCTCCCACAAGACTTCAAAGAACTTCAATAGAGCTTACCAGTGGTTTGCATGTTTTAGCCCATTTACCACAAATCCCTTCACATCCCAGTTCGCCAATTTGCAAAACATACTGCAGTGTTTTAGCAATTTTCATGTATTTTTTTTCTACTGCTTCAGGTACTTATTGGGTTCCTTGAAACTCATCTCATACAGAGTTGAAAGTGGTCACTGATTGCCTTTTCTTCAGTTTCAAAAATGACACAAAATAATATGATAATAAACGGTTGATCGCTGATTTGGAATGTGTTCCCATTTTGTGCAAACTCCTCACTCATTCTTCAAAGAAAATATCTTGTTTGACTTTGAAGCGGGTAACATTTCTATTTTAGCAATGTCTCAGGTTAGTCCAGAATTGGAAAAACACCTGGAAAATTTACCAAAGTACCAATGAATAAAACCTGATACTTAGCTACAATTCTGATCAGGCTTCTAGAGGATATATAAAGTACAGCAATTTCAAAATCAAGTAGTTTGCATAAATCTGCCTTAGCATTGTCTATGGGAAAAGGAAATGCATAATTCTCTTCCTGAAAATGTGCTGTCTTATGACTCACAGCAAGATTTCATAAAATATCTGTCAACCACACATCCCTTCTCTCTATTGCTCTGTCCCACAGCACTGCCATGTTTCTTTCTGCTCCTATTCTCTCCCAGCCCATCCCCTTTTTTTCTGTCCCTTAATCTCTCGCTCTCTCTGACTCCTTACAGATAAGTTGCTATGACACAAAGGGCGTGACAATTTTCACCAAAATACGAAGGGTGGGTATGTGAGAGGGTACCATGACTGGAGCTTATATACGTAATATGTCTCTCATTCCACTTGGCATTAAACTAAATCCCTGAGAGGGTGACAGCCCATTGAATTGATTATGTATATTTCTATCAGGCAGCAGAATGAGCTTTCAGAAACCATGGAATAACACGCATACTGTATGCCTCAAGTGTTTGCCTTTGTCTTCATCTTTTATCTTGATTTTGCAGACCTTACTCATTCACTGCATTTACTCGATTGATACTTTGAAGGGTCATGGAGGGCTGGAGTCATCTTATACTATGAAAGTCATCCTTAAAAGTCTGCAAGTCCTTGACAATAGTCAACTTCTGCTGCCACTGTGTAGAGGTATAAACTATAGGTATACTGCTTTTTATTCTTCTAGTTTTCCATGGATGGCGACTTGCACCATCCATAGACACAAAGGTTAGACAAAGGTGACCTTATTTTCCTTAGTGGAGTACATACATCATTGGAAGGCAGAAGGAGCTACATGACCAAAGGGAGCGCGAACACTCATAAGAGGCATCCTCAGAAAGAAAATGAGCTCGCCTTGGCACTCTCCATCCTCGAAAGTATATACGCAAAGATTAATACTGTGACATTCAGAACTAGGTCTGAGCACAGCATCTCTGCTCCACAAAACTCATTACTAACACAAAAGTTCTCTGCTTGAGTAAAACACAGGCTCCTGTTTGTTCATTTGTTTGTAGCTTTTGTTGTACACAAAGCACAAATTCAGAATCCAAAGGTTAGTTAGTTTCATTTCAGTCCATCAGGGTCAAGTATCAATAAGATTATTTTCAATACTAAAAAATAACTACAACCAACAGCTTTTCATTTGACTTAAACTATTTTGCTGTGTCACCATCAAAAGACTGAAAAAAGTTGATACTTCCCCTAATACTTATGACATCATGAAGACCTCCAGTCCACTTCACATACAGCAGGAAACACTCATGAAATCAGGAAGAAAATCCTGTTCTCTGTGGATATACTCTCTATTTATATGAGCTGACAGCACTCACTGACCCACAGTGCCACCGAGTACATGTTATGTAGGTTGAGAGTACCACAGCAGGATGGTGAGTGTACGGGAAGAAGACGGATGCTTCTATTGATAGTGAAGGTCACGGTGCACCAGTGGCAGAGCAGCGGAGCTCCTCCAGCAGGTGGCTCTCCTCTCTCCTGGGGCAGCTAGCTATAAAACATCTGGTGTTTCGTGTTGGTGTGTATGTGAGGAAATGACACAAAACACACAGCTGTATTTTCTGGATCAGATTTCCACTCTCCCAGAGTGACTATCAAGCCCCTTCTAGCTCCCTGAGTGAGTAACTAACTTAATTTTAGATGGATCAAGTGCCACGTGGAAAAAATAAAGACAATGAGTCTACAGACTGCTGCGCAAACAGTCCACCCTTCATATGATTAAGAGTGAGAAAACAAGCAGAGCTCTGCGTCACTTTCCAGTGGCAGTGGCCTTTGGCTTGTTGAACTTTACGGTGAATGCAAATCGGAGGGGCTGGAGGACTCTCTGAGTTGAAGAGCTGTCGAGAAAACTCCAAAAAGGCCAGACGTGCATGTCTCTCCTTCATTTATACTGTGTAACTACCGATTTACACTAGTCATGTTAAAAGAGACTAAAGTAGCTCTTTTTAAAACATTTGTTCCATCTTTTTTTTTTAAACTACTGAACAGTTGTCTGGGAAGATTCTCAGTCACCCAGGTCATGGTTATCCAAGGAGGGTTGAATCAAGGGCAACTGGACTTGGTTGTAGATACTTGAAGAGGTTTCGCCTCTCATCCAAGAGGCTTCTTCACCTCTAACTGACTGGTTGGTAGTCCCAGGTATTTAATCTCAGTGTGGTTGTTATGAAGGTAACAGATACCACTTGGTTGGTTAGTGCTCCTGGCTGTTAGCCAGTAACTCATTGGATACTGAACAGTCAAAGGCTAATCCATCTTTCATACAACCAGTCTCACATACAATACATTTGCATTCACTAGAGGCATGGGGGATTATACTGAGACCTAATTCCCTCCTCAAATCCCACTAACTCCATGTTAATTATTCAAAAATAGAAACTCGTTAACACAGTAAATATTATGACCTAATTTTGTCGAGATTGGGATTTGGAGTCATTGGAAGTGTGCGCGTGTGTATATGTGTGCACGCTTCTATGTGTGCGCATGAAGCTGGCAGGTCTGATGTGTTAAACAGGAAAAAAAAAATGTTTTAAGGTTTCCTTTACAAAACTCCTCCCGAGAATATTACTTGACCATCTTTGCAGCTTACTGCAGATTACTGTAGCTTCATGCTAGAAATGTTGCCTTCAAACAAAAAAAGTCTGTATTCGTTCAAGCCTTTGAATCCTTTCAAATCTTTTCAAATGCTCTTTTTTTCTTTAAAATCAAGACCAATACCATCTCAAATCGGCCAAATCAGAGCAAATGTTTCTCCAGATGTGTTATGTGTGGGCAACATGCACTGATGACTGAGAAAGAGAAACACAATGTGTCCACAGGCATGTCTGCAAGTGTGACTGCTGCATGTGTGTGCATGCACTGGCAGCAGCTGTGTGTGTGAAAGTGTGTGGGCTTGTGTGCGTAGTAATGAGAGTGCAGGCAGTAATGAGAGGCTGTTTGGAGCTGGTTCCACTGCAGAGCCATGCTGGGTACACTGTATTGATCTGCTCCATCACTGGGAGGGCTGGAGCTAGATAATGATGACTATCTCTGATCTTTCGTTCAAGCCCTCTGTGCCTCCATCTCTCTTTTCTGCCTGCCTGCCTGCCTGCCTGTCTGTCTGTCTGTCTGTCTGTCTGTCAGTCCATCTCTCACTTACAAAATCAGAATTACATTTAATAGTCAAGTTGTCGTTATGTCGTGTACTGCTGTGTATGTACATCGGTCTCCAGAGAAACCTGAAATACATGGGAGACATTCTTTAATGGGGATTTTGATGAATACTAGAACATATCAGTGGAGAGGATTTTATTTTTCTGCTTCATTTTTAAAAAAAAAAAAAATTGCTTTGTGTTTGGTCCACAGTAGAAGTGCAGTTGTTGCAGCCCTGGCAATGTGCTGATACATAGCCTCAGTTCTCAAAAGGCTCATGACTTCAAAGCACCAGACAGCTTTTATGTCAGCATCAACCAGACTACTGGAAGTCATTTTTATGTCCCATAAGCAGCCAGCAATTTCTGAAACAGCACAGCCCCATTTTAATGTCCTCCCTCCCACTCAGAAACATTCATAAACATGAAAGTATTACATTCATAAACACTGCAAACTCAAACCAGGAAAATGGTCAGGATAGCCAGCAAGTAGGAAAAATGGGAAAGTTTTAAGACTAGAAACAAAGGGAATACCTTACCCCTAAAGAAAAAGAAATCTCTAAACCAAAGACAAACCTGACTCATGATCATCTGACTAATGCTCCTCTTCTGAGACTTACTGCCACAGTATATAAAAGTTTATTTAATTACTTCCCTGCAGAGACACAAAGAGAAATAGAGACAGAAAAAGTGGCCCTAGAAAACTGGAGCACACATCAAGCCTTGACCCATCTACAAGGACAAAAACAATCACAGCTCAAGACAGCCGAAGGTGACAAATCAATTCATAGATCTATCAATCAACCACTGATCAATAAGCCAATTTGAAGCATGTGAAGCTTCAGCAATACAGGCTCCTTTTAAATCCAGGAAGAACCCTTTAATTCCACATATAAAGGTGCCTTTAATCCTGTCGCTCTCTTTTGAAACTACATTATTCAATCAGACACAGTTCCATGAATAACACAGACATCAGCTTGATGAGAAACCCGTACTGGTCATTTGTCATCCACATCTGAGGCCTGTTGACAACATGCTCAAACATCCTCCTCCTATTTCACCACATCGCCACCCCCGACTGCTGTTCTAATGCCCCCATCATGTCCGCTTCATGGTTGGCTGGAGCCGTCATTAATCGCCGGCCTTGAATGACGATTGGGTGAATAATGTGAATAATTGTTTGCTGGTAGCCAATAATTGGGTGTTTCACATGTCAGTCAAGTTGATCATAGCTGAATGCGTGTACATGCATAGAGAATGAGCGGCCAGTGGAGCACCGATTGGGTTGTTTTTCTGTTTTTTAATCAATAGTGGAGATGAGGGGGAATTAATATGTGAAGAAGAGAGAAATACACACCCCCAGAACCCTCTCTTGGCTTTCTGAAATAACGTCTCTTCCCTTAATTTCCTCTTTTATAGTTCCTTCCAAAGCTCCATTTTATAAACATATCATCTAAAAAAACAGGCAGTGGTCAGAGCTTAAGAAGTTAATCTTTACTATGTGACTCCTTTTTCAAAAAATGTTCTCCATCAAACTGTAAAAATGAGAGTAGGTGATGATGACCAATCCAGATGCCCAATAGTACAATAAGTCAGCAGTACAAATGTCTCCAGTCCAAAACACACAACCGCACACCCACGAGCTGCTGATATATTGAAGGCTTTCATTTCCTCATCCCTTACTTCACAGTCTAACATCAATATATCTCGGTGCACTCAAATTTCACATTATTTCCTACAGGAGCATTCTTGTCCATTTTTCAGTGACATAACTTCTAGTATGTACTGTGGTAGATGATGATAAAGGGCTGGTTCACCCAAATAACAATAAAGCACAGTTTTTGTCACTTATATACAGTAAAGTACACTCATTGGCCACTTTATTAGGTACACCTTGCTAGGGGTTGGACCCCCTTTTGCCTTCATAATTGCCTTAATTCTTCATCACATAGATTCAACAAGGTGCTGGAAACATTCCTCAGAGACTTTGGTCCATATTGACATGGTAGCATCACACAGTTGCTGCAGATTTGTTGGCTGCACATCCATGATGCTAACCTCCCGTTAAACCACATCCCAAAGGTGCTCTAGTGGATGGAGATCTGGTGACTGTGGAGGCCATTCAAACACAGTGAACTCATTGTCATGTTCGAGAAACCAGTTAGAGATGATTTGAGCTTTGTGATAAGGCGCATTATCCTGCCAGAGGTAGCCATTAGAAGATGGCTGTGGTCATAAAGGGATGTACATGGGCAGCAACAATACTCAGGTAGGTTATGGCGTTTAAACAATGCTTACTTGGTACTAAGGCAGGATGGATCCACGCTTTCATGTTTCATGTTTTACGCCAAATTCTGACCCTACCATCTGAATGGCGCAACAGAAATCGAGACTCAGCAGACCAGGCAACGTTTTTCCAATCTTCTATTGTCCAATTTTGATGAGCCCATAGGAACTGTAGCCTCAGTTTGCTGTTTTTAGCTGACAAGGTGTCAGGACAAGGTCCTCTGCTGCGGTAGCCAATCTGCTTCAAGGTTCAATGTGTTGTGTGCTCAGAGATGCTCTTCTGCATACCTCGGCTATAACGAGCAGTTATTTGAGTTACTGTTGCCTTTCTATCAGCTTGAACCAGTCTGGCCATTCTCCTCTGACCTCTGCCATCAACAAGGCTTTTTCACCCAGAGAACTGACACTCTCTGGATATATTCTCTTTTTCAGACCATTCTCTGTAAACCCTGGAGATGGTTGTGAGTGAAAATCCCAGCAGTTTCTGAAATCCTAAGAACAGCCAGTCTGGCGCCGACAACCATACCACTTCCAAAGTCACTTAAATCACCTTTCTTCCCCATTCTGATGCTTGGTTTGAACTTCAACAGATCATCTTGACCATGTCTACATGCCTAAATGCATTGAGTTGCTCCCATGTGACTGGCTGGTTAGATATTTGCGTTAACCAGCACTTGAACAAGTGTACATAATAAAGTGGCCGGTGAGTGTAGTATCTAGCATAATTTTGGTTTCATTAGTCCAAGTTTTGTGATATTTATCTCTGAGATTTCTGCCTCTATGCCCATACAAAATGGTTCAGATCCATCCTGAGAAACTGGATTTTTCAAATGTAATTTTTCAGTACTACGAGCACCACAAACAAAATTCCAGTCACGTCTATTGTATTGCAGAGGAGTCAGGGAATTTCAAAGATGGATATTTCATAGGCTGAGCAAATAAAATGGAAACTACCTGCATGGCTAGGTAAGAAAATAGATTTTTTTCATAATTTGAGTGAATGAGCCTTTAAACTCCTCTCACATACTTTATTTATTCTATACCTACACTGCAGCAGCCTGAAGGTGGAGCAACGACATGGTAACACTGGATGAAGTAAATGATCAGTAATGATAAGATGGGACCTACAGGTTCAGCAAAAGCAAAACACTTTACCCAGTTTACCCAAGGCCATCATTTTTATTACCATTACCGCAATTAAAAGCTTATTCTCCAACTTAACCAAGCAGGGAGTAGAGTATCTGAGAGCACTTGAGCAGAAAATGGCAAATTAAAAGTGAACATTCTTATGCTAATGTATAAATAATCTACCTGGACTCGTATGTGTGTGTATGTGTGTGTTAGTGTGTGAGAATGTGTACAACACTGCATGCAGGCTCATGTGAGAGATGAAGTGTGTGAGAGTGTGTGTATGTGCCTGAAGCAGAGTGTGTGGCGTCTGTAGTAGTATGTCCTTGGGGAGCGGAGCCGTGTTATTACAGGAAGTAATCTCATGAGGAAATGGAATATTCATGAGCACCGTGTTGCCCTTAAAACAAAGCACAATGCCTCTCCAAATGTCTCAAACGGCCATCCATACCAATGTAAAAGCCGATTGGCATTTAATAAAATGAAACATACCACATGCATAAACATTAAGCACTGTGTGAATGTCACTGAAGAGTTCCATTTCAAAATGAGGTATCTACCATTTGGAAAAAAAAACAAGGTATCTATCTTGCAAAGCTACCGCTGGCATGAAAAGTAAAACCCACCAGTGAATAACATTTGTGCTTTATTGTCCTCAGCCAGATTAAATATAACCCCAAAATAACTACACAGCATTTTAAAATGAAACCCTATGGATACAGTAGACTTTTGGAAAAAATATAAAAAAGCCTTGTCCTCAGTGTTGAACTACATTTTTTAAAAATAGGCTTAAATAACGTAGATACAGCCATGACTAAATATAAAACCGTTATTGTAAGGAGCAGACAGGAAGCCCATTTACTTATTTATTTATTTTTGTTACTACCAAAAGCAGCGTCTCAGGAGCCTTGGAGCCTTATGGAGAGGCACAGAAAAAAAAAAGGAATGAATACGATGGCTTTTCTACAAAGATGAATGACGGATTCTCAAGACTATACACTGTTTTTTTTCCACATACAATCGTTTTTTTTCTCTCTCTCTCTCTCTGTCTCTCTCTATGTCTCTCCCTTACACACACAAACACAAACCAAAGGGCTTCAGCAATTACCCCTGAAATAACCTCCTTGATTGATATCTCAATTACACTACGCCATTCTTGTGTGTTATCTTGTCTCTCACACACTCCTTCCGTCCCCATTCTCAACTGCTCAATGGATGCTCAGAGGAGGAATGAGGTGACCTTGTTTTTTGTGTTTTTTCCCCCCTTGTGGAGCTTCTTTCCACTGGCATTTATCTATCCGATTTTTTTTTCTGTCTGTGTGATACTTTATTGATTTCATCTTTCATCTTTATTTGCCTAAATGTATGTTGAATTAGAGAAATGGATGACTCATCATTTATGATTCAGAGTGAAATTCAGCAGAAATATCTTTGAGGGTTGTGTCTCTCACCGGGTTCCCAAAGGCAGTGAGTCAAACTAAAGTGCAACAAAATTAGGTTCACTGAATGAAGTTAGCAGCATTGCCAACAAGGATAAAATCACTCAGTGCTGGAGCTCATAACAGAGGAATAATGAACACAATGATACCAACATTTTTTTTTGCCAGAGCTGCTGTTGCATGTTTGTTTGAATACAAGACAGAAACCAAAGGAGAACATAATAAGGAAAGATTTCATGTATTTATTCTTACCTGAGCAGATTGGAGAAGGAGAGTCATCACACAGCATGGCGGAAACATACGAGAAAGAGAAAAAAAAAAAACATTTGTGTTTTAATACAAACTCCCACAATGACCGTCCTTGAAGTCACTTGATCAACATCCTGCTATATCATTAAGACAATTAACCGATCATTACCAAAGCATTAACAATTAACGCTGTGTTTTGAATTAGTGATGGTGTTGGCGGCAAAGTATAAGCAGCTAATGATGCTTGGGATTGCTAATTGATTTAAGTTAACTGCTGCAATTACTCTGAAGTCAGGTGAGTCAATAGTCCAGACCGAGAACTGCATTTTGCACAGGAGTTCAGCAGCAGTTCAGTATGTAACATAACTTTTTAAAAAACCTATTACTGTACCCATCTGGTTCTGGTCTCATCTCAAGGCCTGGGCCAGCTGACAAGCAAAATACTCCCCACATTTTATAAGTGGTTGGAACAGATTTGGAAGAAGTGTAGAAACAGGGCAGACACAGTGTGAGCCAATATCAAATATTTAATGAGGTATCGCTGTTTTTACTTTTACAGACACACAGATGACACCAGATCCAGACAGCCAAATGACACATTGCAAGCTACTGTGATCATTTACCAAAGTGAATGAAAATAAATTACAATCTCATACCCTCTGCGGAGGTAAATTGCTTGAGGCGTTTGCTCAGTTACGACTAACAATTTCATGCTGTCAGTGTGGGTAGGCCCATATTCAAGAAAAACCTTTCATTTAATTGCCTCACTCTTTTTGTGCCATTTTTTATATGAGCTGCCCACAGCGAGACTGATCACCAGGAGAAATATGACCTCCTGTTTGCAATAACATACTAAGTTATTACTCCCTGTCCACTGAAATACTCTCTACTCCCTGCTGGCTGGAGCACGGTCCGCACTGAACTACAGCTGGACTTGGCTCAGCCCCCAGAAGTGTACAGTCATGGTTTCTCAGTGGAAACAAAGTTTTCACAACTTTTTTTTTTTTTTTTACAAAAAAGAAAAAAACAAAATTGACTTAAACTAAAACAGAATCTGACTTGTGTTTTAGCCAAAACCAAAAACTGACAATCTATTATACTGTTAATCTTGGAAGTCGTTTCTATCACGTATCAAGCTTTGGGAGCTATGTCTAAGGGGGGAGAATGTGAGAACATCCTGCAGCCTTTAAACTCCATTAGCATCAACTCCCACTAGGCATTACTTTTTGTTCACGTCTTTTCAACACCTGCAAATGACCAGACTGTAACCCTAAAACACAAATCATGACAGAATGTTAAGAAATCAAAGACAGCAAAGACTAACGTCGGCCTGTCTTCCTGCTGGAACTGAGTTGATATTTCACACTATTTTTAGTGCCCTCCCACACATACAGTATATTGTACAAGGGCTGCAACTAATGATTATTTTCATTATCACTCAATCTGTCAATCATTTCCTCCATTTATTGATTTGGTCTACAAAATGTCAGAAAATGGTGAAATCACTGTTTTCTGTCCTTATGAAGATTCGTGTAGAAATGCTGTCCTGATTAAATTTTGTGGTTTGTGTGCAGGCGTTGCTTTTTTCATTGATACTGCGTTCCAAAGCCAAGATAAAACCTCAAATATCCTGTTTTGTCTCGACAAAATAGTTGACAACCCAAAGATATTCAGTTTACTATCATAGAAGACTAAATAAGCCAGAAAATGATCACATTTAAGAAGCTGGAACAAGAGAAGAGAGAAAAGGACTCAAAACAATCAATCAAGTATCAAAATAGCTGGCAATCAATTTTCTGAAAGTCAAATTCTTTCACTTCAACTTTACTTCAGATCAGCCCAGCATCAGGTCTTTATTAGCAGCAGTGCATTCATATGAACTCAACTGCGGCTGAGTCAATGTGCATCATCAGTGTCAGTAAATACTATGCTAAATTGAAACCATGATGCAAAAATCTTGTGTCCCTAGCTGTAATTTGCAGCATGTTTAGTAAATCAATGCCTCAGTTTTTCCCCACATCCAGAGATGTGGAAACCACTGGTTTACAGCTCTGCTACTGCTCTCTAGTTAAACATGAGACATGACTGACTGGCAGCATTCACATAGCCCACACTCACTTCCCTCTTTTGTTCCAACAGACACACCTACAGCGCACCTCCTACACAAATTTTTCTGAAACCGTCTTTGAAAGAGTCTGTCCCATTCCATCACTAATGATCTGCTGCCTTTTTTTGCTGACGGGAACAGAAAAGACAAGCATAAATGTATCACCACTCTCAATCTGTCATCCTACTTAGACTCACATAAATTTCAGTCAGTACGGTTGCCCCCAAGGCCCAAACTGGCTGATAATAAATTCTCTGGCATTAACATAAAGATCAAGCCATGAGGTCAACTGTTCAGGCTTGTCTCTCCACCAGGACTTTCAAACCTGTCAGAGTGTAGCCATGCTTTATGGCCTAAAGCCCTCCCCTCTCCAAAACCAATGTGACACACTCATATGTACACACATACACACACACTTGAAGTGACGGTCTGTCATTATAATAATATTCCTATTTAAATGCATGGACTGCTATTTTGCTAAAGGTCCTTGTGTGAAGTGGGGTTTCGACGTGGACAGATGTGTATTTTTTTTTTCCTCTCCATAGATTCCTCATCGGTCACAGTGGTGGTGATGGTCTTGGATGCTTTTCAGAAGTAATTTAACACACACTGAATGCATAAAGTCACTCTCTATGTCACTATAGTAACAGCTGCGTGAGGAATGGAAATAGCAACCATTCTGCTACTTTACAGACAGCCAATTTTATCATTTAAAAACACACATACATGTGGAGAGAGACAGTAATTATTCAATTGTGGTGGCACACCATACCATGTAGGATTACGTCCTTCTTTAAACACCGCTCATGTTCAGAATTACGTCTTTGCTGAAAAGCTACATAACATCTCTGAGATAGCAGAAAATGAGAGAGCAGGCAGAACTGCTGGTTTCTGTCCAGCACTGGAATTCAGCTTGGGCTCCGCCTGGGCAACTATATTTCAAGTTCAGGCCTTCCATCTAGGAATAAAATGTGACTTACGGAAATGTTTTCAGTAAGAAAATATTTTTACCAAGCTGTAAAGACTAAACTCTTGTTAAATACAGAGGAGCATCTGAGATACAATAAGTAGGGCAAAGTAAAAAAGAAAACATTTTTTCCCCCCAACAATAGTATGGGAGCTAAAACATGTAAGAACAGTTCAAATCTCCAAAAACAACAGGGAAGCTTCACACATGTCATAGGCCACTGACATCCATCAACAAGTGTGTTTATCCTCGCATTGTTTGACATAATGGAACCATAAACTAGTATTTGTTCCCATGAATGAAAAATGGTTAGTGTTGTCTACAACAACAGCAGGTGTCCCCTTCTCCCCAAGTTTCCACTGAGTTTCTCTGTTTTCTCTCCACAGGCCGTCATGGCACTGTCCTATTTCCTCCCGTAGACAGGAAGCAGGAACCTGAAGCACCACGGAGGGTTAATTCAACAGGAAACATTACCTCCATATCTTTGGCGCGCACTCTGTCACTCCTAACTGTGCGAGGTTGTTTAATCGCTGGATTACTGTGTGGGTAAGGGGAGGATGACAAAAAAGCTTGAGTCAGTCAAAGCAGTCACTGACAAGCATTCAAACAAATCTGCTGGAAAAAATGGTTGGTTTATGTAGAAATGGACAAAAAAAAGCCTAAATAAGAAATAATCTCCTGGAATGCTAGGGGGATTTATTTTACAAGATAGATAAGGCTTAAGAAGCTAAATGAAAAACTTGCATGCTGTGAATCTGCATTTCCACAGGTAAATGCCTAAACACACCGTACTGTCAAAATAAAACCAGGAAATATGTCACAGTGTGTCCGATTCCCTGATGGGGTGGAGCACTCTGCCAGGATGATACCGCTGGGCATCTCTCACCTTTGCGCTCTATGTATGACAGTCGACGGCAAAACATATGGCGGTGCCAGCAGAAACGGTGTCTGTGTAAAGTGGGGAAAGGGCAGCACCAAGCGGCGTGCGACCACAGCCCCACCTGGGGTCACGCTGGTTGCAGGCTGGCACCTGCAGGGTGATGCTGCGGGCTACGTTGGCAAGGGAAGGGTACTGCGGTTCCTGGCACAGAGGGAGGGGTACACTGTCTGAATGACCTTCACACCTCAACACCCTGAGACAACTGCTGCACCTCATGAGATAAATAGTGGGGGGAAAAAAAAAAAAAATGAAAACAAGAAGTGAACCTGGGCTCACCTGAACGTGGCTTAGCATTTTCTTGTTTATAACTTTCTGTTCTTAAACAACTTCATTTAAAGCTTGGCTGCATGGGAAACTTTTCATACTGACAAAGCCTCATTGCAGCAAGAGAAACGTGTTGGGGAATTTAAAATTTCTCCTGGAAGTTGGTTCGTGGAGATGCTAAGCTCTGCCCTCTACCCCCTTTTCCCTGAAGATTGTAAAAAGGTGTAAAATTTCTTGTTAACAGTTAGTTTAAATCAATCAGCAATTTTGTCTTTACTTCAGGCAAGGCGAAAATGTGTTTCAAGAAACCCTAGAAATGATGTATCGGTGTGTAGACGGTAGTTGAAGCAGGGAAAAAGGTTCAGTCATTGCTGGTGAGCCCTGTTTTCCCTCAAAAGAGCGCTGTTTACAGCAGTATCTTTGCCTTGTAAATTTTGATTTATCGCTTTCTGTGTAAAGAGACATGGTTGACATCAAAAATAAATTTAAGCAAACATGGTAAATTCAGATTATTTACCCTAGAGTAGATGAGATGGTCTTCTCAGTTGCAGCCCTTGTCACACGGGTGTCAATTTACATGAAATCAATCCTCACTTGTGCAGCAGCTGAGCTGTCATATATAACTGCAGGTTTACACATCTGACTTTTACATGACTTTTACATGCTGACTGACTCTGACAATTAACCTCCAGGTTGAAGATAACACCTGAGGCAAAACCAACGAACCTCTAAAGCAACACAGGGTAACATATACATACACACACACACACACACACACACACATTTCCTCCGCTCTGTAGAAACAACCGACGATCCATCATCATCTCACACTCACTCTGTACTGACAAGTGATGGATGTGTGTGTAACTTTGCAGGGGCAACGAGGTGTGGCGGCGAGTGTGCGTTGACGTTTGGAAGTGTTGGCGTGCATGTAAAATCAAACATCAGGTGTGTGTTTTCTATGCTTGTTTGTATGCGTGTGCATGTGAGTGTGTTGGCTGTCTATGAAAGACAAATCCTGTGTCTGGATGCTGGTTTATGCTATTAGGGCTTTAACACAGTTTTTTGTCCTTCAAGGTCTTAACTGTCTCCCAGCACCGGTTTTTTAAAATGCCAGACACGAAAACAAACAATTACATTTATCCCAAGGTTACATCTTTGCTGTCATCACAACTACAACACACTCTCAAATCCAGTACGTCTTTCCAAAAGACCTGCAAAAACACAGCGATCTTTATTGTTACTTCATTGCATCTGCATGCTGACAAAAACAACATCGCAGACAGACTATTTCTCTCATCACCTCTTTGTTTCGAAAACAGTAGCTGGATAATTTGTTGTTCATTTGTTGTTGTTTTTTTCAGCCATTTTTCAGCGAGCATGTGGCTTTGTGATAAAGACGAGTACCAGACAAGGCTCATCATGTTCAGCCTGTAACAGTGACACATCAAAGAACTCAGACTCTGTCAGACAATATCTGAGCTGATCTGTGACCTCGGTCAGGCTACAGCACTTTCAGCTGACGCACACCGGCTTCCTGAACATAAAAGAGTCCCCCCGCTTCAACATTTATGCGTACGAACATGCTCACACACTCACATTTTTAATGGGTGCATACTCATTTGATAGCAGGATCAACTTCTGTCAACACTGCTTGGATCTGTGATTTTTCATCTGACTCACTGTGGAAATGTCTTAAAAATAGCTTCAGCATGATCCTCGATTTGATTGCAGAAAAGCAAAAGGGCAACATGTGCAACACTTTCAATGGCGAGACGGAAAACTAAAAAGAATCCACAGTGCAATGAGGATCAAGCAAAAAAAGTTTTCAGTCTTGCAGGCAAAGTGGGATTTAGTTTACTTTTTTTTTTACCAGCTGCAGCAATCTTTGCGGTCAAACAGGCCCACATGCACCAGTGGAAATGAAATGTGTTTTTTTTTGCCCCAGTAACATCAGCATACTGGTGAGAAAGAGGCAAAGAAGGTAATGATAACATGTTTGACAAGTCAGGGACCAGCTGCCTGTCTATCACTTTTCTAACAAGCCAAGAATGTTGGACAAGTGACAGATAAGCTGGCAGCTGCAAGCGCCTGCAGCCTTTTCGAAATCGTAACTGACTAGAATCAGTTCAGTCCTAACGTGAACGCCGCGATCAATGATCTGTCTTGTGGGAATGCTTGTTACCTACCACGCTTGTGCAAGAAATAACATTTCATCGCATTGCCTTATCAAAGCAGTGAAGAATCACATCTAATCACACCCTGCGGTAATAACATCATCAAACAAGGAGGTGATATTAAGAGTTGAAACTCTTAATTAAACTGCTTGATACAGTCATCAAGTTGTCAACAGTGGTCAAAGGCAAAAAAGGGGTTTGGTTCAAGGTGTGAGTTTTTGAAAAGCACAGGCTGAAACAAGCCCAAAAACCCTGTCATCTATTCCGAGAACGGACTCAGCAGCCACAACAGTGCACAGAGACCCTTCCAGGTCAACTTTACTGTCAATATCAGAGATGTGAATTATAAAGCGGAGAGGATGACTAAGAGAGGAGGGTTGTGATTAATAGGGTAGTAATCACAAGTCCCCAGATGTAGCCAAAATACCTGCTGGCCTGGAAGCAAACCGAGGGAGGACACTGTCTCATCTACATAGCATTTCCTTCTCATAAAAGCTAGTTGCAGTGTACAAAAACAAGGCAGGCTTTACTTTGTTATATTCCCAGCACCTTTTGGTTGGGTAGAAATAACTTCTCTATAGCTTTTTGGGTGGAAAAAATATTAAGTAATAATTTGTCTGTAGTCTTATGGTCTCATAATGATTGAATTTTCTGAATGACTCTTCTAGTTCAGTAAGAACCAACTTGTTTGACTTATTCCTTTTTGTCTCATACCTTGTTCTAGAAAGGTTATTCCTGTTGCAATGAGGTTAAAATAGACTTCTGTAAGCATGACAAGCTTGGGTTTGCTAGAGGAAAACACTGACAGCCAGGTCACATGTTCTCACACAATACAACTCCACCTCTATTCATGCAGGTTGACAAAATCAACACTTCTTTGGCCATGGCATGTCCCAGTGGACTCAATATTCTTTTGTTGTATCCTTACACGGCTCTGAAGATTACAGTTCAGAGGTATACAATGGGACCACAGATGAAGGCAGTCATTAAAACTCTATTTAGCCGAGACTGCAATGAGACCTCCACTTAGTTTCATAAATCGATACAATCCCGTTCCATTAGGAGAGCAATTACACACAGATGTTTGATTTATGTGACAGAGCTAATGTTTGTATGTGAGCACATAAGCTACATGCGGATGTACACACTGCAACTGTACTCAGGAAAAATAAAAAAATCAATATTTCGGAGCAGTTTAGACTGAGTTGAGTAATTAATTGGCAAACGTTTGGACCGTGTGAGCCTACTTGTGCAAGTGTGTTTTTCTTTAATGGTGAGCGGAGCAATGGCTGTGGTTTGTGATTCACCTGATCGTTGGGGGTCTACATGCCTTTGTGTGTGTGTTCATGTCTGACATTTGAAGTCACACAGACAGTACACTAAGAGCATAATGCTGCCATAAAACACTCAGATCAGTTTGCAGGAAGAAGTTCAGGATGAAAGGAAATACAGTTCATGTTTCAATTTATGTTCACCACATGACAGTGCAAGGATAAAGAGACTAGGAGTCCATTTAATATGACTAATGCTATAATGGGGTTACCAAGAATATCTGGCTAATGTAAAATACGGATTCTAAGCAAGCTTATCAGTTATGGAAATCATCAGATGTTATCAGCTAATCAGGTTTTAGGCCTTTTGACCCCGCAGATGCAACATTGTTTCATGAACAATAGTATTGCCTCACAAATGTAAAATAGATCACAATTACAGCCATTCAAACCTTCCCAGGTTTCTACATAATTTATCTTAAGGACCACAGAAGGCACTGTCACATGAGCAAAGTTAATACAACAGCTGTGTCCATTGTTGAGGTCGATGGTGAGGTCTTTTGTTTAATTTTACCAAATTATTGGGTGCCAACTTGCTATGACAACTCCTCAAAATACTGTAACGTAATGGGAAGCAAAAAAGATCTTTTTTCATTGTAGCCGCGGACCATAGTTGTTTCTTGCACCACCCACAACTGGTCAGAAAACAGCAAACCATCAACCAAGTTGGTCGGGGTGTGAACGCAGGTTTGTAGAGCTTGTGACTAAGTGAAAAAAAAGACAACTCACTAAAGCATTTCTGAGTGTGTGTGCGTGAGAGAGAAAGAACAAACAGACATACCAATAAACCTTGGATATCGTTATTACAGAGGGCAACAAATGCCTCAAGCCTAAAGACCTTTTCCTTTTTGTGAAAGGCTGCCGCTTGTTGACATACAATGCTGCGGTTATTAGATTGGACTGCTGCACGGCATTCTGGGACAGTTTGAGTGACTGAATATGAAGGAGGAAGAAATTTAAAACCGTACAGAGCTACCTTTTTAAAGGTTATGAACTCTCGGTCTCCCTTTCACATTTTCTCTATGCTATAAAAGCCTTTAAGCATTTATAGCCATGACCTGATGACAGTCTAAATACTATACAACAATATATTACAAAGTAGGCTACTGCACCAAGAATTTGCCTTTTTTCAAGCAGACCCACTTAAAATGTCAAGTGGAGAAAGTCTCGTGAGATATCAGAATTTGGAAGGTTCATTTACATTGCAAACTTTTGGACATAATTCCCAAACTTCCAATCTCAAGTCATCGCCCTCCTGATGAATATTTAATTTCCATTCCTTTTACAGAGCAATTTCCTCTCAGTTCAAAGCTCTGATCTTTGGGGCTGATCTTGATGACTAAAGAGGAAAGACTACATGCTAAAGATACCAAAACAGCGAACAAAGGGAATGTCTGATTACAAAGAATGACAAATTACATGGTTTTTAATTGAAGATGCATTTTTGCAGGAATGTGACATTCTAATACTGTTGCTATGTTTTATGCTACTTTGTGTGAAACCTGGGAACTACTTATTATCTAACATACAAGAATCAATATAACATTTAGCGATGCCCTCAAATTGAGCAATATGCATTCCATTTTTCAGGACTTGTCTTTCGTAACCACAATTTGAACATTCCTGCGAAACAATATAATTACATGATTATTACCATTGTAAGACCTATATGATGATTTATGAGGAGCAATAACAGGCATGTATTATCACATTCATTAAATGATTAATCATATCAAAGGCAATAATACTGCTGGGACAAGTACAGTGATTTTCTTTTTTTTTTCTCAAGTTCTTTGATCCAAAACTGGATCGAGACCAAGGAGGTACATTCCAGAGGCATTTTAAGGATTAATCATGCATTCCTTGCTGCATCCAGTCTTTCACTCCCAGGAGTGCCGCTCACTTCATTAAAATCCTGAAGGGGGTTTTCCGTGGAAAATTATTTTGGCTGTGCAGTAATTACAATGAGACATAATAACCATAGAGATATTTAATAGCGAAATGATAGGTGCCTGTAGAAATGGATTGCTTTGCTTTGACATTACCTTCACGTCGCCTCATGATAATAAAAACTTAATGAATCTAAACAGATAAACAAGCTATGACTGCTTCTTGTTCGACGCTATGTACAATCTTCAAATCCAGTAAAACATGAGTAGCATCCAACATGATGCAACAGCTCCTCTAACCTAGATTTCAAATGACCCATACACTTCTCAGAAAATTATATCTTCCACCTAGGTGAACTGATATTAACTTGAAATGGGCCTATCATTCAACAAAAGTCAGCGGTTTAATGGGCAGAGGCGACGGACTGCTTAACTGCTTTTTGCAGGGTGGTGGAAGAGGTGTCATCTTTTCACCGGCATGGTGCCGTCCACCGGGAGGCCCCCCAGAGGGCTTACGGTGGCGCGAGAGAGCCGTCTTGACTGGGAGCCCTGCTAACCCTGAGTCCCACTGTGCTCCACAGGCTGATGGTGCTCAGCCATCCACAGCTAGGCAGAGAGATAATGGATGGCAACGGATGACAGCTCTCTAAGGAGCCCCCTCTTTACTAGGGGAGAGACAATAAAGGGAGGCTGGAGGGTGAGATGAGGATATATGATCTGCAGTTTCTTTTGTTGGTGCACTGAGATTTTATATTTAATAGAGAATAAAGATATTTGTTGGTTACATGCACGTATGCAGACACTGCCAACGGATGTTCCAATCAACACCTTATGCTGAGAGTATTGATTTGAGTTGTCAAAACAGCGGACTGCAGGCCACATATCAGAAAATGTCCATCTCTTTTCCCATCTGTCACTTTCAATTATGATGCCAATTTTCAATTATGGTGCAGGATAACCCATACTTTGCCCCACAGGGGAAATAACATCTGAAGAAATTTGCAGCATGTTAATAAGCTGCCAACATGTTATAAAATGTTGAGTGATTCACAGCTACCGTGCACATGTCATGAAGAGAAGACCTCTCGTATCAAATTAATAAGAGAAGCTATTGCCCTATAATTTGACACGTCCTCTCACCATTCCACCCCGCTGCCACCCTTTTTGGAATCCCTAAATCAAGCTCGGACAAGTGCGCTCGATGAGATGTTTACGTCTTCTGCCTGTTCTGACATCTCTAATGTCTGTCTGGGCAAGTTTAGGGGTGGAGAGAGGATCTTCTTTTGCCAAGACTGAAGTTAGAGGCTAAAGACTACCGTATGTTTTACTTTGTACAATTGCGGTTTCTAGCCGGTTTATTTGTGCACCACAGATTACAGAAAAGAAAATCCTTGTGTGTGATGATAATGCTCCCACAAGAAATGGAAAAGATAAGCACTAATTTATATGCTGTGGAAAAATGACTGTGGAATTAACGAAATACGGATCCGAAGGTTTCCATACTGTAAACGAGTTTGTGTGCGAACTTGTGCGCGTAGCATCACTTTATGGGGATTATCCCCTTGCACATGGATGAAAGTGATTTTTAAGTATCTGTATTTCCACACAACAGACACGTTTGATCAACAGCTCCACCGGATTTGGTTCTGTAATCTCTTCAGCAACTAGAGAGAGAGCACACTGGAGCAGCTTTAGCCAATTTCGCTCACAGTTCCAATATGTAACACATGATACAGAGCCCAAACTAGTTTTGCAAGACTACCCCAGCGCAGGTGGCCATCTATCATTACACATACACTCCAGGTGACAGTACCATCTGTTGCTCCCACTTCCTTGCCAGAGCTTCCGTTACATATGTAGATGAAGTGAACGGGACAGTTGACAAAGAAAAGATATGAAAAAACAACTCATTTTCCTTTTACTGCACCATCAGTAATGTATTCTGATTTACTGCTATGCTCATTGCTATGCTATATTCTAACACTGTCAATCTGCATCATTCTCTTTATATGGCATGCTGTACTTGTTACATCATAAAAATGCATCATAAAAATGGCAAGAGTCATTTTCTTAATGTCTTGCTCCTTTTGAATGTACTGTATGCTGTGCCAAAGAGGTCAGACGTAAGGCTGCCTCCACTCTGCAGTATTCACTCGAGCATCCTCATCCACAAATCTTCCGTCTGCACCCTAGGGCCGTGTCCCACTCTTGGACGACATGGCAGTGACACAGAAAATAAATAAACAGGCAGATAAATAAATAACTCTATTCATTTTATGCTGCTCTCTCGCTCTGCCCTCCAGCCGTTTCGACAAACATCTATGCTTCTGTAACAATGCGCCGGTGGCGGTTAAGTAGCAGAGATACAAGGACAAGGTCGACCCGGGTGAAAGGCGCTTTGTCAAGGCCGGAGGAGAGTAAAATGATATCTAAAAGAGGCTGGTTTAATGGTCATTTGGTAAAGATCCAGGTTCACTGATGGCTGTCACCGTCTGAAGCACAGAAAAACTTTGAATTAAACAGTTAAGCCTAAAAGGTTCAGATTTACATATCCACGTCATACAGGTTTGAATTCATTGTGATAGTGGTATCACATTTGTGCAGAAACAAAGCATAATCACAATTACCAAGAACTCATGAATAATAAGCAGGTCCAAACCACAGAGACTCTGTATATGCCACAGATGACTGCTAAACTCATTAAAATCATAATGCATGCATAATGCATTCACATTCTCGTGGGACTTACTGTACAATACTGAAAAATTAAGTCTGGATTTGAAGTCTCTAACTCTAAAGTTCTGGTGGAGGGCATGCATCCCCTAAAAATTTAAACAGCTGACTGAGTTTAATAAGAAAATATCATTATAAGCTTTAAATTCACAGAGATGCAGGATTATACTACGTAATTTAAAATAATTCAGATGGGATTTTTTTTTTCTTAGATAAAGTTGAGGCTTAAGTTCTGTCCTAGATTTTTGCAGCCTCCCTTGGCATTAAGGCATCTATCTCCTACTATGCTTCCATAAGATTTCATCATCAATTAGAAGAATGCATGTATGAGAATACGGGGCAGGCCGAGAGAGTATGAAAAGCAAAAGAGATAGAGAGAGAGAGAGAGAGAGAGAGCAATCCAGACCAAGAGTGAGTCTTCAGTGAGAGGAGGAAGAGGAGGAGGAGTAACAACGAGGGGGAGTGGGAGGCCATTGCTGGGTGGTGACGTCAGTGCCCCGGTTTTACTGGCTTCCACCGTTCCGCACTCAGACACAGAGTCATGCAGAGTGGCAGTAATTTGTGCTCAGAGAAGCCATGTGAGGCCAATCAAGGAGTTGTTCAAGTACATGTCTGTGTACTTGTGAGAGTGTGTCTGTGTCGCTGTAAATCCCCGAGAAATTACACACACACACACACACACACACACACACACACACACACACACGAGAGCCCCTATGAGGACTTTTCATCTCAAGAACTATTATTAAAGCTTAAAGCTGTAAAGTGTTTTAATATTGCTGTCATGTAAATCTTCAAGTGTGGAGAAACACTAAAAACAGCACATTTATTGTACTTGGAGAAGCTCTACATACTCTAAATGAAGAAAATGGTAAATTTATTACTTTGGTGAGGCATATATTTGCAACTATGTAATGGCAAAATCATCAATTACTCAACTAGTCGATAAACAGAAATTTCTAATCATCAGGAAATTGTGTTAGTCATTTACCAAGAAAAAATGCTTAACAGTTCAGTTCCTAAAATGTGAAGATTAGAGGATTAGAAGTACTTTCCCCTGATTTATATCTTAGTTTTGGACAATTAAACACATCATCTTGGAATCCTGGAAACTGTGATGGCCATTTTTCACCATATTCTGACATTTTACTGAGTGAAATATTGACTGTGATTGCAGCCCTTCATTTGTGTTTTCTCATCAGTCACTTAAGAATCAATTTATACACAGCACATGTAGGTGCAAGGCTATCGGAATCAGCATTGATGACAAGAGTAACACCTGCACACTGATTCCAAACCACAAATTTCTTTAAATGGACAATGGTTCAGTTCCATCCCGGTTGGATATTTGCCAGGTCAGAATGTTCCTGATCAGTCAATTACATTTTTACAGCATAATTACAACCACAAGATGAAATAAATTAACAGAACACTACATAATTGACGTAGCTGTAGTTAAAACGTGCTGAAATGGTGCAAGTTCCTGGGATGAAAAATGGTTACTAGGGTTACCATGTCTCTGCCATATGATACTACCATTGTGTATGTGTAAATGTCCTGATGGAGCTAAGGCATATCCCTACTGGAGAATGCAGATGTTAAACTAAACCTCATCTGATAGGTCTCTCATTTCTCTCTGATATCAAATTAACTCAACCCTAATTATCTCCCTCCTCAAATAAACCGCCAGTAAAATATGAGCAATCGTCTTAACATAGACAAACCTTTGCATTGATTTCAGAGACAGCTTCACATTTCAGTTAACACCACAACAATCAATTATTGCCGTCTACATTCTGTGAGCATTAATTGCGTCGGGGGGTGAAAACTACCAGATGTGTGAACACAGGGTTCAACATTGGAAGGCTGCAATGTGACTTATTGACCAGTTCATCCGTTACCATGTGCCGCCATTTTAGATTCCAATGTAATTACAGCCTCGCTGGGCAATCTGTGCCATCAACTGCCTCTTTCAAACAAACAACTCCCTCCAGGCAGGAATTGCTGGTGTTGGCTGCTACTAACAGAATGGCAGGGGCATGAAACAGGCTCAGACTGTGAAAGGTTGCAGACAAAGACGCCTGTATCTACACAAACAAACCGATGCATGTGTGTGCCTCAATTTCAGCGAGTGGGGAAATAAATTCTAGAAAACTCTGGGTATATACCGAGGACTGATGACAGATCTGCTGCATGTTTTGATGGGGTGTAGCAGTCTGTACTTTCACTGCTTTGCTCAGTACAGAAATGGGTGGCTTGTTGTCAGGATTTAAATGGCCTTCACAGCAGCAGTGTGTCAAACCAATAAATAAAATGGAAAATACCTGCCTAATTGTCTTACTCAGACTGCTAGACAATCTACCTACACTGAAGCCTTATGTTAGCTTCAGGATAGGTCACATTCATTGTGCATCTTAAAATATATCATTACAATGTAAATACTATACAGTTTGTTTTGCTCTTCATGGTATGATGTGTTACTCTATTCAGTACCGCACATCCACATACGTATACATCCACATAGATATTCCATAATATGTAGGTTATTGTACATATACTGCAGCAACAGAAAGCACTTTTATGTTCACTGCTGAATATGGTGAGCGCACCCAGTGGTTTTGTCATCTATAATACATTATTGTCATCTGTTTCGTTTTAAAATCCAATACTAACAGCTGAATATACTGTATAACCTTAATGGGTAGCAGATAACATCTGCCGATGGGCCATCACACTCAGGAGGAACTCAGTGTGCCTTGAATATGGCGTCAGAAAAGATACACAACAAACCCAAGAGACTTTCACTTTACTGCAGTAATGACAAATAAGGCAAAGTAAGTGGATCAGCCCCCTTTGGTCACAGAGATCACACGTTTCCACATTTCTGAATATTTACATTAGGAGTCTGCAGATGGGGAGAAGACCACAGCTCAATATTCGATGTGGGAACAACTAATGGGACCAACTGAGAATTTGGTCTGCAGTATTGTAGCAGTGAGTCTTTCTGCTTGTCTAGCTGGTTTAGAAGGGTCATCTAACTTACAGTGTACATGATTGTATACAAAAAATGCTCCACACTTGTTTCAGTTCAATTGATCTTGGATTGAAAAAAACACAAAAAATATCTTTCTGTTACCTCAGTGATGGTCCGTTACTGTGGCCTCCTCTGATCTTTGGTTCAATCAATATATGTGGAGCTTTGCAGAGCAGACGGGAGCAGAATAAATCTACATTTAGAATGTCAGTAAGGTCAACTTACGTCTATGTGCATTAAAAGGTGCTAAGGGGGTCTGCGATGACTAATGCTCCTGTTGGTCAGTTATGTCCTCTGTCACCCAGCCTAATGCATGGATATGAATGTTAAGTTGCATATACATACCTTTGTAAGAGGCAGCTGTGGTTTAGATCATGATTTTTACTGTTTAATAGTGAAGTATGACCTTTGTGTCGCAGCACTCAATAGGCTGAATTCAAACAACTTCATGAAGAGCTTAAGCCTTTTTTTTAACAGAATGATCATGTTTACATGCTGAATCCTATTTTAGAAGCAGCATTCACTCTAATGTAATTACATATTTTACTGATTGCATTTATGGAAATCCTCAAATAACTAACAGCTTAGAGGTCAACACTGGCTGTAGAGATTAAATGCTTTTCCCAAAGAAACCTCAGCTTTGTCACTCAGCTGAATTAAAGAAAAATGACTCTGCTGGATCAACCCAAAATCTGATTTATAGTAGATTTGTTGTTGTTACCTTCCCTGTTTCAAAAATCCCCTCCTCTCCTGTCTTTGACACAACATACTGCCTGTAACTTTTTCTTTGGAGACATCTCACCTTGGCAGAGTGAGCCTGACAGGGCACAACACAGAGTTATCCTAATGAGCTAAGCTCAGGGCTGTTTGGCTTCTCTCTCTGTCAGCATGTACAGTGGGAGAGAGCACACATGACAGCACAAAGATGCACTCGAAATGTTTGATACAGACACTACATTAAGCCATAGCATATGGCCCTATTTGAGTACTTTGATAAAAATGCCCAGAGAAGGACAACACTGAAATAATTTACATACCTTTGTTTTACTGTTTTACATAATAATTTGACTTGCATTAGCAAAATGCAGCTACCTGTAAACTACACTACTTGTATTCATAAGTAAGCAAGTACTCATAATAGTTAGTATATAAAATAAAATGTCAGCAATTTTAGAGCCCATTTTCTTAGGTTTGAGATACGTTTATGAGCCTTTGGAATTTTACGATGAACTTGGGAGCAACATTTTCAGTGCCCAGAATCCAAATATTTTTTGTATGATGTTGGAACTGCACCAGACTGAAAATGGTCCAACAGACAGAACATATTCCTAAATAGATTTCTCCATCTAATCAAATCAAAAACAAAGCCGCAACTCAAAATAGATCCACTCAACAAAAAAATACTCTGCTTTTTTGTTAGTGATGTTTAAACTGCTTGAACATGCACCATGTTCTCAAATAATCATAATATAAAATGCTGACATAACTCTGACTGTCATTTACTACATTTTTTTTTGTTGTAAAAACTGGGCTAAAATCAAAGGAATAATTAATTCTACTACTGAACCAGGGAATGAAAAACCCCAGTGTGTCTTCTCCATTATACCCTATTGTTGTGAAATAAATGGATTTGACAAGACTTCCCAAGCCTTTCATTGTGCTCACCAGTGGAAACGCTCACATTATTGGGAGCTGTGATAACTGCTTCTGTCAGCACATTGTGGCAGAGGGAGGTATAGGGTTTTCCAGAAAAAAAAAAGAAGAAAAAAAAAAAGAAAAACTTGTTTCTGAGAAAATTGAAGGCAGAGGTTTTAGGAAAACAGAAAAACAGACTTGGTTCACTTTGTTGCATTACTCTAAGTCAAACGATCGCTATCTGTACGCTGTGCTGGAAAAGTTGGATTTCCACACCTCGGGTAAATTTAATCTCTCTTCTGTTACAAATGGTTTTTAAGAGAGACAGAGAAGTCCTGCAGAGAACCACATAATAACACAGTGGCCTGTGCGTCGGAGGGATGCCCATGTCTGTCTGGACCATTTCGATGATGTCACTGGTGAAACCTTCCCCAGAGCCCTCTGCTGCACATCTGGGACATGTTACTGTGGTGAAAACGCAGGATATTAGGACTTCGTACCTCATCATCGAGCCTCATCTTTTTCACTCAATCCTCTCAGTAGTCATTTACACAATACTGGACATCTGTTCAATAAACATCATTGTGGTACCAATGACTTCATCACTTCCTTTTCGAAAGAAATATAAATGCACATTTCCCGTTACTGTGGCTGCATTGATACAAGTATAAAATGAATTATAAAATTGATTACTTAGTCTGTAAAATTGTTCGCTAACTCCCTATACAACGCTGTATATTCTGCAAACGGGCTGCTGTTTTATGACAGCCATTAACCAGTCTAGGCAGCAGGGGACGGAGGGTTTGTGTGACAGCGGGGATCTGAGAGATGGGGATCTCTGGCTGGGAGAAACATGACTTCAAAGCAGTCAGGATCAATGATGCTGTTTGCCTATTGATCCCCTCTACCCCTCGAGAGAGAACGATCCATCAATAGGGTTTAGCTATGGGCTGAAGAGGGATTAGGCAGTCAGCTTTAATCTAAGTCCCTTTACTAAATTTGGGCTAAATCCCCTTTGTAATGAGATGTATAGTATTCATTTAGGCGTTAGTAGGAATTCCTGCATAGCTTGTGTGTAAGTTGTAGAATTGTTTTCCCGAAGAGGAAATAAAACAAAAGGATTATGGTAGTTCGCCTGATCGAATAAAACCTGTGTGTTTAGGTAAGTGAAACGAATGCAGAATAAAAAGTTAAATTGAATCTATATTGCTAAGATGTGCAATTCAGCCATGACTAAAGAGAGCCTGAAAACAGGAGAATGAAGATCAACTGTGATCCCCTGGGAGGGACAGCACTGTTGTTATAAATCGTCTTCATTTATCCACCCTTCAGGATATAACAGCCCAACAAAGACTTGAACGGCGATATACGAAATCCAAGTCAAGACTGATAACGAAAGGGAGCTAAATATATGTCTCGGCAAACAAAAATGTCTCTGCCTACGTTTGAGAAAAAACCATCTACTGCCTCTCCTCCCCAGGCATGTTAAAGCAGCAGATCCTTTGTGTTGCTTTAATTCCATTTCTAAGAGGGTACTGCATCTCTCGGCGATGGGTTGAGCACCCGAGCCATTAAAAAGGTCACATCCGCACATGTGAGGTTACTCTACAAATTATTTTATCCTCTGCCCCTGTACCTTTGTGTGACTGCCCTTGGAGTAAAAAAAAAAAAAAAAAAAAAAAAAAAGGATAATAGCTAATTCCTGCACCCTTTTCACATAAATATCTTTCCAGCTGAACTGTACACGGATCATGGCGAGCAAGATCTCAGATTTAAGCTACTTTTGTTATATGTGGTAAGACTTTATTTATATCGATTCTTTTTTTCTCACTAGGAAGTACTTCCAGTTGGCACTCCATCTGTTTGCCAGCGGGTTTCAGTAAGCAAAGCTTCCTCTGGAAATGATTGAACTGTACTGGCCTCAGTGATCGGACATATGTTATAGATTACAATAGAAATGGCAGCTGTCGTTACACTGTGGGCAGCAGCAGTGAGCGTTTGAGATGTTTTGTTGATAATCTGAGAATTCGAGTAAGCAAAAAAAAAAGAAAAGTAGAAAAAAAAAAAAGTTAAAAAGTAGCTGATGGGAGAAAAAAATGTACAATTCATGGGAAAACATCAGTGAACTCCGGTGATTGATTACAAACAACCATCCAAACCTTGAACCGCTCTTGAGGAATAAACAAACTTCAATTTAAGGCTCATAATCACGGCTCTATTAGTCATCTGTCAGCGGTGTATGGGAGGAAGAAACCACAGAGGGATAGTATGTGGCTCTGGTGTTAGTGGCTAAGGGGACTCTAATAGCAGCTATCAGGGCTGGGCTGGATGGCAGCCTGCTGCCTCTGTCTCTCCTATTGATCAGACTTGGGGTCTGTGATTGCCAGGAATAGCAGTTGATTCCAGAAGTTATTAGCAATGCTGGCCTCCCACTGAATCAGGATGGAAACACCCCCCTGTCTCTAGTGTAGAGGACAAAAGAGAAGAAATTACTAGCACAGAAAGGCAGATAATGATGACAGTAAATACTGCACATATAATATATGGTGGTTATGCTCTTTATTTTGCATTTTAAGTAAATAGCAGAGTGCATGACTTACATTTTTTCATTTTGTTTTTTCAATTCATCAGAAAACTGTTATTACAGTGTAACAAGCAGCTCTGTTCAGTCAGCACAACCAGCACTCAAACAAAGGAGCAAACACACACACACACACACACACACACGCTAACACATCAGAGCAAATGCACATTCATAAACAGACTCCACTGGAAACGTGAAATGGTTTTCTCAAGTCACTTGGGCAGAGTATACAACAACCTCTAAAGGCTCTGAGTGTAGCAGCTGTGCAAAGGTGATAGATAATGCATTTAGCAGACAGAGATAATTAAGTAAATACAAACAGCAGCGGAGTGCCAGTACTTACTTTCATTTGACAAATGAATACACACAGTGATAAACCCACCAAATCCCCCTAGAGATTTACCAGTTGACATTCAATGGAAAGAGGCACTAAAAATAACAAAAATTCATTTATTTTGTCCAGCCTATTAATATAAAACATGTTACATGCAGCATGAAACCCTCAGAAATCTGGGATCAGGCCAAAAATAACATTAAAAAACTGATGATCCTACTCTGTATGAGGTACTAATAACGACTCCCGTTTCTCCTCAGGAAATTTATTTTGCAGACAACCGCATCTCTCTCTTCTTTCGCTCTGGCTAACAAAATGAGTCCCACATAAAATCTGTTCAAGGCCCAGTGCCTCTTGTAGGCTTCCATTTCTTTATGGGTTTTCCAGCTGCCAGCCAATGATAACAAAAGCCATTGGCTCCTGAAGAGCACTCTTCACTGCCACAGCCAATGGCTGTCATCCACCGCGTCATCTAATTTCCATAACAAAGGATGTTTATCTGCAAGATTTTTCACCACAGCACAAATACCTCTTTCTCTGACATCCTCTTCATCTGAAGAAGGCTTCGAGGTTCCCCCCTTAATTTAATATTTACATTCCAACACCAGTGTACCTCATTTGATCTTGACAATTTTGTCAGTTTGGACAGGTGTTAGATATGCAAATGCTACTGTTGTTTTTATGGTGGTTTCATTTAAGTCACATCAAATGTTCATCTTCTTAAGATGTTCCTCCACTGTGGATGATCACAAGTTATTTTTAGTGCTGCATGACAAGTATCCCGAATTATATTACATGGTTACTTGTTCATGAATAGTATCCCTCAGTCTGTATAACAACTGTAGAGAGCGATATAAGGGACTGTAGGGTAAAGAGTTTATTAGTTACATTTGACAAGTTTACCAACCAGACAGCTGGTATTTAACACAGTAGGGCAAAATGAATCGATTAACCGCAGGTCTGTGGGGAAATGGCATTGCCAACCCAGTCTCACCGCCACTGCAGAGATTTGACAAAGATGCCAAACCATGATGGGGAAAACACTGGATGATCGTCCAGTCAACAGCTACCGTGGTTTTCTGCTGTTTTTGGTCTCCCTATGTGAGGTTTAACTGAATTCCCCTGTTTAAGGGAAAGCTACCGAGACAGTCCTGTGTGCCAGGGCAAATCTAAGCCATCTGTGACTAAAGCAAATGGTTTTGGTCTTGTCATGGGCCAGTGGATGTGGGTACGTGCATCGCATGCAGATAGACACACACAAACATGCATAGACACACCTGTGCCATTGCAATTATGTGAAACTTAGAGAGAATGCGGAGCAGATTGATGATTTATTTGGAAATCTGCACACCTGAATCATTGATAACGTTCTCCGAATGAGTGCCACAATGGGAGATGACTGCTAAAGGGAAATACGGCAAAATTACAGAAAAAAATTTGAAGTATGTGTCATTATTAAAAGTATATCTATTTGTATGATGAAGTGTGATGAAACACTAAAAAAAAAAATCAGCGTTGCTTCAACTGAAAATTTGCCAGTGTTTGGTTGTTGTGCATTGTGATCACAACATGAACGTACGATGTTTGCACATTAGTAAGACAAACACAGCGTAAAACCAGCAGGGACAGAAATGTTAGCATGCTAATATATTAGCCAAATAGGCGTAATTGGAGACTGGTGAGGGGATGTGTGGCCGTTTGTCATTTGTTGAATGCAGAGTTCACAATTAATACTGGATATTATAGGAAAGGTTGAAACAAACAGAAGCAGAAAACACTTGGTCTAACTTAAATGATTTTTGTTACTTAAGGTAATGTACAAGACTATAGACTATATATATTTTTTTTTTTTTTTTTTTTTTTTTTTAAAAAGCATCAGTATCAGTATTTCTTTTATATTTCTATATTCAACATTACTTCAGTGACATAACCAAAAAAAAAGTCTACATGAAGGACATAAACAGTTTGGGCATCAAGGCAGCCACACGGCATCTACTATATCTTGATGCCTCCCCATCTCACGCCATCCCTCCTCAAGTCATCTCTCACCAGCTTCCTGTCATCTCTCTAATATGACAGAAACCACACTATAGCCTTTCATCCTTCCCACATATACATGATCTTTTATATGTCTCATGAATGTTAGTTTCTCCCAGCCCCCCACTTCTTTTATTACTTGTCTTTTCATAGACATCGCAGAACACTTTATTGTTTCCTTCAGACAGGTAAATAAAACATCAACCAACTCTTATTCTCTCTTCTTACTGGTACACAATAAACTGTATATTCACTACAGAAGCATCAGGCAGCACTACAGCTCAAAGACACATGGGGCCTGAGGATCATCACTACATTATTTTTCCTCGAGTCCACCCTTATATTTTTTGTGCTTCCTCTCTAAAGCACCGATCTGACAACCAGAAGAAGAAATCACCCAAAATACTCAGAATTTTGTTCATGTGGTTGGACAATCTAGTGGAAAGACAATGCAGTTGGCGCAGTGCAGCCTCCTGCCATAGATAACGTCAACACAACACAGTTGTGGTGGAGGGTCGGCTTAAGAGGCTTAGTGAACTGTCATGTCAGCTACAGGCCATCTGAACATGATACACGCACTCCGACACACATTCCTCACTGCCACGCTTTGAGATTCCAGGGATTTATTGTCAAACATTCAGCTTTGTCTCCTGTTGGAATCCTGATTAGATTTTCCTTTTAAGACGGCTTTTGCACACTAATTTATACTGTAATGTTTCCTGAGAAATAAGCCACTACAGCGGATCGAATAACATAACGCAATACCGTATGAGGACCGCAGGATCAAGACGAGAAGTATCAAATTATTTTAGCATTTGGAGCAAACAGATTCCATCCAGAGGCAAATATTTCTAAAAGGGTTAAGATGAGCATTGCAGAGGTCTTAGGGAGACATTCGATATGTTGCATGCATGCACACAATGTCCAAGGGAGTGTTTTTTTTTTTTTTTTCAGTTGGAATGTCAGTGACTCTGCAAAGGTCTAATTTGGGACACATGGCTTCTCAGTTGCGTGTTTGTGTTCTGCACAGTGAACGACCCAACTCCCAATCCACCCATGTGTATGTATCATGTGTGAAAGTGTGTGTGTTTACACCAAACAAGATTACTGAGAGGGGATCACTGACAAGTGATTAAAAAATCTGAATTGGCTCAGAGCAAATGTTGTGAGAAGGACACACAGACACACTGCTGTGTGGCTATTTCTGGCTAGGGCTTTGGAGAGAAGAAACACATTATTAACTGTCCCAGATCTGAGTTTAACTTTGGGTGATCTGTGCCACTTCTCTGGAAGAGCTTTCACATCCAGAGTTTTGGTGATTAATTATGATATTTTGACTGTTTCAATCATACGCTGAAATTGGATCAAAAAGAAGAAGAGAGGTGCATTACAGCTCATGATAAATGAGGTACAATTTAATCGATGCAGCAGATTAAAATATGTAAATCACTTTAAATGAAGGTCAATTGCTTCCCTGAACATCTTGATATTTTCGACACCTGCGCTTCCGGGAGGAGAAATCAATTGAAAAAAGGTCAATCACTAAAATGAGACGATACTCCCCCTGTGCTCAAACTGAAATACTAATGTTGTTGTGTACTGAATTAGCCACATTCTCAATTTGGAAAACCGCATTACACGACTGCAGTTGTTATCCTGACCTTCATTAGCAAACATTTGATATGCCGGAGAGTGCTAGTACAAAACAACATCAAGCTGATTGCTGTTTTTTCTACAAGACATCAAAACTTATTGGATAATTGATGACTGATTCCACCAGAGAAAATGTACACAGAGTTAGTTGGGAGACTAGTTTAAATATTTACTTGAAACAGTATTCATGAAGGAATATTGTGTTATTTTGACCAAAAACAGACATTGTCTCTTTACATTCTTAATCAGAAAATAGTTTATAAGAGGCCCCCACAATCCCTTCAGTCTGGCCAATCACCTCTTTTGCGTGAATGTGGCTGAAGAGCAGAGATCAATGCATGCGCACGGAATAACACTCATCTCATGAGGAAAAAAACCCATCCTAGATGCAGTCATGGTAAGCCACAAGAATCAAGTATACCGAACTAAGCAAAGAGGCTGAAATAAAGCACCGGAAACCTCCTTTCTTAGTATCATGCACCACATAATCAATTCCATCGCTCTTCAGTTCCCCGCTGCCTGTGATCAAATATGTACTGAAGCGTTAAATCATTTAGATATAGAGTTTTTGTCTTTGTGTGTCTGTGTGCTGCGTGGTGGACATGAGCAGTGAGGAGCCAAGCTGAGCCTAACAGATGCGGGACCACGCACATGTGGAGATGTGTCCACAGTGTGACCTTTTCAAATTTGCAGGACATGTGTGTTTTTCATTCGGCTCCCTCCTTGTCTGCTTCTACCTGCAGCGTGGTTTGCCTTTTCTTCTATATTGTGCTCTCAAGTCTCTGGTGAGGACTGCGGTAGATTTCCACTGAATAAACAACACGTTTTGCAGGATGCTGGCTTTGTTCCTGGACTTTTGTTCAATCAATTTCCATTCACTCAAAGACTGATACCGTAATGAAAGAAATCTGCTCAGCGGCACACAGTTTATGATTATTGACACATATGTATGTATTCTTTGTGTTTAGCTTTAGTCTCCTCATTACTGGCTGCACAGAGATTCAGTAGTTACCTGCTAGTGATGCCTGCAGCTCGTAAAGAATCTTCTTATGTAATGATACAGAGCACAGTATTTAGGCAATGTCTACATTAAGTTATGTAGAATGACTACAATCATCTGTTGTTGTGGATAAAGTAAATACAGCTGTACAGTAGCTGTCAGCTGCATACTGTACAAACCTCATTCTCATTACCTTTGCTGGCACAGACATCCATATACCTACAGCTGCATGGACAAATCCAATCTGACAAAAGCTTATGTCTCTGGCCAATCACTGAGACTGATCTAATGACTACCCACAATGCACTATGAGATGGAAGGAGAACTGCTTTGCATAATCAAAGGGAAGAGGTCTTATTTGGCCCACTTCTGCTTTTGTCTTGCTTGTCAGGTTGTCCGTTAAACAATTATTTCACATTCACTTTGTGTTACGCTTTATCTCTGTGTCACTCAGAGAACAGAGAGACGCCGGCTGCACAGTCATTAGCTTTATTCAGCTTTCCGGTTTGGGGCTTTAAGAGTGTTTTCAGTGGACAGAGGTTAATCCCAAGAGAGAAAGCGTCAGGGCTAGAGAAGGAGTAATTGCCGTCTTAAGTATTGTGAAAAGGGAAGCAGTGAAGCCACATTATTGAATATGAAATGTCCATTTTTAATGTGTGTAATTCATATCATTATCCTATGAAGAAAAAGATGCTTTCTAAATGTGCCAAGGGGAGTCTTTACCATGACTTTGCTATTTTCAGTGTTGCCCTCTTTCAGGCAGTACAAGCTACAGCAGAACCGCAGACATACGCTGCCTCTTCATTAGTGATGGATACGGTAAGAATATGAAAATTGATAGATGCTATTGATGGCAGCAAAATCCATTAGCTGCTTACAGTATATTCTATTGACTTCAAGTACGGTGAAGGCGACTTAATCAATCCAACACACTGTATGTAACCTTTTCACCTTAACACACAGGTATGTGTTTATGTTACACTCCAAGAGAAGACTGACGTTATTCAGTGGTGAGGATAAAGTGAAAAGAATCTATGATCTCCATGCTAGCAGCAGTCCATTCAGCATGTCTGGCTATAAAGAGGAGTGGGACCATATCCTACATTGAAAAATGACTCTGTGTTCAAAAATGATTCCGCACTTACCAACCCCACAGACCCTCAGACCCCTCTCGCAAAACACATCCACTTACCTGCAAGAGAGGAGAGACAAGAAAATCAATGACTGCACACTCAATTATATTACAACTTACCAAGCAAGTGCTCTCTTTGTTTCCTCCGCAAGAGAGGTAGAAACCACTTTTCAATGCATCTTATTGCGATGTACACATTGAGATTTAATAAGCGACTTCTTTACAAAACAATATTGAGCAAAAAAATAAGCATGTTCGGGTACATTCAGGATGAGAATGAGTTTCATCCGTTTCATCCACTAGACTGCATTTATCAAGCGCTAATAAATAGGCTCTGGCTCTGTTACACTACAAAGGACAAGGTTCCGATGAAAGGTGTATATAACCTTGAGTCTGCTCCTTCAATCAAGGTGCCAAATAACTAGATATGAATGTCAATTTGTCAAATACAGAGTGATGACTATCCAGCATAAACACAGAGAACAAAGGGCCGGGAACAAAGCCAGAGTCAACGACCTCTGGAACAGTTGGATTCATCATGTTCTGTATCTTGTCATCTCTCTGTCCCACTAAAAATGGAGAGTTAATGGGCTGAGAGACCCTGACCTGGTCGACACTGTTGGCACCTACTGTACGTGCACACATCCACTCACACACACACACACACATTACCACCACCACAGGCAGGTGTGGTTGTTATTGGTATTTTTCCATAGCTACGTTATGTGAAATGCAGTGCCAGGTTTGGTTTTTGGGGAGCATTTTCCTTTATTTGGTAGAAACAGAAGGCAGATAACATAGGATGACATGGTGCATAAGTCCCATGCTTTGCGCCTCAAGACTGACTTTTTTATGTTACACTATCTCATACAGTAACACCGGGATGTGAAATGCGTCGATCCATGGGAGAATTTAACATCGACAATACCAGGACGTAGACAATCCTGGTTATAATTCACTTAATACAGGCAAGGAACTGAACACAAGCTATCGGAAAACAGAAACTATTGTTTGCTGATAAATGGTTAACGGGCACAGAAGGTCAACAACAGGGTGAGAAAAATATCAAAGAGAACTATGAAATTTCCTTTTCCCTTTTGTTATATTTTTTATTTTCCACCCTCCCACCAGTGACTGTGAAGTAGTGCCAGCAAAAAAAAAAAGTAACTGGCCCTTTTATGAGGCATGCATCCTATCGTACTTATTGCATATTGTACCTCTAATACCATTTTGACATTAACAGCCATTAGTGTGCTAATAAACCACTTGGTCTCTGGAGTTTAGCATTCCATTAAACTCCAATAAGCAGGAGTAAGAGATGCTCAGTGAATGTTAAATATACATTAACACGGGGAGTAACACATACTGGTGTGAGAATAAACAATCATTAGCAGTATTTTCTGTCAATGTCTGTGTGTGTGTGTGTGTGTGTGTGTGTGTGTCAGTGCCCAGCAGGGAGAAGTGCTGAGCCTCAAGGCCCGGCATGAGGCCTTTGGTGAGTGACTTATCTCTGCATAGCTGATCAATAATTAACCATGGGACATGCTCTAATGAGGATGATAATACTCTGTTAGTAAGATAACACCTCAGTAAGAGGTATACCACTTCTCTTCATTTAGATACACTCATCACCCTACTAGTATTTGTCACTTGGTTGATTAACATACTTCTTCACTGCCTCACTGTCAGTCTGTCTTATTCTTTTGCCTTTCAGCGTGTCTGAATTTCTGAATTTAAAACCTTCCTTTCTTGACTTTGACATGCTCCCTATCCTTTTCCTACTTCCTCCTCTTTTCCCCTTCTTGATGCAACCTGCTGTAACGGTGTGAGCAACCCTCCCCGGTAGCACATCAATACATCTCAAGATGCTGTATGACACACGCGGTAAGGACCATTTCTGAGACCATCCATCAGAGGGAGGACGAGCCCCTGCCCATCCCCGCTACTTGTCTTCGCCTCCTCCCACAATCCACGTCCAGCAGACAGAGTTTAATAGGGCCCATTAATCAGTGGGCTCGTCTAGAAAAGGCCAGACTGCAATTCAGCAAGGAGAGGCTGATCCTTAAGGACGTCCACGTCTTTGGAAGTAAGAAGGTGCTACCTTTGCGTAGCGCACATGCATCAGCGCGAACATGGATGAGGCTGGATTGCTCAAGACATCCTAACACGTGGGACAATTAAGTTTAATGTAAGAAATCCTGCCTTTTGTGTCTGTGATTAGCTTGTCTAATTCAGAAATTGATCAAGTCCAACAATGGCAGGTGATAAATGTCTGGCTGTAGTGTCGCTAATGATGGCTAGCAGAAGGTAGGTACTGATAAGTGTCTTAGACCGGTCTGTCTGTGTGTCTTCTTCTGTCTTTCAATAGCTGCTCTCTAAGGGCCCATTAGAAGGACTCAGAAAGAGAGATCACTCATTGACACCAACTCCAGCTATAGGGGTGTTGTTGATGGAGTAATGTTTGCAGTGGGAGTGAGAATGCATCACATGCACACCTACAGCATACAGACCCTGCACCCAGAAATGATACAGAAACAAGCGCACACACACACACACACACACTCACACTGGAGTTCATCTAGAGTGAAAACAATCTTCCTCTGACTTGTAACAAAGCCAGGACCTCTGTTTTCTGAAGATACCTCAGGCTCTTCCAGTGCCATCTGCTACACCAATACCTTCTCACAATAGTGCTGACTGAGGGCCAGTTGGCAACGAATCTGAGTACAGCAAGACTCCAGAGATGACTGGCAAGAGAAGAACGCAAAAGCTCAAGCAGGCCAAGTTTCAACTAACATAAAATCTGTTCCCTTGAAAGATAAAGACTTTCTGTTTAAGGAAAATCTAGTTTAGACATTCTTCCCTATCTGTGCAGGTGCACTGGCTAGTTTTCCAAAGATTTATCATTCTAGACAGTGTGCTATTTCCAGTTTGCTGCATCTGCCAATGGTCATATTTTGCCTGCGAAAACCAGTAGAGTTAGATTACCTTAAAGACTTCCCCTTCGATACAGGCCTCAGGCGGGACACACGAAGGAAACAATGGTAGAAAATCTGATTTTGTTTCTATATTTCATCTTACTATATCTCTATCCACAATTCCTCACACAAAATGCGGGAATCAAATGAAGAAATGAATCAGGGAGACAGAAATTTATTTAGAGAGCTTCCCTTTCAACCAATTATTAGTGGAGCAGCGCAGACCAACCCACATGTGCTTCCATATCATACATAAACAACAACAATAGAATACATCTGTCAGGCAGTTCAGCCCCCAAAGGAGAAGCTTATAAAGACAGCCGGTTAGGCCATCAATAATTAAAACAGATGTAATTCCCATTAGCCATGGGAGTAGGGCCATAAATAGTTAATGTGGTCCTTGTGTCCCACCCCCCTCTCTCCTCACATCTCCTCTCATTCCCTCTCTCTCCTCATGGCTCCTCTCCTCCTCTCATCTTTCATCACTATCCCTCGTCTACTCCTCGTGGTTACTCCTCTCCAAGCCTCCTCCCCACTTGAGAGAACAGTGTGGAGGCAGTGGGCCCCGACGCAGACACACACACCATCTTACTGATTACAATTGTCCCACTGGGGAGGTTGGATAGGATGAGAAAGGAGGAAGAGGGCAATGAGGGGGACCCAGAGGAAGCAGAGGCCACAATTTACGACCCGGCGTCACGGGACTGGTTAACTGGAGTGGGAGGCACTTGTGTCTGTTTATGTTTCAGCCTGACGATGGTTAAGAATGGGAACAAATTAATAGAGAAGACTAAAACAAAGCCAGTTTTAAATATAAAGGGAGTTCACAGGGTGTTAAAGTAAAAATATAACTGGTTAAATGTCGAAAGGCGGGGAGAAAAACTCACCCCTTGACTACCGAGGAGAAACAGGAGAAGAACAAGAACGACCAAATAACAGCTTGAGTGGTCTGAATGGAGTAGCAGAGGAGTTTTTGTACTTCTGCCTGATGAATAACATAGACAGGATGTAGAGTGGGAGTCTGAAATTGAAACAGCCGTCTACTTATGTCACCCCCATCAGTCACCATACGCCCCTCATTAATCCAGACTCTCCCTCTACATCCAACCCCTCCATCCATCCTCCCTGCTACTGGCGTCTCCGCTGTTGAAAGAGCCTCCCGTGAAACTGCAGCGCTATCGGTGCGCCAGCACAACAGCCACTGTCCATCCATCTCCTTGATGACACAGGACCTAATACGCTGGTTCTACACCAGCCGCACAGACAGGCCTCAGGCAACGACGACTGAGGAGGACAGAGAGGTTCGTAGAGAACACAACAAACTCTCAATCTCGAAAAATGAGATTATTGCCGCTGGCAACATGCACAAATTGCTCTGACAGCTATTACAAATCTCATCAAAGACACTTTATCTTTCAGCAAGATCAGAAGTGACTCTAAATAGCCAGGCTGACAGTCATTTGCACTTGAATTCCTTACATGGTCATCTGTATCTCTACATCATAGTCACATAATGGAATCATGTCAAGACTTCTTGACATGTACTTTACTGTTGACATGCTACATGCTGTTAAAGCTGTGTGCAGGGGATACTATGTCTAAGTGAAAAACTCCAGATTTAATTTGTCTGGCCTATATAGCCAACAGCAGGAGCACGCCAATCCACGCAGTTAATCAACCTAACATCACAGGGCTCCACGGCATCTGTTTGAGAAGAGGTCCCCTGAATTATAATCTGCTCTCCGGTTGCTTTTGTGTGATGTTTGCATATTAAAAGGCTCCATGGATAATCAAAAAACACCCACTGAGTTTGGGTTTAAGGTTATCAAAATGTACAGAGATGGAGCAAAGAGGGTTTAGTTTTACAGAAAGCGAAACAGAATGCTGCAGGGTTGTATGAGTGGAGCTGTGGTTGAGATTGACAAATGGATAGACAAATAGAGACAAGGCATGCTGTTAGCTGTTCATAAATAAAGCTACTGTAAAGTATAGAACCAGAACCAGAACCAAAGTTCCTGTTTGCCACCTGGACCTACTCATACTGAAAGTCTCTCAGTCTCTATGTATGGCTGTGTAGGTCTATATCAGTCCCACATGAGTGAGTGGGTGTGTTGTGTGATAGAGACAACCATTCCTCTCATGGTTCCAGAAGATCCATTTCAGCCAACAACTTAGAATAACATGAGATAGAGCAGACTTATTCGACGCTTTTGGCACTCATGATGACACAGTGAACGCATGAAACCCAAGACAAGAGAAGTTTCCATTCCTTGCCTTAAATTCTGTGAGAGGATTTTCCAGAGTTATGTTAAGCCAAGGGTTTTATAACCTCATCATACTGTGAGTGCAACCTAAACCATCTCCAAAGCCAGCTTGTTCGGTACCGCCGCTCTTCCGCTTTCGCCACCAGAAGTCGTATTCCGCTCTCTGGGGCCAAAATTTCTCCCGCTGGAGGGGGTGTTGGCAACTCTCTAAACAACACAGAGAGTCATTCATCATCTCTCAAAGGAGTGAGCACTACATCAATCTGTCTGTCAGCAGCCCTCCAGACCAATACGCCTCTGCCTGCCTCTGTGCATTCCACGCCAGATCTCAGCACTCCACAGATTTAACTCTCATTGTATGGCTACGCTCATTATATCACGAAGGAGCTTTGAAATATAAGCATGGCAATAACTAGCAATCCCTCGGTTCTAGTAAGCAGTAAAAAATGTGTACACGTCGGTTACGCATTCAGACTCTAGTTGGCCTCTTGATAGAGTTCTTGTTTTCAATTTGGGAGCTTTTAATCATGCATTTATAGTTTGAAAAACAGCAACACAGAATTTGCTGTGTTGCTTTTTTTCAATTAAATACCAATAGGGATGGGCTTTAATTTTACAATATTCTGTTCTATTTAGATTGAATGAGTAATTAGACCAAGATAGATAGAGGGTAAAACATACTTCAAAGTAACAACCAACAGCATATAGCCTACAGTGCAGTAAAATTGCTGATCTCTGTGTTTTCTTATTTTCTTCCCTAAAGGACAGTTAGAGGCTACAGATTAGGGGTTCAATGAACCGATGGAGCTAGAAAGAGCGAGAGGTCTGAGGATTGGTCATTGCAGGGGTATTGGATGTGTGAAAGAGAAACTGGAGGTTTGGGGTTGAGGGAGCATCAAAAGCACCTCTGCTTACCGAGTATCAGCAATTTGCCGACTCAGCAATCTCCTTTGATTAGCACGCTAATGGGGTCTGTATCCCATCTAACAACCCGACACCCTTTGGTTAAGTGTGAAAAGTTATGGAAGGCTGGTTAGGGGGGGAAGAGGAGGGTGGCAGACACAGACACATTAACTGTCAGAGAGGCTTCAAACTCGGCGCAGCTCTCCTGCCTTTTTGACAGAGGCTGACAAGGGAAGACAGCTATTCTGAATGGGATGTCATGACGGATAACCTTTATGTAGTCTGTGAAGTACAGAAAGGCCTACCCACTGTGAAAGAGGACAATATCAAGCCCAGATCAGAAAAGCCATATCCTCCTGCACAATATTACTCTATAATATAGAGTGATTTCAACAGACAGATTTAAAATCAGTCATTTCAGGCTTTTTACTATAAGCAGTTGACCCTACAATATATGAAAACACTATATCGACCTAAGTTGGAAGGATACTGTTAAGGGAGTTAAGTATTTGTGTTTGTGGGTGGGGCTCTGCTGGAGTAAAAAGTGATGTCACATATCTCCACAAACCAGTTGTTGGTTCATTTGCTCATGTTGCCATGGAGACTCCACTATCAATCAAATGTGGTCAACACTCCACCAACAATGAAGAAACAGATGAGAATTTGAGTGTTAAACTTATCACTGAGAATGTTTTTTTACCTTTTATTTTTGATTTTTGGGTATTTAGTCACAAATATTTAAAGAGTGACTGAAAAGCTGTTTCACTGCATTATGGTTGAAAGTTTTAAGACTCATCAAAAGTGTGCTCTGTTGCACCTGTATTCATATTCTCCTAATGTTTTCAGGTAGAGTCAAGCTGTGGGTAATGCTGAGAAAGCTTAACACTGTGGCATCGTCTTGCGCTATTAGTATTTCTACATGATCTTGGTTTGACACGTAACTGATCTAGATATATATAGTATTCATTATTGATATTTGTATTAATAAATAATGGACTGTCTCAAAATCTCTGTAATGTTGCTGTGACAAAGGATCAGACCAGTAGAGTGCACTGTAGAGACGCCACTGGATACCACTGCTGTGATGTGAAACACAGGTGTAACATTAACTCATTTGTACATTTCAACAAAGGTTCTCAGCCTTCAACACTAAGGATTCAAGACTGGGCTTACACAGCCAATAAAACAATGCAAAACATCCCAGTAAGTCGGGAAGTAAGCATGTGTGTGTGTGTGTGTGTGTGTGTGTGCCACCTTGCAACCTTAACAACCCCTGTGTTTCATTTGCGACTCCTTGTCAGGCCAAGAAAGCAGTGAATCTCACTTTGGCGTTGTAGCTGCACGCCAGCAATCAGATCAATGACAGCTTTGCATTCAAATGGCAGAATTAAGGAACAGACTGCCGCAGACCTCTGCTCCCCTTGCCATCTTTCACTTTCTCATTCCCTCACTTCAGCCGTCTGACAGAGCGCCACCGACAGCGGCAGGCCTCTGCTCCCTTCAGCTCCTTTTTAAAAGCCCTTGTCAGAGCGATGAGAGCTTTATGTTTTCGAGGCAACAATGAGCCACGGTTTTATCACACAAGGGCACTCTGAGCAGGGAGGAGGCATGAATAGGACTTTTATCGGTAATAACTCTTTCCCCTACACCCTGATTAACACACAAACGGTAGCAGACACACACACACACACAAGTGCAGGTGGGCATGTTCACACAGTGAAGTTTAGAGTATACATGCAAAACTGTGAGTCTATTCTTGATACTGAATCCCCACCCCTATCCTTACTCAGCACCCGCCTGCTACCACACATTCTGTCAAAAGTTCCTTTATTTTTCCATAATTAGCCAAGTTAATAGGCCATTAAAATGCTGCACCATCAAAGTAAGAGTTTTATTCCCTACCCAGTCTGGCCTTTCATTCTGTATGAAAAGAATGTTGCAGGGAGGATATAACACAGGGCTAATCCATTGGGATACTCCCAACAATAAAAATACCTTACTGGCAGTGCCTAGTGAATGACCCGTTTTAATTGTGCGTACACTAATCTATCCCACAGCAAAAAGTGCTGCGGTTATATCCAACACTCTTCCTCTGTGGCTCAGTGGTGCATTGTGTGGGTGTGTGAGGTCTGGAGGATCAGCAATATTGTTTTTGTGGGACTCGGAAGGGCTTACAGAAACGTTTGAGCCCTAAGGGCTGCACTAAATTTAATCTTGTATCAGGAACTGTGCGATAGGCGATCACGGATGGATTTGATCATTTATATCCAAGATCATTATGTTAGACTTTGAAAACACACACTCGGATTTGCAATATAAACTCCGTTTGATAGAATAAAAGAAGTTGGACTTGAAAACGTTCTCGGTTGAAGGCTGATGGGTCATCGTGTTATTCTTGACTAATCTTCTGAAGCTGGCGGGCCAGGTTTGCGTGGAAAGAAAATCATATTTCTTTCTGCAGGCTTTTGACTCAGCAGCTCTAAAGATGGAGAACTGGGTTATGACAGGGCAGCTATTAGCCTATTGCGCTTCCTATAAACAAACTGGAAGGCAATAAAGCATCGGCACTTCTGGAAAGTAACACGTTAATAACTGGCTAATAACATACTCTTCTATCCACGTTTGAAATACACTGCCTCTATAAAACGTCGGGACATTCTGATCTTTCTAAGAAACAGACGTTCCAGGTAAATCCAAGGGATAACATGTGACATAATATTTCTTTCACCTGATAAATCTCTTCAGTCTTGAAAGAGATAGGGACTGTAAATGATGGGGTTTAATTACTACAGATGTAATCCTATTTTGCAAACTCATCGTGCTACACAGGGTCTGAATCTTGATGCCCAACAGCTACCTTCATTAAACCAGCGCTGTGGCATGTGACATGACCTCTGATTCAGTCTGAGTCACTGTCACTATGCAGAATGGACTGCGTGCATGAAGGCTATACTGTGTTTTCCCTGAGGTTCAATACCATAGCCAATCAACATTTGCCTTGTTTAATTGAGTGAATAAGACCTTTGCCCTATTTGTTTGTACTGTAAAAATCCCATAGCCTATACACATACTGTACAACATTGCTGCAGGTTAGTACTGACATTTGGCACCTCCCATTCATCTTGCAAAAGGTCATGAATTGTAGCAGGTTCAGTAATGAGTTACGAATGGATCAAAGTTCACACCAATACCAGAAAGGTCAACTGACATAGCATGCGAGCCCGCAGGCTCTCTGCTACCACTCGGTCATCAATAAATTAAATGACAGAGATACTGAGGGGTGTTTAAGCACACTCACTAACTGATAAACATCCGAACTTCATGCTATCAAACAGTGCAAGTATTTCATTGTTTTCAACTCTTAGAGATAGATGATCACTGTGCTATTAGTGAGGATAATGTCACAGAGACAGCAATAAGGTATGGGTTTTTACATGCCAAAGGTGAGAGATGGCAAGATGGTGTTTAAACATGTAACCTTGTGCAATGAGACATGCGCAAGGGATTCTTTTTTTTCTCTTCCTGGCATCCTGGCTTTCTTCTGAATTAGTTGAAATGCTTGCCACGGCCTTCAATCACTGACATGTGTTAATCTTGCTTGTCATAACAAACACATTTGGCGGTCAACGTTTGCAAAGCCTGTGGGGGGTTGACAGGGACACCATGTAAAGCTGCTGCATGTGGAAGCTCGTTACACAAAGTATGAGATAATTCAAAGACTGAGTAAAAAAATATGATGAGGAAAAGTAATAAAAGATGATTCTGTTGTTGGAAAAAATAGGCTGAATGCTAGGATCCTGGTCTGGGCTATGCCATACTAGATAACCATAGTGGAGAATTTTATTCTGGATTTTCAACTAGGGCCCCATGCTGAATGATTCTGCCAAACATTTCATTTAGCATAGAGCTATTTTATCGTAGAGCAGGTGTCCCTGTCAACCCCCCCACAGGCTTTATATACCTTGGGGTCATTTGGAGCAGCCTTCTATTATGTGTTCACAACCAAGAGAAGATTAAGAAAAAAAAATAACAATAAGAAATCAGAGTATTGAAACAGTTTATGTATCATCTTCACTATACTGAAAATAACTTGGACAGCACTCCACTATATACTTAGTATGTTGCATGTCAAATATTTGTTTTAATCCCTTGGATTTAACGGTTGGACATGTCATCGGTCAGCTGAGAGTGTACTGAAGAGCGCTACTCTTTGCCACATGGAGTTAGGTAAACCTCTACAGTGTTTTGGGCACAAATATTATAAACACCTGTACAATCTAATCAAATCAAACCAGCCTGCAGCAAACATCACCTTTGTAAAGATTATATTATTACGTTTCTTTTGAGACTGTGTCAGACAGGTTCTGCTTTTTTTCAGGGCGTAGTTGAAGTGTTGCCTGCTTTGTATTGTAAGGTGAGCAGCTTATTGCATCACGAACATTGTGACATAGATAATCATTTTTAGCATTGACGATTAATTGACATGATGCCAAAAAAAACTGGTCCTGGATTGAAAATAACTGGAGTCATCTTTCATACACATCTCAGCTTACACACTGAAGAAAAATCACTTTCAAAAAAAACAAAACACACACACACACACACACACCAACATTCAACTAGTCTAACACGGTTAATAATCTCTGATATCTTTTCCACAATAAAATAGCTAGTGAGCACTGCTCCTGATATCCTGCTTAGCCACTGTTTGAGCCAGTGTCTGTGTTGCTCTACATCCTGCCTTACAGATAAGAGATAAAGCAGTCCGGGCTGGTGCCACCAGAACAGGCTGATAAGCACTGCTACAGGCCTGGTGGTCTGCTGGCAGATCACTGTCCACACCAGGCTTTAGCAACTGATAAGCCTTCACATCCTTACAAGACCTTTGTGTGAAACATTACTGCCATCCACATGAACACAGCGGGGTGGAAAGTACAAGAAAAAGAAAAGCATTGGATTGAGTTTTTTACAGTTTATATCACTACAATTAATCATGGGATAAACTCAAGCTGCTACCTAGGTTTTAAAACAGCAGATGACCCCTCTACTCAATATGCTCTTGACATCAGCTGAGCTCAGGGTCATTGGAAATATTGCTCTTTGGACAAAACACAAAGCAGCACTAGAAATGACAACAAGATTGCATGAGTTACATCAGTACGGCAGTGCTCTGTGGTGTAGCCTGATCGCTAGTGAATGGATGTCACAGAGTTGGGTGTGCAGTATCTTGATGAACAAACTCAGCTCAGATACCTGGGTTATGTCTATTTATAGTGAGGTCCTCTGGGAACTGCTTTCTGAAACTTCCTGAGACTCTCTTACAGCAGGCAAACATCTGAGGAACCCCTGACACCAAAGTCAGATCATGTCTGTTTGAACCTGTGAGCCCTCCTCCTGAGATAGAGCATGTCCCCAAACTACAACATCAATACAGGACTACAGAGATAGAGAGAAGACAGATATTCAACAGAGAAACAATACATTAAGGTATCTTCCACATTGTAAAAACATTCTAATCAACACATTCTATTGTAAAACCCAAATATGCACTATTTGCAGTAATTATATAACCTATTTATGATTCTTAAAGGGGACATATTATACTTTTTCTATTATTTATATACTGTTATGATGTCAGATATTTATGCTAAACATGGTCAAAGTTCCAAAACTTGAGGTTAACATATGTAGAAATGCTGCCTGCAAGTCAAAAGCCCAGGCTTCAGCTTGCTATGAACAATTCATTTGCAACATTTTTTCTGACTTGCTGAAGAGTTGATGTCAGATTGTCACGCATGTCCATAAATGACTGACCGTTCTGTAGCCTTGGTTGCTAAGGGTATTGGTTTTTCCATGTGTTGTTTGTGTAGTCCACTGTCATATTTTCTATTGGATTCCAACTCAAATATGTATAGATACATTTGAGAAGCTGACATTTTGAGTAAAGAATGAGAAAAAGTTGTGAAATCCTATCACTATGGTTTGTTTTGCATGTTTTGTTAAAAAGACAGGAGCTAAAACGGCCTGTTTCAGACAGAGGCTGAACTGAGGGACTGTGTAAAGGGTCAGTATAAGATAAACAGGAGTTTTTTGAAATGTGAATCATCCAAAGATATTCCAGTAGAGCCTCAGAATAAAAATATAGACTTTTAAATGTGTATAATACGTCCCCCTTCAATCAAACTCATGTGATTAAAACAAATCTAGCAGTAACTGGAGCCAGTCTTTACCAAACCACAATCCATTTCCCAGCAGCAGCAGCTGTCCAGCGGTAAACCAATACACAGTACAATAATTGGGTGAATCTCATTGGAAGAAGAGTATTGGCTCATTGAGATTTAACAGCAGGCCATCAGCTGAGGTGCGCTACTGCATTACAGACAGACAACCAGTCTGAATGATTGAATGAATGAGTGTGTGTTCGCGTGTGTGTTGTAAGTGTAAATATCAGGACCATGGGGTGCGAATGATGCAAGGCTATACAGCAGATGGTGTGTGGAGCCATTCAGAAGCCAATCTGAGGTAACATGGCATCAAATAATTGGAATTCTATTCAAATGTACCGTGTGTAATGGCAGGCCCTCTTGATAAATAGCAATTGTTAGCCTATTATGCACAATTAACAGAAATCTGGTTGGGAACGCATGAAAAAGGTGCCAAAAGTGCACACCCAATGCTCTCTAATTACAAGAAGTGATTTTCTGCATTCTTCCCTGCTCTGTGGTTACCTTTTTTATGCACGCCTTGATTCTTAGGGAGTGACTGTTTATTTAATTTTTTTTTTATTTATTTAGTCTATAAGGTCCATAAATGAGCTCCTGTGTGTTCATTTCCACGTCAGAGCTGTAGCTAGAGTATGAACATTTGTGAACAATACACCATTTTTGTGTTTTTCTCTGCTATCTGGTAATAGATGAAAGACATCACAGCAAATGAGTTAACCAATATTTATAAGCCACAGTGTTCAGCTGACTGGTGGTGAATCTCCCCTCAACAACCTGGCAGGATACATCAACTCCCACCACCACCATCACCATCGCCCTCCATCTTTCCCTCTGTGTCTCTGCATCTGTTGCAGTCTCAGAGGCAGATGTTCCTATGAGGAGAGGCAGGAGGCAGAAAGACCCCCCTCCCACACACACCCCCTCTCCCCTCTGTCCCCCCCATTTCATGATTACCTCTCTATCTATCCGACTGCAACAATGTCCCCCCTCCGATCCCACCACCACCTCTCCCTGCAGCAGCCCTTTATACGAGCTTCATTGACCCTCATCTCTAGACAATTAGGACGGATAACAAGAGGTTGGGGGCCCATTGCTTGCTCGTAGGACCCACTTACAGCAAACACATAAAGGCCACTTGACTGTCAGGCAGAGGTGATGGAGCATATAAATGTGTGGACTTGGGATTAGTTGTGTACATGTGTAGCCAAGGCCTCTTTACGAAAACTACCCTGATGAATTTCCATTTGAATTGCAATGTTGCACTATTAGCTATTTACAATATGTGCTGAACAGGCTCTAAAGTACTATGGGACTCTTGCCAGGTTACCGCTAAGCAGTGAATATCACATATTTTACCTCAGTGGATTTTAGTGGCAGAGCCCTGGCCTGGGGCCATATCTGACTGCTGTTAGGGAGAATAATGATGAATATCTGAGGTGCCATTAATCTTGGTCAGTCAGGTACATGTGAGACAGGCTGTGTGTGTCCTCTTTCATGCCACATTCCCCCTGGAGCCAGGTGGTGACCAGACAGCGCAAGGTCAGGAGCAAGGTCAGAGAGCATCATGGGCCCCCTCATCAGTGACAGAGTGACAATAGGACACACATGCATAAAGTCACATAAAATCATTAGTGGCTTCAATCTAAAAGACCATGTATCTTCACTTTAGCATAATATGCCATCGCTAAGTAGTCCGTAATATAAAACCTAACCTACCCTGAAAATGGGCATTTAAATGTTCACCCGATGAGTTCTTGTTATGCATAAGCAGTTATTCTGACAGTTGCCTTTTTCAGACTTAACTATTGCACATTAAAAGTTTTCATGAAAAAACTGCTTACAATTCAAAAGCAGAAACTGCAAAGGCATGAGAAATAATCGTGACTGGAAAATGACTAATGAGGCTGAATAGTGTCTGCGCATTGACAGGTACTGTCATATCTTTTGTGCTCACACACAGCAAGAGGGCATGGACAGCCTGCAGCGCTCTTGATCTACACCTAATAATTGAGATCTTGGCTTTGGATACACTTGACTATTGCTAGTAGGGAGAGAAAAAAAACATGGCTACATTTGCCGTGGTATGTGCCAGAAATCTGAACTAGATGGCTGAAGCTAATCTTGTAAAAACTCCAAAGCAGGATGTAACAACATGACTTGGACAGGGTTTGTCATTCTGTATTGATCACAGTGAAGGCCTGAGGTGAGAAGAAAAAAGAACACACCTTGCCACTAAAGCCGAATATGTGCTGCTATATCGACGCTGAATTCACAGTTGGACGCGTCATGTATTGAGTGTCATTGTTGTAAAAAGCTTTCATTTCTCCCACTGTCTGGTACAAACCTGCAAGTATATGTCAGAATGCACACCCACACAGAAATCATACAAATTCAAAAATACGCATGAACACACACACACACACACATACACTCCAATGCTTAAAAAAATGAAAGCATCAACAACAGCAGCTTTGGTTTCCTCGCCAGCTTCTCCTGTCTGTCTGGATTTCAAAAGATTCATAATTCTCTTTGTTAACACCCAAGCTCTGCCACAGGCCCTGCAGCTGAGATGTAATCCCAAAATGAACTCTACATCACCTCCAACACAGCCCAAAGGGAACAAAGTAACGCTAGAGGGAATTCAAAGAAAGTAAGCCAACTGCCAACTCAGCCAATCACGCTTAGGATTTCAGCGGAGAAGAACGCCTTCTGGGATTGGAGGAAGCGCCCACGGGTGACTGATAACCTCGTTCAAGATACGCTATCGGCTACCAAAGATGCCAACAATATGTACCGAAGCATTGGTAATGCATTGGATACTGTAGCGGGAGATCACTGCTGCTGTTGGATTAAATGAATCTCCCAAAAAACACATATTTTAGCATTCAGCCTTACTCTCTGTTTGATGACGGTATGCACTCTTCAACCCGGCATGACAGCAATATCATGGGTTTTATTGCTGGTTATGTCATGAAATCCCACCAAGAACGCATGAACTTTACAGATATAAAAAAGTTTTTTTTTCATGACAGCATCACTGCTACAAGCTGTACTGTATAATGCTGTTACCAATATCATAAGAGTGAAATAATCATGTGGTGGGTAAGTGCAGACAGCAGACATCTCAGCTTTCTTGTAAAAGCAGAGGGTGAGTCATGATTCATGTTATTCCTGATGGAATTCAAGGCAGCCAATTTAAGTATAAGATGCAAAAAAAGAAAGAAACTGCAAAAAAAAAAAAAAAAAAAAAAAAAAAAAAGTGGTGTACAATTATATGATGTAATGTGGCTTAGTGTTTCAACTGCAACATCTTTTTCTGTTCAAGACACTTGCTTGTCGCCGGCTCTTTTTCTTAAACCTGACTCCCAGTGAGAGGAATTACAGCTCTGTGCCCCTGAACCACCTGGTTCAATGTGCTCTGCATGTTAACTAAGCAGACACACAACTAGAATACACAATCTATGCAAAGAGCAGGAACACAGACATTAGATATCCTTAAAGCACAAGGAGGGACATGGAGGAGAGGATGACTGTTCCTGTTATTTTTGGATTTGATTGCAACTTGACTATTTTCTCTATCACAGTTGACTTCTTCTCTCGCGTCATCTTGTCCGTCTGGTGGTATGAAATTTGACCATGACCTTTCTTGTGGAATTAACTTCATTAACAAAAACTTCTATGATCTCAAGCTCATCTTTGTCTCAAGGTTATTTTGATTCTCATTTAGCAGAAGCTGTAGGTGAGATAAACACCATCACATAATATTAACTGTCCTCCCATTAAATACTGTCGTTATTCTGATTTCACTAAGGTGTTCTTGACCGCAGCCAGGATGTGTATTTCATCCAAATGCACTCAATTAAGCACAAATACTCTCTTAACATGAAAAATCTATGACCCCAATATAGAAGAGACTTGGAGAGTCATGGTCACGTACTGTTATTTTCCTTCTGTTGTCAGATTCACATCTTAACATGAAGGAGCTGCTGTTTCTACATAAACCCAAAACTCAATTTATTTTTTCCAGCTTGGTAGCAGCTGTTCTTACCCTGCTGCAATTAAACCTGCATCTGGAGGAAGCACGATGATGCAAAGTGGGCTTTTATACCATGTCCTTTACATAACATTTGTTCAATGGTATATATAGTATATAGTTGTAAATGAGAATATGCTTTTGCTCATTTGTAAAGGGGGTTTCAGCCATTACTAAAACATAGGGCAGCAGGTTCCAGACTAGCTGTAGATCTTCAATCATAAGATATGACATGCTCATCCTGACGGTTTCAGAGGCGCTTTTATTTTCAGGCCATTTTGCCACCTTCCAGTGAGGGCTTCCCTGTTGTTTGGTGTCCATCTCTTTTTGAGAGCCAAAGCGGTGTGTGTCCATGTGTAGGGGGAGCTGAAAGAGGGGTCCTACACTGGACAGTGCGGAGGTAATATAGTTCATCAGGAGGTGTGATGTTGAACCGAAGGGTGTGAGGAATTTGTCTCGCACAAAAAGAATGAGCAGCAAACAGAGAGAGATATTGGGTATTGACTGTAGGAGACAGAAGGAAATAAGGAGAAGAAGAAGTGAGGTGGAAAAGCAAGCCAATTAAGGAAAGTGGAAACATATATATAGTGTGTATTCCAACCGTCAGATAGGGTTGGTTACTAAACTTAAATAAAAGCAAGAGCCAAAATGGTCTGCCTAGAAGAAACTGATTCTCTTTGCGCAACCAGCCTGTGAAATTACCCCCTTGGGTAAGAAAGAACATGAAAAGTAAAGAAAAATGAAATCCTTTTTTCTGTACGGGTTGTTAAATTTGATTTCTTCAGCAGATCATTTGAAGAGAATCTCTCTTCAGTATCTACAGTTCAACTTTTGTGTAAATGGCTTTAAATGTTGAATATCAGCTGCTGTATTTTTAAATTAGATTTTTCAATGCCTTAGATATCAAAAGGTCATCCATACAAATTGATGTTTAAAGAATAGATTTCTTCTTCCACAGTTCTTCTGTTTCCTCAAATCTCAGATCAAGTCATAAAAGATACTGTTATAATTCTGTAACTATTCTCTCATTAAAGAAGGAAATGTAAACATTAAATTATCTCACAGGAGAATAATCCAATAAATTATCCTGTGAAGTGTTCCTGAGCAAGTCAGAGAACAGCATGGGGAATTTAAAATTTAAAACTGCTAGGATACAGCCAAACAATCCATGGAGGAGGAATTTGGAAAACAGAAATAAATGAGTGTATAGCAGCTTGACTAGGCTCATATAGTACAGCTTGTGTGCATAGCCAGTGGAGGTGGGTTCAGAGGCAGATGTTAAAGTGGCTCATTAATGGATACCTATGGCCTAATCTGTCAAGTCTTGCTACTGTTTGTGCCATTTACATATGTGGTTATGTATGATGTATGTGCACCTATTCCAGCCTCTGTAATAGTACTAATTTACCAATAATTTTAACATTTACATCATTATTTTAACGCAAAAAGCCATTTAATTAGATAGCAGTATTCACATCCAGTGGCACGTACACACACATAAATGAGACTCGTCTACATCAAGCCCTGCATGTATACTGTAGGAGACCCTGATCGATTGGGATCACCATGTTAGCATTGCAGATGGCCATCATGTGAAAGGTATCATGTGGGAATCAATCATGGCAGCAACATTCGAGCTCTGGAGATTCCACGGGGATAAGTCCGCTCAAATCTGACGGGCTGAGATTTGGCACTCCAGAGCTTTGCTTGTCACAATATTGATTTAGAAATAATTACCCAGACTGCTTAGTGATTCCTCACATGTTCGCCTGTATCCTGCCTCTGCCTCCTTCCTGCATGCCACTGCAGCAAACCAGCCCTTATTTCGCCTCTGATTAGATGTACCAAACATAATCTGCGAGAGAGCTGTCTGTTTTGAAATACAGCTGGAGCTGTCGCCCCCTCCTGCGGTGAAGGCTAACAGAGACGCTAGTAAGTAATTACCATCAAAGCTGGTAGGTTAGCACACAAAGTATGACTGACAGCTATAAGCCCTTTAACTGCTGATTGAATCTGCATCTTTACAGAGATACAAATTATTGAGATATACTATCAGGCCAACTGAGTAAGTGATTACCTGTCGTGTTTTCTTACTTTCAAAGTCATCTGAAATAACTCTGGGTGACTGAACAAGTGGAAATTCAGCGCTCTGACTGAAATAATTGCCTGTTGCCAGGATCAAACCTGAGATCATCCAGTGAAACTTCTCTAACTGCTGGGCAACACTGCAACTCCATAAATGTAACCTAGGTCACAAATAAGTTCCATCAGCTTTACAACGAAATGAGCTTCATATTGAAAGGCAGAAGGATATGGAGGCAAAAGGAGGCCAATGCTGTAAATCATTTCCATGTTTCACCTTGCAATAGCTAACAGATTTATGATGCCAAGCAAGGACTTACAGGCAAAGCGCCATCTGAACGAGCTGCTTTATGTCAAAACAGCAGCATAAATATCTACTTCATGACTGGAAAATGAAGCACGTGCATCACGACAAGAAAACCATGTAAAATGTATTTCTACCACTGCGGTTTGTGTGGTTTTTGGCACATCTGCTAAGCTGAGAGAATTTGACAAAGAGTCCGCGCAGCCCATCCGGCATAACTGCTCAGCAGGGCTAAATGATTGGGAGACATGCTGACTTTAAGTGCTTAAACAGCACTAGATCATATAACCCATCACTACTGCCCTGCTGTAATAGACTAATTATGGCTCGGTGCAATACAGAAGACAGCAGCTGAGCACATTCTCTCTGTTGCAGCCTCCCAATCCATTTCTCACGCTTTCTGCTGTGTTAGTGCCTAAATTAGAGATGGAGCACACTCTAGTCCCCTTCAAACATCTCATAAACTGGACACGAGGACAGAGAAAGATGAATTTCAAATTTGTGCCTGTCTGGCAAGTTCCTCTCTGATTTAAACAGAAAGCAGGTGCCACTCAAATAACACCCACTAATGGGACAGAATGGAATGAGCAGAATAATGGGTGTTCACTTTTTTTTCACATGACTAAATCTAAAATATTATCATACAAATGGGTTCATAGTTCCACTAAAATCCACCAGTGGCCCTTTTAAACAAATCTTTAAGCCTTCTACATACAACTTCATCAAGACATGAAGAATACAGTGAGATCTAAAATCACAAATTGGTTACTTAACCAATCTTTTTTTTTATTATGATTACATAAAATGCTTGTGTAATAATAACTACACACCAGTAGCTACTATAATCCTAACATATCCACAACCTTTAAATGTAGCATTAAGATATCAAAAGTAATGTAGGAATATATTATCCATCATAACAAGCATTCTTATAAACCGTCTGACTCCAGGGCTTGTTAGGTTACCTAAACACAGAAATTATTTTGAATGTTTTTTAAAATTAGAGAGAGCCCTTCCACCAGATGCTCTGCCTGTCAAATTTACCACACACGCTTCTAATAATCAGTGTGGAAGGGCCAAGGAATGTGTCTAGACTAGGAGAAATGTTTCTGATCAGCAGGACATCCTTTTTTTGGTGCCCTCAATACAAGAAGCCAGAAAGTGTGATATAAGTAAAATACATCATAGTCAAAATTTTCCACATGAAATTCACAAGTCTCTTTGAACTCAACACCATGACCACAGATTTAACAGTGACTGGGAGCTCAGCAAGGATAGGGAGAATCAGTTTCATGAGTTATTCAAATTTTTATGTGGTGGTCTGATGGTTAAGTCACAAAATATTCTCATACTTAAGTTACAGCGCCTTTGTAAATGATTTCATTTTGCAAGGTAATTGAATAAGTTTGTTTGCAAAACCGCTTCTAAACCGCTTTGATCCATACTTTCCCCATATCACCATTCAAGTTAGCAGAGGGCTATCCGGAAGTTAGCCGCATGATCGGTGGAAGTCTCTGGTGCATGCATCTGTCCAGCGCAGTAATGATGTCACCGCCACCAGATTTTAAAACTCTGTATACTGCAAAATACAGAAAGATTTACCTGAACTCATTTGGCAAGGGCTTGAATGTAATGGATGTTCATTTATATGTAAAAGTTCCACACTATTGCTTGAAACAGTGGGTGTTCATTAACATAAAAACAATGTTGCTTTCAGTCTTTCTAGGCACTGAAGGATTTTAAGGTTCCAATTCTTCAAACAAGACCCTTCATCTACACTGAAATCCTTGTTATCCATAATGACACAATATTTACCATAACTATCCAATTAAAACCTCTGTGTGACTCAGCCAGGTTTGGTGAAAACAACACATGTGGTTATTTAACCTCTGCCAACTCCTCTGGCAAGGCAGTGTAACATCAACTCTGGTCTGAAACCTTCTCAGCAGTCCAGTCTAACTGAATCATAATGTTTTCTGGAATCAGCCTGTGCCATTTACTGTATCTGTCTAACAAGCCTCACAATGGAGCAGTACCACCGCTGCTGCCCAAGCGACTCAACCTTGCCAAGTTAATGACCACATCTGTGCAAACACATAGCAACTGAATGACCAACCTCAAGAAAGCTATGGGCTAATTCGCTTGACTGGACTCATCTCTATTAATTGAACTCTCTGTCCTCTGTGGTTATAAGACTTGGCAATACCGGCAGATGGTTCCTTAACCTATGATGATCTGGAGTATACAGGAAATCCCAGCCTTCTACTGCTCAGAATAAATCACACAACCCTTGAAAGTATAGACTCAATAAGTCCAAACAGCTGGGTCTCGCACAATAAATCATCCATTTTCAAGACGGCATTGATGCCGGAGTTGCTTTTGAGTTCATCTATGAAGAGTTATGGGCGAAACAGAGGCTGCTCAAGTCCTGAATAGTCAGACGACCCAAAAACAGTCTGTCCTTCAGGAGATTGATCTCTATCAATGCTCAATTATTGGCTGAGGACAAGCATTTTTACATATCATGGCCTTTGTGTGGCTCAGGGAGAATATATTGACATTTTAAAACCACATACTTTTGACCCCTCAATACAGGGTTGATCTGTATAGGACTCACATGAACTGGTCAAATGAAGAGGTTAGAGCCAAGTGTAAATAACAAAAAGTAGAGTTGCAACTGAGGATTAATTTCTTGATTAATTGTTTTGTTTATAAAATGTCAGAAGATAGCAATTCCCCAAAACCAAAGGTGGCGATTGAGAAGCTGGAAACAATGAATATTTGGAATCTTTGCTTGATAAACGACTTATACGATTAATTGGGTACCAAAACTGGTGTTGATTAATTTACTGTCATTCAACTAACTGATTCATCGACTAATGTTTACAGCAGTAAATTGAAGCCAGACATTAGCTTAATAGTTTACTCCTGTTAGTATTCTGAATATGTTGTTAATAGCATGGTGTCAGAGATAAATAGATAGCTATATAGAAATCTTTATCATTAACTTGGTATACTATTTATCAGATGTCCGTCATGTGTTGAAGCTAAACATCACAACCCTAAAGTCAGCAATGGGACAGCCAAAGTGTATGATTTGTATTTTTACCACATTCTCAGCTGTTCTGGATTAACTGATGAATTTTTGGAAATTTTTGACTTTACAAATTGACAATGACTGGGTGAACACATCATTAGTTTTGGTTTAAAAAGATAGTATGATAAAAGAAAAAAATCAACACTTATAGTAGAGTCTTTAAACAATGACACAGGTCATTCAACACATTTCTATACACAGGTGTTATTCCCTTTCGCTTTAAGTTTTTTTTTAATCTCTGAACAGAGAATATTGCAACAGTGTGAAAAAGTGAAGAGAGTTAAAGTATGTGCTTGTCATTGTATGTCTGTGGAAAATGTAACCCACGTACTGTACCGTTCCCCCTAATGTAGTTTTACCATGCAACGGAGGCCTTGTTGGACCTGTAAAACTCTCTGACTCTTTTCAATAAAAGGCTTGAAGTAGAATGAAAAAAAAAAAAACCTCACAGAAAAAATAGAGCACAGAACTCCTTTCTTAATCCAAGGATACTCATTCATTATTTTTCTAATTACAGAGCAGAATGAACTGACTCATTGTGGAAGTGACTTAAACCTGCATTCTCTCTAATGGCTAGTAGGGGTTGACTCCACTGGCTCCTAAAAAAAAGTCAGGTTGTACGGAAGTCTATGAGAAAATGACCCTACTTAGCACTTGATTTATTACTCCTGTGAACTAACTGTAACATTCTGGTCGTCCAAAAAAAGAGACCCTCTAAAGAGTTGGATGTTCAGTTTTTCCAGTAAGTACATTTTGTTTTAATGGTTGTAATGTTTTTCACTAGCAAAAAATACCATTAGCATGATCTTAGTTAACCATAGATTGTAAATGCACTGTGCTAACCAAGCTAGCAGGTAGCGTTACGGTCAGCACCAGCCTCTCGTCTAAATATGGTCACTTCAATCCAAGATGGTGACATGACCATGTGGCTGATGTGGCTAATGTGCTCATAGAATCAGCATTTGCAGCTTTTCACAAAGGAGATGGAGGCTAATGAAGAGTTCTGAGACTAATGTCTGGCTACTCATACAAGATAATGACACCGGCATTTTAGTGCAGTGGATATCATTAGCGTTAAATGGGTGCAGCATCAGCATGAAGGTCTTATTTAAGAGAAACAAATGAATGGCCGTGATCTATGTCTTTTACTGACAATTTAAGAATAATCATGTTTCCTTTTTAGCAAGTTTAGTAAAGGTAAAGGGAGAGTGAAAATTTGATGCTTTACATGACACTGGCAATTGCAAAAGAAGCTTAAGTACCCATTAGTAAGTAATTAAAACTAATTAAAACTGAATATACGCTTATTATTCTGCCAACCCACAAAAGTTTAAATGGCTCCTTTTCCTACCTTTTACTTTACATAAAACGAATCACTGCTAGTGCAGCTTGATCTGCATCATGTCACTCAGTGGAGATATAAATGTAGAGTAGAGATGCTGTCATCTGAATTTAGGATTAGGAATGTCTGGTTTTTGCAATCAGGAAGCAAAAAGTGGAGCAGAAAGGAAGCAGACACAGAGTCGGAGTACTACAGGGCATTTCTCCACAGCTCTGTTGTCACACTGTGACTCATTTACTCTCAGCAGGGTTTTCAATTACCAATGATTAAAACCCCCTTTGGTATTCCTTTTTAGGACAAGCATAATGAGAAGGAACTTCAACAGTATATACAGTGAAAAGGCTTCTCACTTTAAGAAGTTTTATTTTTCATACTGTCATGATCCTACTTTAGAGAACATGGGTGTTTACAATACTGGTCAACATTAAAAACAAAATCTAATCTACCAGGTAACACTTATTCTTGTATTTGCTGCATGTTGCCTAAAATGGTTTGTGGAGTTCTCAGTCCCTACAAAGTTAGAAATGTTGCTAGCCTGACCCCATGCATTGTTCAAAGTGAATAATCATTATAGCATTATTAAAGCAAGCCCATCAAAGGGGCATTCATGCAAAACAGGTGACCCTGGGTTAGTGCTACACTCAGCAATCCTGATGAATAGAGACAGGCATACAGCTACAACTGTACATTAGATTGTGTAGCAGTGTGGTATGAAGTACAGTCCAGATGAAAACATACAAAGACGGTATGTAGGTAGAAAAAAGGAAAGAAAAGAAGAGACATTTTCCTAAGAGTTTTTTCTGAATATGATTGTGCATTTATCTCCTTCAAGGATAGTCCATAATGTAATTATTTAAGGGCATCTCTGTGCTCAATTGAGTAGAGTTGGGGACTTTTTAAAAAAATAAAGTTTAATAAATACTAAAGCATTAATGAAATCCATAGAATTTGAAACCTAAAACATTTATTAATGAACAGCAATTGTGAGAAGATGTGAGATCTGGTTCATTTTAGTGACTTAATAACTGATGACAAACGGCAGAGTAATGGAATTCCTTGCATTCCTCTGCAACCTAAACCAATAACGGCCTCTTGTCGTTTCACTATGTTTGGAGGAAAGTTCAGAAAAATCGCTCTTGATGTAACCGTTACTGGATACAACCATTCTGCAACTTTCTATATAGAGCAAGTGTTTAATCTTCAAAAACATTTAATAAATCGAATCTGTTCGGGTCAGACTGTTGCTGTCTCTTGTACATGTGTGAGACAGACACAGACAGGTTAAGTCAGACAAGCGTGCAATCCGCTCTAGCCTCTCTTGATCTCTGGGTGTGTTTGACACCTCTGTTGTCACTGTGAACAGGTGCTCCATGCATGCATTTGCATTAATGCACCTGAATACAAGCTATAGTAAATCAATACCGAGGGGTGCAATGCTACACAACAAGAATTGTAGCTGTAATTCCACAAGCAACACCATCCCCTGCCGTTTTGCAAGCGGGGGATGTTACCTCCAAATGCACTAATACCATTTCCAATTCATCACGGTGCAAGCAAACAAAATTAGACCAGACACTACAGAGGCATTGCTCCTGTAGAAAATTTAACTGTGACTGATATGAAACAGAGAAAACCTGTCACAGTGTGATAGGGACAAGCCATGCGGTGCTGTCTTGTTTACAGCAACCTGCAGCTGCCAGAGTGGGATTCATCCAAGTCCAATCAGATTATGGTTGTCATTATGTATCAGAAGGTGGAAAAGCTAAGGGGGAGATATTGCTGAACTTCAGCAAAGCAAACTGCTACTGGGAGTAAAGCTTTGCCCATAACACAAATCTGACAGACCAAAGTCCATTATATTCTCCATATATTCTCTGTAAGACAAGATGCAGTTAATTATTGCATGGCTCAGTCTGATCCCCAAGCATGAGGCACATGGATGACAAATTTGGAAAACTGGAGACATTAATGCCAAGGGGATACCAATAAAAAAACATGTGCTTGCTCTCTTTCTCTGTCTTTATTTTGAGGTGTCTCCCCACTGTGAGAAAGCCAGCTGATCTTGACCCTGATGTATCCTGACAAATCCGCTGACATTGTCTGCCTATCAACGATCTTGCCCGGTCCATTAAGGTGGAAACACAAAATAATGAACAATTAACACTTGTACATCAACAAAACATGCAAACAGTCTAGCCAATGAAAGCACGCTGAATGCCAATATTTGGCGACACACAAAGAATTTCAACAAAAATGTCAAGTGAAAGACACATCTGCAACCTCTTCAACAACAATCGTTGCCATGGTAAAGCTTCAACACTTGAGTAGGGGATTTCAGTTTCTCAGTTTTCTCTTGCTCCCAATGGGACACTGTAAAACCCTAAGAGTATTACATTTCTGCCTACTCTAAAGGAAATTACAGATTTCCTGTAAAGGACTTAGACAATTTAGGGATGAGTCGGTATAAAGTCGGCTATTTCTAATGTCTAATAAGTACAATGTAGAATCCAGGGCAAGTAAACCACAAATGGAATCTTTTTTGTGTATTATAGACCATTTTGTGGTGCTAAAGCTGATGAGCTCAGTGTTGTACTAAACAATATAATCTAGTTATGACATGTTACATACATGTAAATGACTGTAGCACAGACTGATCACATTGTTCCAATAACATTTTGGCAGCTAACAGTATCAGAGTAATCCACAGACATGTTTACTATTAGTCACTGTGTAGCTGGATTTGCTAATAAGGACTGAGGGAGAAGACTAGATATTTGTAAAAAGAATCTCTCTTAAAAACTCATCACAGTGGCATTTCCAAGTTCTTGTCCTCATTTCAAGAAAATAACTTTAGCAGACAAACTCCTGTTGTCAGTATCAGGAGTCTAGAGACTGAAGAACTGACACAAACTGAGCATTCATACAAAAAATGTGCTGGGGTCAGCCAAAGCTCCTTAAAGCAAACATCACACTAGAGTGAAAGTCCGTAACTGTAACTGAGCTACAGTACTTCAGGTCAGCAGGAAAAAATAGACACTTCTGAAGCGGATCTGCCTGTTAAACTGCATCCCCAGAGTCCCATAGTGAAAGTGAATGAAAAGCGTGCTCCACATTTGTTTACAAAACAGTGTCAGACGTGAGTGGAGGGTGTCAGGATTGTGAATGGGTTCACGAATGAGGTCACAAGTGGATTTAAGCAGCACTATGTAAATGACCTTTCCTATAGGATTTCAATGAGCACTAATCTGCCTGTATGACCCAGTCTCATCTCCCTCTACCCCCTATTAACAAAGAGCCTCTGTCAGCAGGTTTTTCTCTGCTGAGAGAAAGAAGGGAGAGAGAGACAGAGAGCAGACACAGAGACGGAGCAGACACACACACACACACACACACAACAGATGAAACTGCTTTGCCAAGAAATGGAGATAAATAAATAAGTTTTCTGTGTTCCCTCTTAGCTGTGCTGAAATTTTAATGAAAAGGCAACTCTTTCAAAGTAAATAAACGGATGAATTTAACACAAAAACACAAAAGCACAGACTTCTGTAATTGATGTAAATTATGCCTCCACTGCAAAGTAACATCTCTGGAGATGACTGCATAAATTGACATTTACAAAAGGAATCCAGGGTGTTAAATACTGCTAAGTAATATTACACTTGTAAAGCCACTTGATGGGGTTTTAAAACAGTCATTGAATTAAAATCTGCTGCAGTGTCTGCTTGGTTTGTCTGACTGTGACCCACATTGCATTTGGCAGCTCAAACTCATCATAGGTCTATTGGTGTTGTTCTTATTTACAGAGAGGATATGAAAAAAGGAGGTGGGGGTGGGGGGGGTCATGTCAGACTTAAAGGCAGCATGAGAAGGCTATGTAGAGTATAGAGTCCTGCCCTCACACCTTGCGCGCTGTTATTGGCTGGGGGCTACACACCCACTGCCAAAAGGTTGATGACCAGAAATATCCCGAACACACCGTCACACACTTCTGGTGGGTCATAAGTGATGATTGAGTGGGATTATTTTTGTATTATACATTGTCTATACATTGGTTTTTAGGAAAATCCTACTCATTCTACCTTTAAAGCTGGCACCTACCCACAATATGAGGCCATTTGATGGTTTTACTGTCCATGAATCAAGCAACAATGGGAGACAAAGTCCTGGAGCTGATGTTATGAACACAGAAAAGTTCTATGAATACATAAAATGTAGTCTCTTACCTTCATGTGCAAGTATGTTTCCAATCATAGGTCGCACCCAAAAGAAAAAACAAAGAATAGACGAGATTAGTAAGTGCTTACACTGCAGCATGCACACAAAAAACATCACAAAGCACAAAGCATGGATATTCATGATGCCTAAAGTTGTATTTTGATGCAATTTTTATACTATAAACAAAAGTGTCTTAAATATTTAGTCTTGCACTACTGTTGATTTAGTGTCTCATAATCTAAAAACATTTTTGTTGTGTGTGTGTGTGTGTGTGCGTGATAAGTTTGAGCTTTGTGTCCAACTCTCCATTGTATGCAAATAATTAATTACACCTTCACAGGGATATCCCAACTGTCCTGAACAGAAAAAGCAACAATAGGAAAAACATTCCATCTTCACTCCCACCCATTCCCCCTCACTCTGGATACGGAGCATATCAATGATAACTTCCTGCATATGTGGAAATGGGGGCTTGGCATGCTCCAGGGTCTGAGCGGCACAAGCCACACTTCCCCTTTTTGCTGCAGCCTTTTCCGCCTTTCTGGAGACCAAACGAATGATTCCGCTCAACCTCTGACCTTCAGTAGGGGGATACGTGACACACGGTTAGGAGCATATTAGCAGCTGAGAGCCTGCGGGCATGCCAGGATTGGCTGTGTCAGGATATTCCTAAAGGACATGCCTGAGTCCAACCCTTCAGGATTGAATGTCTGGGGGTCTCCATCTATCATAATGCATTCCTCCAAGGGCTTGGTATTTAACAGAAAAGCGTTTTGAGGGCGCAGGCTGAACATGCTACCACTATGCTTCCACACACATTCCATCTTTCAATACATAGTGACCTACTTCTTTAGGTTTGGCTTGCACTCCAGCTTTCCAATCCTTAGGTGTGACATGCAAGATAGAAAGCAACTTAAGCAGTTGGGGGAATTACAGCACTGGACCTCAGTTACCTACTGCCTGTCAATAAATGACACCCAGAAAGCTCTAACTTAGCAGCGAGACCTGATCTCCGTCATTATGATTACCCCAGCAAGCACGTCAGCGGTGCCTGTCACTGGGTTTATTGTCCACAGGATCACAGGAGAGTGCACCACCACCAAAAAACCAGCAGCAGTGCTCCTACATGTTTCCTTGGTAACCTGTTACAGAAAAAAAACCACACTTCCATGGCTTGGAAAATAGGAAGGATGCCAGACTTGACATCCCATAATGAGCTGGTTGTGAATGGGGTTCAGTGGGGGCCTTCACTCAGGGCTGTAAGAACTGTCAACATAAATACCCGGGCTTCATGCTCCCTTTCAGTGAGGAAACAATACCCAACAGAAAAGTTGTCACTGGGGTCAGCCAAATACGAAGAGGCTTAACAGCATCAAAATATTAGACTTGTTTACAGTGTAGAGGAAGTGTAGGTGTGGTGTTAATGCGATAACACGGCAGACATGCAGTGTAGATGTCTGTAGGTATGATAAGTGCTAGGGGGGCAGAGGATTCTGGGAGGGCGGATATCAAACTGAGGTGTCTGCCTGTGTGCACATACAACTCAAGGCCTCAATGAAGGAAAAAAAAACTTTGTCGCACTTTTGCTTGTGTTTTACATCCCAGGGCTGTTTCACTCTCCTGAGGGGCCAGAGTGCTGACTCAAGAGGAAATGTCCTTGGCAAGAACTCACATGGCTTTTAATCAGCAACCGGACAGAGTCAAGGAGAGGTTGAGATGCTGAACATGACCGGTATTTTAACATTTACAGGAAAACAGAAAAAAGTAAACTCCTGCAGGAAGGGACAATTTATCAAATATGCTACATTCTGGTCAAGGCATCTTCCCCAAATATCTTTATCCTCTGTTGAAAAGATACTGTTTCATATCACTAAACAGAGTGGAATAGTAAACAGGACAATAATGTCATCTCATTTCGTATTCATCTCCTAAGTCGCTCTGCAACACACAAACTCCTGGTGAGAAAATGCACATCATGCCACACTCGTCTCATCAGACTACTTCTGACAATCCCGGAGCCTTGTAGATGTTGAGTAGATTATATGAGATGAATTGAGGGACCCCTGTGGCAAACTAGGATACTAACTAGTACTGAGCTGCATGTCTGCTTTCTCACGCAGCAGTCGCAACGATGCACATCCAGCTCAAAGGCCTGTTTCACAGCAGGAATGACACGGAAGTGAGACAGCCATTACAAAGTAGCTAGAGCGAAAATCTGCAGCTTCCTCTGATGAGAATGAGACCACAAAATGGCAAAGTATTCATTCGGTAAGGTCTTGTATGTTGTTGAACTTGGAATTTTTCATATAAAGTAAGTGTTCATTTTGGTGCTTCCTTTTTCTAACTGATGTCAGGTCAAGTGAGTTCTATTTATATAGCACCAAATCACAACAGAGGTTATCTCAGGGCACTTTTCACATGGAGCAGGTCTACACTGTACTCTTTAATTTACAGAGACCCAGCATTCCCCCATGAGCAAGCACTTGGCAAGAGCGGCAAGGTGAAGCATAGTGATTCAACTTGTACCTACACTATTTAATTAAAGACTTTATATGTTCTTGTTGTTTTGTCTGGGAAATATCTTCTGGTTCACAGGAGGTAATACCTCTTAGATCTCTCAGAACACTGCAGAAAAAAACAATTTATCTAGAAACAATCATCATGATAATGTAATATAAAGCCTTGTGTGTGGTAAAGAGGATTTTAAACTTGCTTCTAAAACATTCTTATGCTAAAAAAGACACTAAAATCAGGCTCAGGTGGAAAATCAAGCTTTGGTTTTTGTGTTAGCTGATTTTGTTCAGATCATAGGACATTCACGTTTTACAACTACAGTGGATGCTTTGGTGTGAACCACCTAGCTGGGAGGACTTTCTTTTGTTTTTTTATGTTTATGTGATCATTTATGTATTGTGTCATCCCAGTGTCCCAGCTTGCTTGATTTTTAACCAATAACAAATAGGCAGCTTGTGCCGTCCTTGCATAATGTTTTTATAGCATATATAGGGTGGATGAATGTGCCTGTTCCTGTAGCGCCATTTACTTGAAAAGAAAACAGGATTATTGTAGAGCCTAATGCATTATATGTTGTGTTTTATAGCACATTTAAAAAATGTTTCGCAGAGCATCTGACTCTATAAACAAGTTATCTGTCATCTATATCTATGTGCAAGGCTCCATAGTGTTGTTTCTTAACTAGACATGATGCCAAATGGTTCTCTATACAGTCTAAAGGTAGTTCATGAATACACTTATTTTTCAGCTCCTTGAAGCAAGAGCATGCATAATGTTGGGTTGAGTATTTGGCCCCCAGAAGAAAGACATCAGACTCTCCTTTTACATTGACATGTATAGCATTAATAGTAGTATCAACAATATTGCAAATGTTACTTATTTGTGTTTTTTACTGGAAAAAATTGTACCTGCTGTGAAGTTTCCCCCAAACACAAGAATCTGCTGACACAGGTTAACTTGAGCAGCAGTAGCTACTATGGCTCAACAAAGGAGACAAAGAAAAGAGAAGCAGCAAGAAAAACTACTGCTGTTGGAACTTTAATTGAGTTTAAGCAGGAAGGCACACACCTTGCAAGCTACCACTTAAAAATAAACAGTACTACAGGGAGCAAGGCAGTACGGGAAATCTTCTAAATCTGTTCCTTCAGTTTGTATTAACAGCATCACTTGTGTGACTGGAATAAACAGTCACGTCTGAGTCTCAGCCTCTCAGGGCTTAACGCCATTTCATAACAAAAGCCTTCTCAGCCTCTTCACAGGAGAAGAGGGTTCATCATCAATATCCTGATTAGGCTTACAGGAGAAGCCTTGTGCTAATCAACAATAAGAACACTTGAGCTTCGTGCACTCTGTTGTGATTTTGAAGGGTAATGATCACGGAAATGGTGAGAGGCTTTGATTTTCTAGGTAAACATTTAAGAAATAAGATGGTGCGTCTGCCCTACGTTTATCTTCTGAAAAGGAGGGACTAGACGCTTTTGTTCTAGAAAAAAATATACAGCTGATGGTGGAAAAGATGAGAAAGTGATGGTTTGTGTATGTGTGCAGGCGTATTGTCCTCAAAACAGGATATAAGAAAGACAAAAGCAACACATTAACAACATATTTACTGACATGTCTTCCTTTCCTCTCCTCTATATCATTTCCACACAAAGGCCAAACCAGAACCTCCATTCCAAGTAGATTGTAAAGTATGAATGGCCACTTAACATAACAATTGATATAAGCCTAGCTGCGGGATTCCTGCATGACAATGAAGACAGTCTCCACACATAATCGCTACCCTCAACTTCCACTCCTGCATTGTAGTCTACTTCCCAAACAAGCCTAAGTATGGCTGCCAATGGAGTCGATAAGGACCTATTGTCATCTTCAGGCAAGTATTAACAAGGTAGTCTTCTCACTCAACTATCCTTGATCCCATTGAGGATCCTCAGGATGGTACTTATTTCAGGGCATCTACTGCAGTTGTAGGAATTTGGCCTTGACCAAGTCTAGGTGAAGTAGACTGGGGTACTGCTTGCTTGGGGTGGGGGGGGGGGGGGGGGGAGGGGTGCAGCTGAGGAGGGGTGGTTGGGCTGCCTAGCACTCAACTGTTCCATAAATGGAGTGGACAGGGATCAGGACTACAGGGGATGCTGGGAGAAGAGGCTCAATGCTGCAGACCATTGTTCTGGACTGACAGTGTATTCTCATCGGAGGGGAAAAAAAATTCCCAAGTCCAGACCACGGACAAGGCTAAGTGACCATAACAAAGACTCATATCACAATACAGTCCGCCTGAGAGACGCTCAATGCCAAGCTTTCCCATGCTGTCCATGGCATACATTTCCTACATGGTCACACTCACTGCCGTAAGGAGATTTACAGGGGGCTTATCAAGCACATTTCCAGGTCTATATTTATATTCTGGGTCTCTACTGGTATATCTTTGCATTATTTACAGTTCAAAAATCAAAAATTATTTATCTACATAAACAAACAGCAGTAGTAGGATTTCACTTATTTTTCTCGTTCTTGTACTCGAAATGGAAACTTCTCAAAAACATCATGTTTGAGCCAGAATCCAATCCGAAATATACAAGTGGACAACAGAACAACTCATGGAACAACTTTCGCAAAAAAGGCTAAAAACGCCGTTTGTGGGCATGTGCAAACAATCCGTTGTCATTACAAGGAGGACGTAGAGGTAAACATTGCAGTGTTCAGAGCAGACTGAAGCCTGGGCTTTTGACTTGCAGGGAGCATTTTTACATATGTTTACCTCAAGTTTTCCAACTATGACCATGTTGAACATAGACATTCAACATCATAACAGTATGAAAATAACTGAAAATCATCACAAGCATGTTTAAAAATGAGGCCACAGAAGAACTGAAAATAATCCTACATAGTTTGTAATCAGGTGATGCATCTTTAAAGAGACAAATTCACATGGGTAATTAAATTTTCTTGCTACGGTTTACAAGCACTTCACTTAGTCACTATATGATCTAACCACAGCAATCATCCTGACATGGTTTATGAACTGACTCATGATCTAATGGTCCCTATATTAAATATTCAACTTTTAAATGATTTGAAGCATATCTAATGAGAGTAAGTGCTTCACATTCAAGGCTGAAAACACATTCTTGTACATGCAGATGAAAACAGGTTATTATAAATATATCAGGGGTGTGATAGTGATAGCGTTTCCTTAAAAAGTCTCAAATGAAAGATTACTGATGACTCTCAGGACAGTCAAGCTTCACATCACATATTTTTTAGATACCCTTCTCTCTGTCAATCTAGCTCCATCCCTCCTGGCCTTTCTTTGGATCTGCTGTTTTTTTATTGTCTGTCTAAAACTGCCTGTTTGTCTGCCTGTCTGTCTTTATCCCGGTCTCTCTGTTGGTTTGACAGGTCTGTCAGTTTGTCTATTTGTATTTCAGCCTGTCTTCCCTGTCTGTAAGTGAGAATGAGGTGAAACTGGGTGATGATGTTTGCCGGAGCAGAGAAAATTCCTGATGCATGACCCCCTCCACTCAGGCTGGACAGCGAGCTGTCAGTCGGCCAGTTCATTGTTTGGCTTTTGTGTGTGACATCAGCTCTGTACCTCATGGATTCACAGTGAGAAGGTGATTTACCAGATTAGCTACACTTCCCCCTGGCCTCCAAAGGCCTTAACCAGTGCACGTTAGGGGCAGATAATCAGCACACTGTTACTTTGCTGGGGACTCTGGCCTGAGAGGAGAAATATTCAAAAGGACAAGTGTTGAGCCACAGCATGTCAAGCTGTCCTGAGGTACTTCCGGTGTTTTAACTCTCCATCTTGTTAGTTAAATTTGCCCTGAAATAAACTATTCAAATGCTCATAATAAGCCTCTATCATTGTAGTATTTCTTCAAAGTCCCCAATGTCGAAATAAATATGGACTTAGCCTAATCCTCTTTAAGCAAAGCTGAGCATTAGAAATCTGTCACTTGTTACATAAGGTGGCGCCTTTCAGTAAAAGTCACACCAGGCCAACTGCGACGAAGACAAGCTTTCAGATGGTTGTGTTTACGAATGAGGCCAAATTTAATTAAGGGAGCTTTCTGATGACTTTGTTCACACATTCAACTTGAGCCAAGACTTTAGTTCCCTGTGTAACATGAACCCAAAGACTAAACTGAGGTTGGAATGATCTAAGATCCTTCGGACTACGGCGCCAGGCCCCGAAGGTCGACACCATCATGCTAAAAATGCAGTGGGACCAGAGAAGACACTGTGCATTTCCAGATTTCTCTGAGAGACTTTCCTTTAGAAGGAATTCTCAAGCGCTATTAAAGTAAACAGAGGTTGGTTTGGCACAGCATTGGTTGAAAGATCTGCTGACATGAAAATTGTGGTTTTGCGGTTCACCCACAGCAGATGAAGCTGCACCAAGAGCGCACATCTCAGACACTGACAAGGGGTGACCTTAGATGGCAACAGTATATGAAAATCCCAAGATGAAAAAGTATGTATAAGCATGGATAGTATATATAGAGGGCAACATACTTAGAGCACTACTCTCATGCATGTGCAAAGCTGACAAGATTGGAAACACTGTGAGTGCAAAGTTTGTTTAGTATATGACACATGGTCTCAAATGTTCACTGACCCTCCATAAGTTTAGGGAAAGCTAGAATAGATGCATTGAATAATATGTTACAAGGTTAACCCAAATAAAAACAAACATGACCAGACATTTCTCTGCAGAAGCCACAGGACTCCAACCCTAGTGAAGCTTTAATGATGTGGGATTCAGATTTGAAGCCCTAAAAAAACAGAAAAATGTTTTAGTGAAGCCTTACCAGTCTCAACGGAGTCACTATTCACTCCTTCATGAAGTAGTGTGGCAAGCAATTAACATTTAATGAATAGAACAATTAACTCTAACATGTATAGAGGTCAAAAAGCTGCAATTAGAGTAATGAACTCTAGCCTTCCATACTAAGCATGTTCTTGATTGATCCACTAATAACGAGTTTGACTAGCTGGCAGCAGCCCATTTGGACAGAACTACTAGAGTCAGTAGTGGTGTAGATAAAAATGTCGTGAACTTAAACATGGTCAAAGGTCAAAAACTTCCCTGAAAGTCAAACGCCCAGACTTCAGCCTGACCTGAGTGTTTCGTTTGCAATATTACCTCTACTTCCTCTTAATGACATTGGTTTGCTCACGCATGCCCACAAACGGCCGTCCATTTTGTTGCTAAGGTTGTTGCTCAGGTTGTTCCATGTGTTCTTCACGTTGTCCACTCGCATATTTCAGATCAGATCCAGGCTCAAACATGTACAGATGTATTTGAGAAGTTCCCATTTCGAGAAAAGAACTAGAAAGAGAAGTGAAATCCTACTACTATTGTTAGTTTACGTAGCCTCCAGAACCACTGAAAGTCTGCAGAGGGGAAGCTTCTAGGAGCTAACCAATCCGAACAGAGTGGGCTCAACAGGAGGGGGGCCTTATAGAAACAGGAGCTAAAATGGCTTGTTTTAGACAGAGGCTGAACTGAGGGGCTGCATAATGAGCCAATAAAAGATAAATGAGAAGTTTTTTTTTAACTATATATATATATATATATATATATATATATATATATATATATATATATATATATATATATATATATATGTACACACACGCACATATGTTTGAATCACAGAGCAACAAATAACTGTTTGTGCTGTCAAATATACATGATCCAGTATCTTAAATCAAGACATGACTTTGCTGTTAATATTTTTCATCTTCCCTAAGCACCTATCAGCATTTAATCCCAACACTTCCATCAATTAGTAGTACTTTGGAAAATTTACATCCCATAGTGTTCACTTGCAGGGAGACATGCACGCAGATTCCCACACAGATTAACATTTATGATGGAATGTGCTGGAACCCATAAATGTTTAGTAAATGCTTTCAATATTGGAGGCGGTAAACCACACAAGACAAAAGTGAAGCGCCAATGGTGCTTTTATTAAAAGCATGTACAATACACGGTATGTGTGCATGTTTTGTGAGGGCGTGTTTGAGGAATGTAGTAACTGCCAGGTACTTAGGGTTCAGATTCAGGTATGTAGAGCCGTGGGGAGGCCACAGAGAGACAGACAGACAGACACTCCGTGGGTTTAGTATGGCTTAATCCCCTGCCAGGAAAAGCCACTACAAAAGCACTCAGGTAGGGACATATCGACACTGGTGTGGTCTCCATGATCAAAGCTTTCAGCGCAGCCCTGCCCTCATGCCTTGGAAATGGACCAATTAGGTTTAAGGGGGGTTGAGAGTTGGTTGTACTGCGTTCCATACACCTAGCTGGCAGCAGCTTCAGACAAGGTAATTATACACACTCGCTCTGTCTGTCTCTCTAACACTCATGCTCACTGCTATCATGCCTCACTCATCTCTCTACACCCCTACATTATATGCCTTAAACACAGTCCAAAATAATATGGACTGACATGAGCTAAACTGTAGCTACATGTAGGACAATTAAGCTCTGTTGTAGGTAGTAGCGCTTTAACTCCCCCAAAACTCAGTGCCTTCAGAAATCCTCTGCTAAGTTGCAGGTAACGTCACACAGACTAGAAACAAACGTTAAGTCTGATGTATGGAGCCTGTCTGAGCCCAACGCTTTGCAGAGGAACATTGTCATTGTTCATTCTTAACAGCATCTTCCTAGGAACGAGGATTATTCAATGTAGTTGGGGCAGAGGCTGGAAGGAGGGCTTTAGAAAAATGTGCTTTGTCACATTTTTAGAAGAGCAGAGTTCTGCTCACGAAAAGGAGCTGACAACTGTTTTTTTGTTTGTTTTTTTACATCTCTAATGCACACAAAGCAATATAAGTAGTGCTAAAACAATTGGAAAAATAATTCCCAACAATTTTGACAACTGACCACTTGTTTCAGTCATTTATCGAGCAAAAATTCCAAATATTCGCTGGTTTCAACTTCTCAAATGTGAGGATTTGTTGCTTTTATCTGTTTTATATAATTGTAAATTGAATAATTTACACTCTTGGACGACTGGTGCACTGTGAGATATTTCCTATAGACTAAAGGATTAATCAATGAATTGAAAAAAATAAGAGATTACTTATGAAAATGATTATTATTTACAGCCCTAAAGATAAAACACAATTACATTAAACCTTCAATAAGTGGTTGATAAAATATGGCTTGACCTTCATGGATTATTCTTGCTAATTGCTAAGCTGACCCTTTCAGCACAATGAATAACAGTTTGCGGAAACAATATGGGAGTGCTGCTTAATCAAATAGCTTGAGCAATATTGAAACTATGAATCACACATATTACTCATACTGTAGCTTTATAGCATTATGCAATAATCCCAACCTAAATTTCTGCCATATCAACCAGCAAACATAGTCGGTGTGAGATTACATGATAAACATATGGTTTGATGTTTAAATATTCTGTTTGTCTCCATGGCAACTTTTCACAAAGCCTCTTTAAGCATGTGACCTCCCGGCTCATAGCAGTCAGAGTGTAATTAGCCTTGGACTGTAGGTCACACATGACCACCTAAGGCAATATCAGCCAAAGCCAAAACAAAATCAATCCCTGAGATTAGTAGCAGCGTGCGTGCAGCGCCCGTGCAATACCGTATGCAACAATGTATGGCTGTGTACTTCTAACAATTCTGGTGCTTTTTATGGGAAAATGTAATGATGCCCCCCAGAGTAATCACTCCGCGTGCAGTAATGAGTGTGCTAGACAGAGATGTAGAGAGAGAGAGAGAGAACATGTGCTGATGTGTTGATTTGCAAGTGTGTTTGCAATCTGGATCCTGACACAGACAGATGCTCAGGCCTGCTCTCTTGTCACTCTCCATCCTGTTGGGGCACTTGATATCTTCATTTACCTCCACCTCCACTGTTCAAAGAGGACTGCATGGTCATTATTGTGCACATGTACTGTAACTATAGTCCGGATTGCTGTTATCATTATAGGAAAGTTACGGCACACTACGGCAGCTATAAATGCGTATTGCATTTGTGAGCGCCGAGGAAGAGCTGGTGAAGAAATGTGTTAAGACAAACATGTTTACAGCAGCGACTGAGCATGTAGTTTCTTGGTTTGCTGTTGCTGGAAAGGAATCTGTCTTCTGTGCACTGAACCATAAAATATAGGCTTGATTTCAATTTTTCTTTATTTATGACTTTTTCCCCCATGTCAGACATAACTTAGTATTGAAATTAAGTGCAATACTCTGGTTCAAACTGGATAATCCCCTTTAATGGCTTTTCTGTGAGACCCACTGACAATGCAAGGCTGGCAGTCCTGCATGATAACAACACCTTATAGCTTTAACCACAAACAAAATACACAGAATTAACACAATTATGGTACAAGGGTGACTGTAATCATCAACTACATGCCTGTCCAATGACTAAAAATGAGAAAAAAAGGGGAAGGCATACTTTGGTATTGATAATACGGCCTGCAATCACTCCTGGAGCAGATTGTATGTGGTCATGTAGACAGGCTGTCTGGAAGCCACTGAAACCTTGGACTAGAATAGCTCTGATAATGTATCTGTCATGAATGTGTGTCATCAGGACCTGTTCTCCAGCAAACTGTGGAAAATGAAATAGCTGTGCTGACTGCTTGGCCTGCTTTATTTAAAGCAGTTACCATGACTGCATAACTTTAAGTGATACACCTACTGTATATTGGAACTCACATATGTTATTTAAATACAATATATCTCCAAAGGCCAGAGAGAGTGACATTTATACCGCCATGAGCATAAACTCAATTTTTCTTTCTTGAACTAAACGTCTAAATGTTGAGATTATCACCGCTTGACAACTCCGATTAATGAACGGAGAGAATGTACAGCGGAGTTATGTTGAATTGTAAATTTGAGCTCTGTGAAATGTCATCTTTCTAACCAAGTTCAGCTGTCCTGAGAATAAAGGCGGCTCAAAAGCCAGCTGATCATGTGAGAAACAGCACAGTAGGAATAAGCACCTCTCACCCCTTTCTGCTGAAATGAGAAGGCCAGCTGCAACTACAGCATAAATGCTGCTTTCCCACATTTGCACATACTCCCAAGAGATGTGTGGTCAAGTCTATCAGAGGGAGGGACAGACAGGAACTGCCTCATACACAGTTTAAAAAAAAAAAAAAACATCCAGTGAATGGATATCTGTTTGTAGTGATAGCATGTAAATACTGGATGTGGCTGCTTTTGCAGGTGTTGTTTTTGGACTAACTGAAGCAAAGATGTGCAATCGGTCTTGTGAATGATTTCACACAGTATTTTGGATAGATGGGAAAGTGATCACACTCCATTGTCTCATACACTTGAGACAGCAGACTGCATAAAATGTAAGATACATTTGACACTGCGAACCACAAGGGTGTGTGGTCTATTTCATCATCTCATCTGAGATCCTTCCAGCAGGTCAAAAGCATTGGGGTCAACGGTTACGGTGATAGCCATCAGTCATCACCACTCCCAGATACTCTCCGACGAGCTAAATACTGGTACTTATAGTTTATGCTTGACAAAGATGGCTTTAAAACACCCTAAACACAGGTTGTTTACAAGAAGAGCCACCAAGTGAGTGTATGACCTTTTCCATCTGATGGGAATGTGATCTATTACGTTTTAGGGCTCCATACAACTCTGCTTGTCCACAAAGTAAACAGCAGCTCACTTTGCTAATTGACTTTCTCTGTCCTTTCAGGACAATAGAACCAGTCCCTGACTTCTTTATGACTTCCCTTTTATGAGTCCTTGGTTGATTATGCCTTTAAGGAACCCTTAATAAAGACTAAGCAAACAGAGCTTTCAGCAGAATACTTGGAAAACTCTGAGGCTGTTGTTTAAGGCTTTCTCTCCCTCCTTATGGCAAAATGCCAGCTCTACAAGCATGGGACAAAGATGAAGAGGTTATTCGCCAAACAACATAGGCTAAATGAAAAGCTCATGAAAAGCTTTCACAAGAGTACTCCACTGAGGTAATGAAAAAGCTCTTAGTTCAAAAAAGAGCCATGTAATAAGATGAAATAATGACTTTGGGTTCAAGTATTTTTCATTTTACAACAATATGACCTACATTAAATGCATGTGCAGTGCAAAACAGAATGGAATAAATACAAGCAAACACAGCGGCTCGACTGGAAATCTGTGTCACTGTGTTGTTTTGAATCTAATTCCATCTCTGCTTTTGCCTGAGCTTTAGCAGTTAGCCTGGGAATGTACAGATTTTGGCGGCACTGCAGTGGAAAAAGGTTTGATGACTCAAACACGTTATATCTTCTTTAACCAGGAAAGCTCAGAATTTTAGAGGGTAAAATTGCTCATAACTATTGTTCACACCACGTCTTGGCAGTTGTCCATTGAAGCCTGAGGGCCCTGAACAACCACAGTGGGCCAACAAAGGGTCGTCAAACAAAAATCTAATTTCCTGGTTGTCGAGAGTGCTGGGATATTAAATAAGTAAGGTGAGTGTTTGGCATGTAAGGTGATGAACTTCCTCTTTTTTACTGAAGGAAGCTCATAACACAGTCAGTTAAAAGCCTGACCTTCCTTCTGCTTACATCCCAGACAGACATGACACCTTCTACTGCATTTCTTACATTCTTAAGTCCAGTTAAGCTGCAGGCCTCTCATGATTCCTGCCCACCACATTTGATCAGCTGTTCTACGGTGGTCAGAGAATGACCTTTAGCACCTAACTTTCCTCTGTCACCTGACAGCCCATTCCCTACCAAAACACCCACCAAGCCCTTGTCTGCCCAGCAAAAAAACAATGTGCCCATCTATTTACAACCCTTTCTCTCTCTGCATGACACCCACGTTTTTATCACCCACCCTCGGCACAATGCTGGACACTTGCCTCTGCAGTCCTTTTCAATGGACGGAAATTGGGAATGCAAAACAGACCAGTAGTGAAAGGACATGTGGCTCCATACAAACAATGGAGAATCTCCCAGTGTTTAGTTCCTACTTCCCCCCGACACACAGCACTAACAATGAGGCGCTATTATGACTGACTGTCTACCGTTTCCAACGCCAGTCTGTGGATGAGACTGGGATGAGAACACATCTTCACATACAGTAGTTTGGTGCTGAGTTGAAGAGTTGACAAAGGAAGAGAGAAAATTCTCTGATAAGATAAAACTTGTATAATCTCTCATGGAGCATCAACGGGTGAGAGAAAGTTAAAGGAAGCAGGATAGAATGTAAAAATAGAGCCATTGTCTTTGCACAATTAACCTCTTTCACAACTAAAAAAAAACCCCCCTAAATTAAGAAAAATTGATTAGATGTCCACTCATATGGGATGCAATCAATGTTCTGCAGAAGTCTATCCATTTCCAATAAACCTGAGCAACCAGTGAAACTTAAAAAAACATACAAAAAAGCAACAATATTCTCATCTGGGAAAAATTAGGCACACTAAGTTGTATCTGATTGATGCTACCTTATGCTTGCCAAAAGAATGCTGTTGTGATGGTGAGCACACAGCCAAATCAAAGAACAGAATGATGCATGATTGGACTCTCTGAAGCTGCACAAATCTCAAACAACATCTTCAAATCTCATCAGATCAGCATTTATCAAAATTTGATGCTTTTGTTTCTCATTTTGGAAAGAAGAATGCCTGACTTTCTTTAACTCTCATTATGAATAAACTGTATATGCCGTTTCATTTATGAAGAAGTTGCAACCAGACGGATGAGGATAACATTGTAGCCGAAAACCGTAGATCATTTAACAACACGCCAACAGGCTGCACCATCTTTTCTGCTTATATTGTTCCCTGATGAGAGATCAAGAAATGTGCAAACCGTAGCACAAGTGTTTGTTTACATCATAAGAAATATCTCTCGCTCTCAGACAAGGGGTCTCTTGATAAGGATCATGGGTATTTATTACACCCAGCAGAGCCCTTTCAGTGAATTGTTTGATAATGGGTTGTCTCACAAGAAGTTATTCAGCAAACGCTAGAGAGGATTTCTGAATGTTGCTGCTTACATTGCCTACGTGTTTTGCATAATGACAAACAATGGAGACAAAGCCTGACACAAAGATGAACAGAGGGCTGGCGGACTGTAGTCCATGAAAAAAAATCCCAGCCCATTGAAAGCACAGAGGACAGTTTAAATGTGGATGGAGATCTTGGTTATGCTATACAATGAACATCCCTTGAGACTTGACATTGTGTGTCCTGTAATTGCCCCAAGTCTGCCAACTCTGGTCTCAGTCTCCCTTGGGGGTGACATCTCGTCTCAAGGGCAGTGAGAGAAGAGATAGATACAGACCAATCACAGCCCAGTTAGTCAAACTTCCATTAGCTGGTCACAGCTCCATCTCTTTACACTCCTCTCAGTCCTCCTGGGGAGAAAAGCACTGTACTGGAGCCAATTCAAAACTACAGGGTTAGACAGACACACACAGACACACATTCAAACACACACCAGAGTGAGAGACAGAGAAAGACCTTGACCTGCTCATTCCCCTTCCAAAGCCTCAATGCCAATGATTTGGCCCTAAATAAAAAACAGCCTTCAAAGGGAGAGATAGTTTAACCCTCTGGAACCAACACTTTGTTTCAGCCCTGGTTTGACAGATAATCCCTCACAAATCCAAAATCTCTGCGGGATTCACGGTTAGCCAAAGTGGCAGAAATATACAGACTGATAAAAAAAAAAAGAGCTTTACAAAACATGCAAATATTGGAATCAAAGCTGGTATCACTTGAAAAAGCAAATCTGAAAGCAAGCAATACGTAGCGGATGAATCCAAAGTCTGAATTTTACAAAATGAATGATAACGTACAATACATGTCAGATACATATAGTCATGAATGTTTTGATCACTGAAAACACACCTGCATGTGAATATCCAAACACACAAAACAATCCAGCTGACATGCAGGGCTGTAACCAGGATTTTAGAAATACAGAGGTCTGATAGTACGATCCTGCATCTTTTCGACTTTTTGAATAATTTAGTATAAATCGATGCACTTTGAAAGCACATATAATTCCTCAGGACAGCTGTTTCCATCTTCATTCCTCAGGCTCCCTTCACTGAAAAACATCCCATCAAATGGCTCTAGATCAGCTGAATCAAGAGGACATGTTCCTGGCTACACTACCAAAAAACAACAAAAAAAAAACTTTCTTTCAGTAGGCCTTAGGGAATGCAGAACTTAATTCCCTTTTAACAAATATTTTGGGGCAAGTAGAAAGATGACAGGAAACGAGGGACTGAGAAAGATGCAAAAAAGGATCCCAGGCTAGAACTGAACCCAGGAAGTTGCGGTTCATGCTAGGCGTCTTAACCCCAAAGCAGTAATTAATTCCTAAGTCAATGATTCCTGAGGAAATAATGTCATTCAGATTCATGAATTCGCAGATGTTCCCGTGTTCAAAACAAGCTACCACACATCATGCACATGCTGCTATTATACAGTAGATAAGGGCTGGTTTTGTCTGTTGTGCTGACCAGCTAACAGGCCTATAATCACACTAGACTGTCATTATTGAACGTTGCAAATGCTATGTCAGCTTTAGTTTGCACTTGTTAACAAAACCTGCATTATAGCCCCACAGCATAAAAAAATACAGATGCTGTGACCTCTGTCTCCTCACTGGCTTGCAGACTTGAAAACCCAAAAGCCTCTCTGTAAGTACACAGCAGTCATTCAGTTGGTAAGGCATATGATTCAGACACTTCTAATGAAAGGTCACTATCAGTTCTGTGAAAACAAGAGGCCCTCTCAGTCTGGGTCCTCACAGGACTGCAACAGCCTACACAGCTGGGCGCTCTTCATCTTCATTTATTGCCCCTGCAATCGATAGCCCATCGTCCATTCATCACAGCAAAGAGCCAGGGTTTATATGCTCGTGGGCTTGGTTGATCCACCCACACCGAATGCGGAGGCAAGTCGCTGGACAGGTGAGGTCAAAGTAGATTAATAATCTAAGTGTAAATCTTTTTCCCCCTACAGGAAATTACAGACAGGGTGAAAGCTCCTCATGATCTCCTCTCTGCTCTTTGCTTATTGATCCAGCAGCAACTTCATTCCCATCGTTCACTATGACGGCAACCACTTACACTTCTGTAAAGTGCAGCAGGGCTTGCTTGGGAATGTTTAGGCATTACACTGGCATTTTACCTTAAGCTGCTTACCTTATTTTGATGTTGAACACATCAGTGAAACGCGCCCTTTGCACAAGATGCGCTCTATCTGAGTGACAGTGTGCTTTCATCCAAATGATGGATGATGTTTAGCAGGTGACAGCTTCTTTTGTGCCATAAAACTACCTCTGGCATATTGGAAAAACAACCACCTTTGGCAAATCATTCAATCTATGTTCAGTCTGAAAACTGCATTTTCTCAAAATGGGAATTTTTTGCCAGACAAAGGTGCGATTTATGATGTTGTCAATAAGTTAAAACAATTGCTCAAGTGTCATTTTCTTGTTTTATATTAAGAATGAAATAAGTGTAGAAATTACTGTAGATATCAGACTAAATAATAGTTTATAGAGTATTAACCAAGATGCATTGTGTCTGAGTGCTTTCATCCAGTATTTGTCATGCGTGACATTTGGCAGGTGATGCCCCCCCCCTTTTGTCCCATATAACTGTCATGACCTGCAGGGATCAGCGTCTCTCCTACCTTATTAGAGTAGGGCGGCCGGGCGAGGTTGATGCCGTCTCTGATGAGTTTATCCCTGATCATGATCTTCAGCTTCAGCTTGGGGTAAATCACCAGCTCCCTCCTGTTGCCCAGCGTCAGGTTCCTCTGCGCGCCCATGTACCCACCGGTGCGCCCAACCCGGTCACTGTTGGGCTCGGTCCAGGACTTGGATCCCCGCAGTTTGGACTCATACTGGTCCACCATGTGACTGGTATAAATCTCAGCTGCGGGTGGCATCGGCTCCAGGGTGAAGTACAGTCCACTGGCCGTCTCTTTGGCTTCTTCTTTCAGCCTTCTTACCGCGTCGTGAATCCTCTGCCTGTGGTGAGGGATATAGACGCCGATGGCATCCAGGTCGGGGTCTCCTATTTGTTTGCACACCTCCAGATCGTCGTAACCATTATCCACAAAAGGTTCGACATACTGGGCAAGCTGGAGGGTCTTCAGCCACTCGTAGACAATGACAGGTCCGTTGCTTGTCATTTTGGCTGTTGCCAGATCGACTACAACTCGGAGGGAAGAAGACACTAAAGTGATGGTTAGTTTCTCATTCGGCGTTTCAAACGCATCATAAGGTTGTTAATAACGATAGTGTTCCCGAATCTCCGAGTATTAGGAAAGTAGATAACTGGATTAAACATATGTTGGATTATCCATGCCAGAGGTTTGGTTACAATACCCAACCTTATGAGTCCGCGGTGTTTTAAGACATTAAAGCAGAGCTGTAAGTGAATTAAAGGCTCAGTCTGAAACAGTCTGAATGACTATAACACCTGTCAATATTTACAAATGATCACTTCAGTTTCACTTAAGACAGCTTCCAATGACTTACCATGCGCAATCAGTTCCGATAAAGGCTTCCTAAAACAAATAAACAAAGCAATTGCCTCTAACTATTGTCATTCAAATAGCTGCTCGACCAGATTTCGTCCCTTACGCACGGCAGCTGCTGCGTCTTAAAAACCCCCTTTTAACAGCTCGCGCTCCTTCCTTAAAGTCCTCTGTGTCGCCAAACTGCAGCGCGTGGAAGAAATAAATCCAGTAATGCCAAACGTGCTTCAAAATGACAGAAAGTCGGCTTCCAACGATTGACGGCAACCGCACGGTTCCGCGTCCAGCCACTCGGTCTACGCGTAGTCCAATTCTTCCAGCCGGCACATCACTACGCTGGAACTGCAGCCATGAGCCAACATGCTCACTGCTGCTCCTCTACCGTCCACGCCCCCCAAAATCTCACTGTACCCATTTAAAAATAGTGATGCGAGTCCTTTTTTTTTCTCTCCCTCTCCTAACTTGTCACGCAGCCTCAGGGCGTACAGTGCGTCGCAGGTTCCCACAGACTTGTCCAAAGTTGGTCCGAAACGACAGCGCATCTTAAACCTGCCGCACAGTGCAAATGAATACCCTAGCTGCTGGTTTGTGTCACATTATCATTCCCCTACGCCGTGATTTCGTCTACGCACCTCTCTCTCTCTCTCTCTCTCTCTCTCTCCTTCTCTTTCTCTCACACACACTCTCACTCACTCACTCATTCAGCATTTCCACGGTTTGGCTTCACAGCACGCATGAGCTCCCTCTATGTGGTAACTGGGGAACTGAAGATTTCGCAGCACTGGAGCTGATGTAATAGGAGAGAGGCTGAGGTACAACTCATCCATTCATCCATCTATCCATTTTGTATGATCTTGACTTCACAATCTTGCAAAGCAAGCAGAGTCCAACCTTCTGGATCAAATTGCAGAAGCACTGGCTGTCATCATCATCAGTATGAGACAAGTTAAACTGTCCAGGAAAACAGAGAGAGATCAAAAAAAAAGGAAAGAGACAGAGAACTGAGGGAATAACACTGTTTGAATAAGACCTGTCCACTCTGTCCAAACGAATGCCAAGCTGGCCCGTGCTGATGCATGCTTTATCAAATGTGAGCTGACAGCTTGTTAGGGGTCAGTTTGATACCATCACTATCTCAGCTCCGGGCTGGAAGTGATTTGCCTCGGCCCATTATGACATGCAGCGGGGCAAGAGAACAAACACGGCAGTCGGGGAGGAGTGGGGAAGCATATCAAACAGCCTCCTTTTTGGAGAAACACGCCAAAAAAAATGCATGTCAGAATGTCAGAGGAAGAAGTTCACACCGGTGTAGATCCTTCATCATGTTTCCTGTCCAATCAGAGTTGACTCACATGATGTTTCTTGTGATTTACCTGTCTGCTGCTGTCATAGTGATTACACAGAAATGCTTATCTTTTGTAAAAACTTGTATAACGTGATTTGATTGACAGGAGCTGTAGGGTTAAACCTGTGAAGAGTGCGATATAGCACAGTAGAACTTACATTAATGTTAACATTGAAATCTCCAGCGAGAAAATCAGCTCTAATGTCTCAGATTATGGTGACTATCTGCAGACTCAACACTGATTATTAACACAAGCTTTAAAAACTCTGGAATTACCCTTTAATATTCATTCTGAACAACAAGCTATTATAAGTTTTTCCAGCATATAAGATTAAAACTCACACAGTTCTGTTCTCCCCATTGTTCAGGGCAAAGACATGTCATTAGATCAGTTACAGGAGCAAGGGATTATGGGAGTAGAGTGACAGATGGAACAGGGAGACTGGTGCTCTCTACGGTGGATGGACTCAGAGCGCACACTGGCAGTGCCAGGATTGCTGTGTTTCCACTCTGCTGCCCCAAGTCACGGTGATCGACCAGCGGGAGCCGAGAGAGAGACAAGGGTGCATGGCAGCCTCGCACAAGTGTCTCACGATAGCTGTATGGAAATACACGGGACTGTTTGTTTGTGATGCAGTCATCTGAGTCACACGCCTTTCCTGAATTATATTCATTCTAGTTAGTGCGAGCACTGCAGGTGTGCCTGCGCTTTTTAAGCAAATTGAAAGTGTTCATTAAAGCTTATTTTATACATGTATGCTTGTTTGTCAGATTCAGTTCATCATAAATGCACTAGGGCTGCAGCAGATGATTATCATTGAGCACATGGTTGAGATGGTTAATGTCTACTTGCAACTCTCCTTCACTGGTTGCAGATTTTTACCAGTTGTCACCATTTCAATCAAATAGTGATTTTCCTTGCTTTGTCTGAGTAATTTTGAAAGGAAGAAGAAAAAAAGAGGAAGGATTAGGGGAAAATATGAAGAATATGTCTTTTTTTTCACTTTTTTGTCTAACAGCCCAAAACCATATTCAGTATACAATTATATAAAACAGAAAATCATCATATTTGAGAGGTTGGGACCAACAAATGTTTGGTATCTTATCTTGATAAATGATTCATTAATTATCAAAACAACATTTTCTGTAGATCAACAAATAAATTAATCATTTCAGCACGTTTCTTTTATACATATGATGGATTTTTAATTCAGTAGCACACAAGTAGAACTTAACTTGTGCATTGTGTTGATATAGTATAGCATTGTGTATGAGTTAGCAGTGTATTGTTGCTTTGTGGTGTCATAAAAAGGCAGTCTATGCCCATTTCAGACAGCAAACCCATTGCTCTTCCCACTCAATGTAGCAGCGTTGCCCTGGAGCCAAAGAACTGCTGCCACATCAATAACACCTCAATAACCATCCCTTAATAAAATCTGAAATAGGGAGCCTGGAGCATTAGTGCTGGTAAATATGAATATGAGGCAGTGAGAGTGCACATTAGTACTGGCGCTGGTAAATATGTATAGGCTGTTTTGGCTGTGTTGATTGAAAGAGTGTGACTGTGTCAGGTTGAGGGAAGAAAAGCTCCAGTAGACACAGCTGGGAGGGAGAGAAGATAGACACAGCCAGACAGACAATACCAGCTCCACTGACAACCGAGCTTTCACTATGCTAATAGTTGACGCTGTCTCTGTCTGAAAAGGAAGACTTGGGAATTAGAAAGTGGGGATTTTTGCTGGGTGAAATTTTAGGGTCTCTTTGGCTTCTGACGTCTAGGTTGCACCTTTCAAGACCTCAATTTTAGAATTCTTTGAAGCAGAGAATGGCTTCTGTCCACCTAGATGCAGAGGCACCATGAAGGTCATGGATGTTGGTTTTTAGGTCGAGGCTTTTGCGGGAGGCTATCTGTCAGCCCCTGATAGATATGTAGACTCTTCTCTCTGCAACACAGCCAAGGTGGATATAGAAAACACAAATAACAGTTCATGCTTTGAATTGAATGTGGTATTGCGGTAGGTTGGGTTAAGCATCAGCTATTTCTGACCACAATTCCTGCAGAGGCTGTTTCACTTCATTTTATCCCCCCAGGATTTACTAAAAAACGCACAATTACAATATAAAAATAGCAATTAGTGTGCATAAAACTGCTGATAGCAACAGTAAAATCTGAAATGCAAAGTGGGCAGTGGTTTTGTTTTGTCAAACCTTCTTTTCTCTCTCTTTCCGTTATAGATCTGGGGGTTGGCTGGAGGTGATTCTTCACAGCAGCCAAGACTTGAGGAAACAATCCTGGAGTGAGCAGAGGATTGCTCATGATTACTGGATATCGCATTTGGCTTCATCAGGGATAGTTTTTCATGGCTAGCATGACTTTCTTGTGATAGGGAAAAAAAAAAACACTGCACAAAAGAATCCTTAGTGTTGGACATTCAGACATAAGGATAAATTGGGCAGAAGAAGAAAATACAAAACTTGGAAGAGGGCAATTATTATGATGAGGAGTTGTGTGGTGAACCTGAATAAAATCAGTGCTAAATCCACATTGTTTATTTTGTTGAGATGCAATTAAGGGCAAAAAACTGAACTACTTATTTTTGCAGGCTTAGAAATGAAGGCGCTCTCCCTGGAGGTCGGTGTTCCGAGGCATCTAGTGGATTGTATTTCAGCCTCCTGGCATCTTCGGTGGAGAGAAGGAAAGAGCTTTATCTGTCTTTATGCGCTTTTAATTACAAACGGCCGGCTGGGCTGCAATCTCCAGAGACCAGAGGTGAAGGAAGCACTTCAGGACCAGCTGCCACTCTGCTGGCAGCTCAATATCAACCTAAACATCCCCAAACCCACAGGGAGGGGGGAGGGTGGCAGCTGGAGGTTAATGCAAGGGTTGCATATCTAAGCATATCAGCTACAGACACCTGCCAATCACTAGATGGACTGTGTGTCAGTAAGGCAACAGGTCAGTTGTCTGTGTTAGCATTCCCACTGGAGCAATAAAAGTGATGCCATCAATCAAACCAGTCCTTTGAGTTGCAGTTGGAGCGAGCTTCACAACTTCTCCAGGGGTCTGGTTCAATGAGAGTCACGGGTGGTGATGGACAGATCTCCAATCAGACAGTAATGGTTATTACCTTCAGTGTAACACACAGGCTGATGGAGCGCACACCTATTTCCCAATCACACCCCTCCTTTTGCAACTTGGACTACAATGCATTTACAGCTCCAGAACAAGACTGGAAGGAGACCTGCAGCGATGAATATATGAAGCCGAAATAAATATGCAGAACACTGATACAGATCTTTGTCTTTTCTTATTGACTCTACACAAAACAGAATGTCTTTGGCATCCAGTTTTATCCCCTCACAACCTGTTTATAAACTGGCAGCATAAATTAATAGCTGAAAACCTTTCCCAGGGAACAAAACGGGAGGAACATAAAAGCGATAAAGTTTGTGCAGTGAAAGTGGAGAGACCCAGTACAATAAAGACAGTGCTAATTAAAATCACTTGTGGTACAAACCAGCATTTAAAATTAACTGTGTTTATTGTGCCCAGAATTAAAAACTCTCATGGTAGGCTAATGAGCTGAAAACATTTAGGCAAACACAGAGAGCAACTGCTTTCATAACAGGTAATAAATGTATTTTCTTTAAAGTGGGTCAGACTGTCTTTAAACATCATGTACGTGCTCTGAGCTTCTTTGTGTTGAAATGTGTTTAAAAACAGATCTCGCAGCAGAAACAGAAAAATGCCCAAATCCCACTATTCCCACAAACCCAGTAACCCAAGAAACCAAGCTGCTGCTTTGTAGTCTGAAGCTGTTATCATGGAAACCCAGGCTTCACCAAAGAGAAAATTATCAGGCAATATGACTCCTTTTATTGCCTTTGGCTGTAGTTTAATAAGACCTGGCTAACCTGCGACCTGAGTTTGCAGCAGCGGGGGTAGTTGTTGGAGAGATCTGGTGGCTCAAAGGGCATCAACATGCCCATAGGAGCCACCACTTAATTCTTAGTCAACTGCACAGATATGCCATCACGGTGAACCGGGGCCCATGCAATTAGTATGGATGGCCATGCACCAACCAAGCACAGCAGCATAAGTGGATTATGTATATATGCAAATTTTTTGACACATGGCCACTGGCAATACAAGATGTGTAACTGAGAAGTGATGTAATGCATGAATGTGTGGCATATTTTTCTTTAGCAATTGGGTACTTGAGTTGAAACCTCGGTAAGTATTTGCGTGCAGACATACGTTCAATCAAATGCACTTATAGTAAAAGATTAAAAAATACGATAAAAAAAAAAATACAAATATACAGAAATGTTATCCTTGATATCATCCTCACCTTGATAATAAACACCTTCTCTCCCCCTTCCATCTCTTGCACACATACAAATATACACAACAACCTCCAGAAATCCTTTACACACTTGTTGATCTAAGGCAGGAGATAAAAAGAGCTGTAAATTAGTTAGTGCGTCTGTCAGTCTGCCGACTGATGAAATATGAATCTCTCCTCTTCTCTTCTCTCCTCTCCTCTCATCTGGCTTTAATTACAGATATAAGGATAATCTAGAGGGGTCAGGGTCTGGCTACAGACAGGCTTGAGGATCTCTCACAGGAGATATTGACTAAAGGCCATCCCAGCCAGCCACATCACCTCCGTGATCTATGACTAACCTCAGAGCACAATGGCACCCAGAGGTATAAGGTTTAACTGCCAAACCAGGCAGCTAGCTGAAAGATGCCTTTTGAAATAAACATTCAGGAGATCTCTTTAAGATTGCTTCATTGCACAGGATGGATGAATTGCATCAGACTTGTAATCAAATCCTGAGAGACGATAAAAGACAAGGCAACAGAGAAAGATGGGCAAACGTATACAAGCTGGAAAAAGACATTTGAACTGATTTCAGCTTGACAGTCCCTGGTGTGTGTTTGTGTGTGTGTGTGTGAGAGCACAGGGCACTATGTGCTTAAGGGAAGGTTTCCAGCTGATGATAAATGAAGCGTCATGTGACTTCAGAGAATGTTTTATAACAATCCCTTCAGCGAGGCAGTGGTGCAGAAAGCCCAATTAATAAAGATTAGCCCTTTTTTTCACAGACCTCGTTTTCCTTCTTAATTAAAACAAGGTGATTGAAAATGAATGAATCATGCAGATATGTGAAGCTATGTGGGTTTTTTTTTTTTTTCTGAAAATGACATACCCATGAAATAAATGACAGAAATTTCCAGAAAATGATTGATAGTACAAAATATAACGTATATATAGACAGACTCTATATTAGAGATATTGAACTTCCAGTAAAGACGTTTTTTTTAACCCAAAGATGTTTTATTTTAAGCGCCAAAAAAAGACTACCCAGCAACTTGCAACTGAACACTGGGAATGTAATAGACAAATATAAAGTTAATACAATATTTCCGCATTTACAGATAAGATAAAACACTAAGCATAAAGTAGAGGATTTGTTACCAAGCTGAGGGTCCTTCCTTTCCCTGTGTCTGTACCTCAGGACAACTGAAGACAAAAGAGCAATTAGACACAGCAGCCACAGAGTCTCACTGCAATAAATCTAGTCTCAAATGGATGGGAAGATGATGGCTGCGAGCCCAGGTTAGTTAACATGTTATATTAATGAACAGGGCTCTGAGCGTTTGGCCTATCCTGCAGGTCCACTGGGTCTGTGTAATGGTATGATGTATTTGTGGAAAAACACACCATACAGGACATGTGGGAAAATTGGGGAAACGATGATTGTTGGATGAAAGTAATTGTGGAAATGTGTATAATTAACATAATTCCATGAAATCACAGCCATCTTAGAGTATTCCAGCCTTACTTCACTTCACAAAACAGGTCCATGATATATAAAGCAAAGTGAAGTGCAGGGTAAAGTAAATGGGGTATCGAACGCAAGGTTCAATGGCTGTATTAATCTCCGCGGTGAGATGGAGAAAACAGATGGAAAGAATGTAGGTCAATTTTTTCGTTAGGAGTCATTACAGGTGACAGCGATGGGTGTGGATAAGGATTCCATCATAACTCCAACAATTTCTCAACAAGGGAATGACAAATCAATCGGATTCGACGTCCGACTATGAGGTCGGCCTCAGGAGGATCACCTCATCGGTTATGGCGCACTGCTAACATTTTACTTCATAAAAAAAACAAATGCTCAAGAAAGAAATATGAGGTCATTTCAGTAGAAAACAATTAACTTCATGAGATTTCCTGAGAATGAAGAGTCCCTCCTCCAATGCCACTGTCTCAAATCAAATCAATCAAGTTACAAAGCTCTTATTATACACATAAATATAAAGGTTATGTTGAATTTATTTTCCAATATGTGACCACTGCCAAGAGACTACACTACACTAGAGGTGGAAACAATAACATCAACATCTGTATAGTATATTGTCATACAATCCCACAGCTCAGCAATAACCTTTCTGTGTTGGAGTTTGTTGTAAAGGTGATGATTTTATTGCAGGTTTCTGAGGCCATAGTTTGCATTGTTGTTGCACTAAAATGCTTTACATTACGAGGTGTATCTGTTATTTTATCCTCCCTGTGTGACATAATACAGGATACAGTTTGCGCATACTGACCCCTTCCATATCTGTGGACTCTCAGACACACTGTCATTGAGCCATATCCTATGTCCAGCCAAAGCAATTATATCCACTAATGCCTGATACAAGACAGACTCCTTTTATGCGGATGATTTCTCACGATTATGACCTAAAGTCCCTCACTGCCATCTCCCCACTGACTTTTTAAGAACTGCAAACGAGAGACTTCACTGCTGAGATCCATTCTACTGTACATTAGGTGACCAGAAAAATTCCCTTTTCTCAAATAATTCAGCGCAGGACTTCATTGAAATTGTAGATGAGCTCTTTTGGAATACATTACCGAGGATGAAGTTCTGGCAGTGTTGAAGGAAGTTTGCTTTAAGCTCCAGAGGAAGGAGAAAATATTGAATTTACCAGAAACTCCATCCAAGAAAAAGACCACTGGATTTCAGATAAAACTAAATATATATAAAACTCACAGCGTGGGGGCAATGTGAGATCTTATGATTATGCATAAAGGGTTTTGATTAGATGTAAGGAAACTCTGTTAAATAGTGAATATTCTGGTGAGCATATGTATCAGATTTGCAGCAGGGGGGAAAGAGGTGCTCTGTTTTTCAGTATTATTTTTGCACAAACCCGTCTAAAACATATTTTGTCTGTTAAAAATGCCATAACAACATCCGCAATGATCTCCCTCTCATTTCCGCAATAGCCTCCCTGTTACCAAACCTCCCTCTACTCTCAAAAGATAAAGTATAAGTCTGATGACTTAAGTGTTTTATATTCAATTTTCTGCTCAAGTAAGCTCCTTCAAACATGCTATACAATTAAGCAAAGAAATGGCTCTACTGTACTGTGCTGCACAGAACCCCTGGGACCTGGAAATCTCACCTTACTGCCTGCACATGGGAAAGGCACATGCACTCCCATCCATGCATTTACACACACATAGACACATTCTTAACTTCAAGCTGCAGATTTTTAGACCTTTTTATACCCTCTCTTCATTCACTCTCTAGCTTGCACAAACACTACTGCTCTCTCTCGCTCTCGCTCTCTCTCTGGTTTTAAGCAGATGGAGGAGCCGGCTTTAAATACTGCATGTTTACAAACACCAGCCAACAAATCCTACATAGTATACCTTTAAGACTCAGCGGGGAGTAACATGAAAACTCCCAGGGGCGTCAGAGCACAACTGAACACACGCTGACAGATCACTGGCATATCACTGAGACATGAAATACAGTATTTTAAGAGACAAGCCAATGAAAACATGTGAACTGATTAGTATAGAATCAGGCCAGATGAAGCTAGTAGATGAAAGGAAAATGCAGCAGGAACAGTGGACATGGGATTATGGCTGAGGGATGACTGAGGAGTTGACCGGATAAGCAGACTTCTCTTGTATGAATGTAATCTGTGTCTGTTTGTATCAGCTGACAATCAGCTGTGGTGTGTGTATAACTTGTTTTTCCCTCCTGATTTATTGTAAGTGTTGGTGCTAGTGGGGTGAAGTTTGGTGACAATTGTAGGGCCTAATGCTACACTGAGGTCATGTAAAACCACATTAACTTAAATTGAAAAAAGAAAAACAATTCCTAGTGATGCCCCTGAATAACAGAATGCTTCCTCATATGCTATATTAGCCAGTGGCACTGATTTAGATGTTTAAGTTGGGTATACTGCCCAACAATGCAGCCTCCTTAACAACTGAATTTATTCTTCGAAAGATTTGTGAACAAGGCTAGGAGTCTACAGCCATGCTAGTGGTTTTGTTTGGCTATGAGTTTTATGCTAACATCCGCATGCTAACATGCTCACATTGACAATTCTAGCATGTTGTTGTGTATAATGCTTACCATGTTCACCATTTTGTTAGCATGCTAAAGTCACTAGGATTCATCCACCTGGGAACATGAATGCCTATGAGAAATTTCATGGCAATGCATCCAATACTTGTTGAAATGTTTCAGTCTGGACCAAAGTTGTGGGCCATCCCGTTTCAGACCTGCCTCCAGACAGCAATTAAATTCAAACAATTGATTTGTTTGACGCACAGGTCTGCACTACGTGTTGCTGAGATGGTGGAAGGTGTGCATGTTGCATAAGTTTGCATGTATCTTTTGAGAAGCATAATTCTAGCTTCAGAAGGCCTTCTTTCATAGAATAGGCCAACTGGACAGTAACAAATGACAAAGGTGCCAAAGAACAACCTTGCTTCTACAAGATCATGTATCTGATATTCTATCAAGTACCTGAGAAACAGCACATCTAATTCAATGGTTTATTTTGATACTGATATTTTGCAAAATACTGTAACGTGAAATTTCAGCATCCTGACAGCTGCAATGGTTTATCTGTAAAAGAATCTGCATGAGAAGCAGATTGATAGTGGAGTCATCCTGAACTACAACGGAGAGTGAGCAGCAAGGGGTCAAATGTTTCAGCTTATTTTCTCTACGGGGCCCTCAACACCCTCAAACCAATTACAGACTAATGTTCAATGGCATGTGGAAGAGTTAACAGACTGGCAGAAAAGCAGAATCTATAAGTAGAAGGTATCCATCATTATAATAATATTCCTATTTAAATGCATGAACAAATGCTTTGCTGCAGGGGTGTCACATGCATTTATATAAGAGTCTCGAGTTCTGGGTTCTGATTGCTGTGCAGATATTCTTCATGGTAACAGTCAAACACTAACTGTTGTCCGGTCCTTTGTGGAGAGGCAAGGTTGTTCATATTTCAAGGGTTCTTCAAGTTAAAAGTGAAGCACAAATTCTCTCTCTCAAAATGAGGACAAGAATTTGGAGAGCTTCAAATTAATTTACTTTAAGTCCATACAGTCAACTGAACATCTTAAGCACAAACAAGGTCACTTGCTGAGGGCAACATACTGGATTCCACATGCCTGATAAGAAAAGTCATTTTCTCGTCAAGAGTGTTGGAAATGTTTTCACACAAACAATTTCATACTCCTCTGCCTCTCTGTATTTTTGTGTTTCTTCCTCTGCATTGGTCTAATTCCAGATGCTGAAACATTGCCGTGGGCACTTTGCATCCCCAAAGCCTGTTTCATGTCTAAGCTGTCTATGCTGGGATTGCTTCTATTGCTCCTGCAGCTGTGTTTGTGTGAAATGGCTGGCTATGTTTTGTAAGGGGCTGTTTAAACTTTGGGGTTTCAGGGTTTGTGAGTGCAGCATGTTGAGTACAAGCGTTGGTGGCTTGTTAGCAGCTAAGTGTGTGAAATATTTTTAACTGGTTAATCTTGTGTAAGGGTGGGCAGTGCAGAATAAAATGTGAGTCATGAACAGTTTTCACTTTCGAGCGCTTTTCACAGCAAAACAGGTGAGTCACTCGCTAGCCTCAGGATGGAGGCCACATGTCACCTCTGCTTTGTGTTCACCGCATGACTCTTTATATGCAAAAATCCCACACAAAGATTTGTTTCTTTTGCTTTGCTTCATCATAATATTGCCATCACACTGTCTACTGGACTATTTGTAATCAATTTGAGAGATTCTTCAGTGCTGCAGCGTTAGATCCATTTTTAATCTACATCTTCATCTGTATATACTGTAGCATTTAATGTCCTTATAGCAACTGATGAAATAATTACCATATAAAACAGTTTTAATGAAACATTCTTATAGATGGGAAAAAACAGTTATCATTTTAAATTAATGACATGGATTTGTAATTGATGTCATATATATATATATCTTACTTATTGTAGTAACTACAGTAAATATAGTCACAATCATTACCAATGAATTACAGTAATAGCTTTTTTCTTCATACTGTTATAAACTGGAGCATCTGGCAATTAGTTTGTTTCACATATCTGGTTGCTATAGCCTCCCAGCAATTCCTGACAGTGAAGTTGAATAAATGCGACGAACAGCACTACTTTAAATGTGGACTGATAATTGTGAAATATACTTACTGTCAGAATTTCCAGCATAATATATTTCAATATAAAGTTCTGAAAAGCAGAGGATAGAGGAGCAAGCAAACATTTTGTAGGAACACAGATAGAGTGAAGAGCAGATCACTAGTTGGCTGTAAAGTACAGCAGCCATTCCCACTGTCACATGCCATAAACCATTCCCTGGAGAGGACCGGCTATTTACAGCAAATAACTGGCTCTATGTGGAGGTGGCTAAGATATGCAGAGTCACACAGGAGAAAATCCCCGTCACTCGGGGACAGATTAAAGAAAGAAAATGGATGTATTCCACAGATTTGGTGAAATGGGCTTAATGCTAAGTGCAAATATATGTTTTTTCTATTTCAGGAATACAAAAAAGTGTTTTATTATATCTGTTTATAAGAGGCTTGTTCCAGGTTTAATCAATGGAAACTGCCTTTAGATGCTTCTTTGGCATTTTCATTTTTTTGCCTATAGCAACTGGCACACAAACACTCTGATATTACAAGTAAATTAAACTAATAACCAAAAATGCAATAACAACACAATAACAGGCACCCAACATTACAGACAGTGTTCAGCCTAAAATAACAACAATCAAGTGCAACACCCAAACAGCCACCCAGACTCTGCTATGATATTTCACGCTTTTGTTTTTTAGATAATACCATCCTGAAAGGTACAAATGATTACAGGCACAGTTAGATGGTACCATGTGCCCTCAGCTGGGTGAAAATCAACTATTTACTAAAAAGAAATTGCTTCAAAGTGCTCAATAAGAATTGTCTGTTTTTTCCTTATCATACAGGACTCACACAGCAAAATCCAACCATTTTGTTACATATCAACCATCTCGTGCTGTTTGATTTTATTACTTACAGACAAAAAAAAGTAGCGTACAAGAAAACTGAATTTTAAAATACTTTCTATGAATTAAACAATAGAAGAGAACAAATATGTCTTAAAAGTAGTTTGACATGTTGGGAAATATACTCATTTGGTGTCTTACTGAGAGTTACATGAGAAGACTGTTACCACTCTCATGACTGTATGGTTAAAACCAAGAGGTGGTTAGCTCAGCTTAGCATAAAGACTGGAAGCAGAGGGAAACAGCTACAGTGAAAAAAACAACAAGATGAGTTTTTCTCTGGGCTTATGTGACAGATTTCCTGTAGTCTCCACTGCTTGTCTGGCAACCTCAAAGTGACGACAAGACTCCAGCACCTGGCCAAGAAATAGTCCTGGGCAGGTATGAGATATCTATGTTCTCATCTAACTCTCAGCAAGAAAGCAAATGTGTGTTATTTCCCAAAATATCAAACTATTCCTTTGCCTCCTTTCCTTTGATTCTGATCCTGTCTTTTTTCTCTCCAGCTGATTTCCACCTACAGTAGTATTTCTTGCTTCCTTCTTATGTAGTAAATTGCATAGTTGGCGGGTTCTCTGGGGCCTAGTAGATGTCCAGTCTTGTAGAAGAACTTGTATAGGACATACTTTATTGTGTGTGTCAGCTATAAGGAGGTTACTGCAGAGTAATATTTTGTCATGTCCAAATACCCAAGTTTCTGCCCATTTGTCTGGTCTGGACTCACCCTGTAATATTTTTATGTACATCTACAGTACTTTATGTGTCCATTCTCCCACACCTATATATAAATCGTGACTGATAAAGCCCAGACATACACTCCATTCAAGGTTTTTTCATTGCTGGTATGTCCTTAAAAAACTCCTAATCTCCACTGGATAACCACTACTCATAATATAATGTTGAAAATTCATTGCTACTTTACCACTGTAACACAAGCCAGTGTTTAATGGATCAAAATAAGCAGCATATCAGTTGGTCCCACAGAGACACAGGCTTATAAGCAACAATCCAAACAAAATTCAGGGTTGGGGTTAGGTTAAAAACTGACCTTGGATAAATAAAAAAAAGGCAATTTACATGCAAATGATACTGCTGACATTTGCTGTAATTGCCATTTGTGCCGCTCATATGAAATGATACAATGGCACCACCTATAAACTGCGGGGATGAACAAGGACGAAAAAAAAAATCACAGAAAATAGGCTGAAATTTGTAAGATCTCGAGTATTCAGCACATTGCTTCGTCAAATCTTGTTACCCTGCCTGCCAGTTTAGCGGTTTCCAAATTACTATATTAAACTTTTATCTTTAGGACCTGTTCAAGACCGGTTCATCAGTCAAACACATGGAATGAATGGTGTCCCATTATTTGAGCTATTTTGAGTGCTCACTTCAAGTTGCAGCTGCACTGATTGAAAAGACTGAGAGAAAGACTCGTGTTAGGCGAAGCCAAACTCATTTGAATCCAAATCATTCTGATCACAGGCTAGCCCCAAAAACAGGCTAAAAATAACATACTCATATGCAATGGATGCATCATAATTCCAGCTAGATGAAAGGTTTTGATGTGGTTTGGGGAAGCAGCAAGAGAGTCTGTTTTCTTTCATCTCTGAGATGTAAAAGCACAGATACAATAAACACACACACACTACAAGTGGATACAGAGATGCAAAAACAAGACGATGGTGAGCTCACACCCCCGTATGACCAATAATTTATAAAAATAAATATGTAGTAAACACCAAGCGCTGTTTTTGAAATAAATGAATAATTATAATGAATGAATAATAATGAATATTCAGCTTTTGGCTCACGAGTGCAGGGAGAAAAGAAGAAGAAAGCTAGACCAGGGTTTGTGTGTGTTGGTATGCACTTATTCTTTCAGTCGTTCATTTATTCATTTTAGTGATTATAGTGTTTTGTACCAGCTTAGTTCAGTTGCCAATATTCCCTTCCGTAACGGCAGATAGATCAGTGAAGATGCAACCCACGCAAATTTACCATGAGCTGGTCTGTAGTCTCATAAAATCCACATTTTCTTCTTGAAACTATGTCATGATGTGATTTAACAGTGTACGAAGAAAAAAAAAGATCTGCTAAAGATCTGCGTGTGATTTAAGATATAAGAAAATCCATACGAAGCGTTAACGTTACTTCAAAATGCGTGCAAAATTAGTATCTCCTCACACGAGAAAGTAAAGGTATGTGAGCAAACCATATTCGCTCTGTGATACGCGCACCTGTGTCGCTGCGAAGGCCTCACGACGCTGCCGCGTGATATCGATTCCTCTCGATCGATTTAGCTGAGACGTAGTTCAACTTTCTCATTATTTCGTGTTCCCGCTGCTTTCGGTGCGACCGGTGCTGCTATGAGTGCCCTTCACGTCCTCGCTGCCTGTCCCTGGTGGGGTGGTTAGCTTAGCTGCTTGAACAACATGGCAGCTGTGGGATAGGAGCGCTGGAACATTAGTGGGAAGACAGGCCCTTTTTTTTTTAATGAGCAGCTCAGGGATTATTTTGCGGTTAAGACAACAAAAAGACACAAATACTCACCATTAAAAAGTGGAGATTGGACTCAAGACATTTCTGGTTGTTTTTGTCCCAACCTTCTTTCCTTTGGATTTAATATATTGGGTGTAACACAGGAAACATACAAGACAACGCAGTATGGGTAGACTAAAAGGATTCATCTGTTCTGAAGGTTCACAGTAACACCTTTCGTTTCATCATTACCATAACAAAGTTTAGACTCCAAAGGCAAAGCGGAGCAACTGACAACTTGAAGGAGCGGCTCCATGTTTCTTTACATCTTTGGATTCCCACTTAAGTCCCTCAGCGGCTTCTTTTTGGAAAGGAGTTCGGCAGAGGTGGAATGTCTTATGAGCTTTATGAATAATGCATCTGTTTAGACCGCTTTGTTTGCTTAGTTTGGCTTTTTGTTCTGTAAGGACCTGTCAGTGATAAAGACATCTTATTTAATTCATACTGTTTCAAAGTCAACAAAGGACAGCAGCCAAAGGCTCTCTCTGGTTAACATCATTCTTAGCATTAACAGTTAGAAAGAGCTACAATTCCCTGAATTTATGTAAAAAAGTTAACATACCTTTAACTTTGATACCTTGGATTTCTATTATCATGATAATAATATCCAAATTTAAATAACATCTTAAAGTAAAGGAGAGAAAATGAAGACATGGAGCAAAAAAAAAAAATACGCTGCAGTCTTTGTAACCTAGATTCTGTAATGGATATGGGATGAGACAGGAGAGAAGAGGAGAATGACACAAAGAGAAGAAAAAGGAATCTCCAGTGGGAAATGCATCACAGTTACAGAGAGACAAGCCGATTTGTTTCATCAGCTGTTGTTCCACGACTTCTGCGCGCATCAGTTTGCCTCAGCACTTCAAAGAACGATGGCTCAGAGACATCAGTTTGTTTTTGATAGACGATGACAGCCAGATATTATCTTTTTATCCACCTGTCCTCCAGCTGGAACACAGTACTGTTCAGGACGGATCAGGAAACTGAAATTTATGCTTAACTTCTTACAGAAGAAATCGAAATAAAATTTAAAAGTTCTGACAGATTTCAACTTTGCAGGTTATCTGAAAGAAACAGTGCAGACGGTGATGCTTCATCTGCCACTGAGAGAGAATCTATTTATATTCATGTGATCTCCTTCAGAAGGCCTACTGTATCAGATCATGAGACATGTGATCTGAACTTGACTTCAACTCAAGCACATGGCCATGCAGGCACTGGAATCCATGAGCTGTTAACGACATCCAATTTACTGAATTATAATTAGTCACTGAACAGTTTCCAGGTCATCTGTGAACATTTATAACAACATCACAGGTTATACAGTATGTTCTGACACTGCGGAAGATCAATTGTGCTACATTTTTTTTTAGTTAACAACTTTGTTTTGCTAACACTTATATCACCAAAGATGAACAGGAACTACTGAGAAAGTCTGTATTGTGAAATGTTTTCCAACATTATGGGAATAGTGTCCTATTATTTGAGCTATTTTGAGTGCTCGCTTCAAGTCACAGCTGCACTGATTGAAAAGACTGAGAGAAAGACTCGTGTTAGGCGAAGCCAAACTCATTTGAACCCAAATCATTCTGATCACAGGCTAGCCCAAAAACAGGCTAAAAATAACATACTCAAAGACATACAAAAGATGCGCACAGACACTGTGTTGGCAGCAGTGACGGATACGCATGACTCTTCTGTAAAAACCTGCAGTTTTGTAGATTTTTATGCTTCGGCCTCACTCAAGGAATTACATGCTTCTTGACAGATTGACAAAATGTCTAAGCTACATTGGCTTATGAGAACATTTAAAAAAGATCAAAAACATGGCAGTTGAATGGAAAAACAAGGCTGATCTCAGATCCAAAAAGTGAAAATGTAAGTTTTTCTCGGGTTGTTATGTCATAGTTGTTCCGGCTGAAACAGAAACAGAAAATAGAAAAACTCAAACAGATACAAATGTTTGAGGATTTCACCTAAACGGCTGATAAGTTGTACAAGCACACTCCACTATTAGAGAAGGCAAATAGAGCAATAGTTGTGAGGTGTTATCTTGCTACAGGGGCATTGCCGCCCTCATCGCAGCATGTCTTATGGTTAATTATTGATTAACTTTGCAGAGATAAGTCAGTCAGGGTGGCGAAGACCGGTTTCATGCAGGGCTGGCTGGCCGCTCGCCATCTCAATGAGCGTCTCGAGGTTGATGTCCATGTAATTTGACCATTAAAGCAAATTAACCATGTCTCGTGTAGAAAGAGCTATGTCTATTTAAAAGTCATCTGCTGCGTTGCTAAAACAGCCTTGACTCGTTTGAACCGTTTTTCTATGATATTTGAAAGTCAAGAGTCAAAAAATTACATCTAATAAGAGTGCTGGAGTTGATTTGAATTTGTTATTGAAAAGCTGAAAGCTGATTTCACAAGATCTACACATTACTGCACTTACGTATCATACAAATCCATTCTCCGTAAAAAATCAGTGTTATGAAGGAAATTATCTGTACTTGTGGCATATTGATGTTAGGATGAATTAACCCATGACTAAAAGCAGAAAAATACAAGGGGCACAGTTTCTTCTCATATTCTTAAAGGGGACCAGAATATAGATATACACCTGGAAATGTGCATGATACCCTTTTAACAAGCTATAAGTCACCAGCATGCAACCAGGTGGGGTAATGCAACAGTATAGTAGAGCCCTTCCACTTTTCTAACTGGGCTTCAGGAATGTAAAATGTTTACCTAATACAACTTCTGTGACATGTGTGAGCTGTTCTGTCAAAACAAACATAATTTGGCATAACTGGAGGAAGCGGTGAGACACCCCAGGAAACAGACCTGTTTTTGTAACTGGGACAAGCAGCGGTAAAATCTTCACTGTAGATGACCTTAGAGCCGTGGAGATTGAACTGAGATTGGATTAGAGTGTCTGAGTTCTCAAAGTGCAGGCTGGGTTATTTCTGGAGTCGGGAAACAAGAAGCCTACAAGAAGTAAATAAAATAAAAAGGGGAATCTAATCAACATGCAGCATGGTGATTGTGTTCAGCAGAATTCTGCACTGCACTGCGAGCCACTGAAGCACAGCGAGCTTTCACTCAATAGACCTCCCATAGGGCGGTATACCGCACAGTACATGGTTGTCTCAGCTGTTAATCTCCCCCTCCTCTTCCTCCTCTCCCATGCTCCATTGTGTCTGAGTCGACTGCTGCGCAGACAGGCCTCTGGGTGGGAAGTCCAGCAGTCAAGTATCTGAGCACGGATCCTCTGACACTGAAGTCAAATGTCTTGTGTTTGGAATACAACGTTGGTTCTCTGGAGAGTCGGCCTGCCTTCCCCACATCCCACACAATAGACCCCAGACAAACACGGCCAAACATAACAAGGGAAAGGATGACAGTAGAGGAAATGAAGGAGAGGCACATTGGCTCTTAGGCAAAGATGAGGAAAGGAGTGATACGGCATAGAGCAAAGCTGAGGACATAAGCAAGTCAAATTTATCAAAAAAAAAAGAAGAAAAAAAAGCCTTTGTAGTTAATGAACTGTGCTACATTTATCTCTGTTTTCAACCCGGATCTCATTCTAATCAATACGACACAGCTAACAGAGATACCGAAAATAAAAGTGGCAACAGAAACACCACACTGTGACTGCCCAGTTGGTTGAACAACCATGAATGGCTGACTGATAAACTTGTATGAGAGAAATCACTTAGAAACGCCTCAGTCTTTTTTTTTTTTCTTTGACTATTTGAGCCTAGAATAGGCTTAGTCTCTCAAGCCCTTGAAATCTCAGGATTACCGCAATCGTTCTAATTTAGACGTAGCCTCAAGCAGAGAACAGGCTAATTTCCTGGTGTGTCAAAATTAATGAAGAAGATAATTTGCTACAATGGGGGGAAAACACAATCACACAAGCACCTACACTTGCATGACACCACGCACACACAGACATAATCATGCACACAGAAATACTCACACTATCCTTTAAATGAACCTCAAATGGGGCCAGAAAGTGAAGGGAGCTTTCTGCAGTTGAAACCAAAACTAGGTTAGATACATCAGCAGTGAAACATGTGGGATTTGACACTCCTGTACAAAAGGGTCTCGGATCCCAGCATGCAGAGAGAGAAAGAGAATCGCTTCATGAGAATTCCAGCAAATCATAACTTAGCATTTCATTTAACCACTTGAAAACTAATGTTTGCAATATTTCTGGCAAATTCCCCATTAAGTAGTTTCAACGTAAGATAAGACATTGTTCTAGTGAAAAAATCTTGTGCATCATTTCAGACAGATTTCTCTGCTGCTCAGCCTGACATATAGGTACAGTTTCTTTGAGGACCTTAGCTGTGTTTCCATCAATGTTTCTTTATGCGCATTTTGAAGTATCGCATGAGAAAAGGTTCATGGAAACGGCAGAATTCAAAAAAACTTCCTCAATTTTGCAAAAAAGTTTTTATGCTTGTTGAGGTGGTTTTTGCCTTTTTGGAAAAAGAGTCAATGTGCTAAATGGGAGAAGGAGACACCTTTACCGAATAAGTTCTGACGTAGCGAGCATTTAACACACATGACTGATCAGCTGTTTCCACTGTTGGCGTCTTCCCGGATATTCCCATAAGGTGCGAAAACATGGCTGGTCGTAGCTGACATGAAAAAACAATTACAATGTGCCTAATTAAAACAAATTCCTGAAGACCTCTCAATTTTTCTCTGGCAGATGGCCAAAGCAACTGCTTTTGTTTCCGGTTCCTACTTCTTCTACTCTGTTTATTACAGCCATGCGTAACATAACCTATATCGCCAACTTCTGACAAAACAACGCTTTGTGTAGCCTAGTTTATTTGCTCCAAACCAGTTGATGTAAACACGCCTAATTCACATTTTTTTTTTCGGACACTTCAAGAGTTTGCTTAAAATTCGCTTGACAATTAGATGGAAACACAGCTATTGTCACGAATTTGAAAATAAAAATCTGTGTATTTGAACAATGTTTCTCTGTATCACATGAGTGTGTAATTATGGGCTTGCCAAAGTAGCTGTGGTTTTAGAGGTTAACAAAATATAAATAAGAAAACAAGACTAAGTTAGCGGCTTAGACACAGCAGTGATTTAAGCTAAATGCTAACAACAGCATGCTAACACTCACGATGATAACATGCAGCTGTTTAGCATATATAATAAAGAACATGATTAAAAAGTCATTATCACACAATTTTCTTAACAACTTCTCATTAAAAATATGCCACACCTTTACAGTACCAAGCTATTTCTTTTTAAGAGGATCATTTTATTACATTTGACCAGGAATTAAAGGTAACGCATTATAAAGCATCACATTATTAGACACTATACAACTATTAGGCTAACAATTGATTACACTGTGTTTCCTCTATATCCACTATTTAATGAAAACAAATCAGACACACCACTTTATCTCTTTCCTGCCAACTTGTATTATCCATTAGGGGTTAACAAATAGAAAGACTATAATTGAAAGCATCTCTTTCCAGCAGAGTGGGCTTGGGCTGATCAAATTTAAAGTGTTCATTCAAGCAGCCTCCAATTTAACTAGCGCACAGTAGCAATTGGCTAAGTTATGGTGTCGAGAATTTATCCTACAACATGAAATGTGCAAAATGAAATACTGTAAATGTGGTCGGGAAATTACAGCTGGGAGGGAGGCACATGGAATATCTTTATGAAGGTTTAAAATGTATAAGTATGACAACAGTTTAGGCCTGAAATATGTGTTCATGCTTCTCACATCAGTAAGGCTAAGTGACACAGATATATACTTTATTCAGCAGGAAAAGAGGAGTAAAGGAAAGACGGAGGGAGTTTTCAGACCATCTCTCCCCCCTCTGTGAATCTACATCTGCTGCAGTCTGAGAGACAGCTGTTCCTATGGGGAGAGGCAGCAGGCAGATAGAGCCCCTCCGCTCTCTCCCTCCATGCCTCTCTATGCACTTTCTTCATCTATCCATCAGCCATCATCATCACACACACACACACACTGGTATCTCTTCCTTTCCCTGATACTGATACCCACCCTCTCGACACCCGGCTCATCCATCCACAGCCTTTTTGTTTCCCACCTCATTACTTCCCATTTACAATGTGAACAGATTCCAACAAGAACGTCCTTTCTTTTTATTAGACTCCAGAAAGGTTGGTAATGTCTGTAAGCACTAGATGAGTGGTGTGCCCCAGCTTCCTGTCAAAAGAATGTATGGAAAGAGAGAGGGATATTTATAGCCTGCGGCATAATAGTAGTGTACAAAATATCAGTTTGTAAGTAATGGACTGATCAAATAAATTCAAATGAAAACTTCTAATTTCCTTTTTTCTAAACAGAGATTATTGAAGCCTTAGGACAATCGACAAACTTGTTAAACCAGAATGCAACTCAGTATTATATCACCAAGATTAACTTCAAATAATCAGAACAGAAATATGTTTTTTAGGCAGCAACAAAGATTTAACATCAAGAATGACACACTGAATGTTAATAAATAGTGACAGAGCACACGCTGCCGTCTGGAGGAGCCTCGACTGTGGGCAATGACACAGACAGGGCAGTGGGATGCAAGGTCAGATGATCTCACTGGTGGTCAATGTGGCTTATATGCATCATTGAGCAAAGCCAAGTCAAACTGTGTGCCGGCGTTCGGCCATCTGGAGATGACCATTAGCATATAGCGGCGGACCTCGTCTGGGTAAGATGTGAAGCTCTTTATCCTACGGCGATTTTTGCCGCGCATCAAATTGAATGCGATGTCTATCGAGATTATTTCTGTCATGTTGAAACCTGCAAACACCCTTAGTTAGTGTTGACAAATTACTGACACCCACCAGCAAAATGTACTCATACCCCCTCTTCTCCTTTTATCTTATCTCTTACTCCCGTATGGCACATAAGACGGTTAAACTAGTCAGGGTAATATTCAGCCTCCTCCTGTCTTCACAAGGAAATCTCGGTCATAATTCTGTCTTTGTTAACAGCTCGGGTCTGCCTCAAACCTCACACTCATCCAAGGCTGAGATGTAATCCTAAAATGAACTCTACATCACCTCCACCACTGCTGGAAGTGTTCAAACGTCTTCATAAAAACGGTTACTACTCTCTTTGGGAGCACCCTGAGAAGTCCAGAAAGAGGGAGAGACAGGTAGAGAAAAAACATACAGTCTGAGAAAATACAACAGTCAGAATCAGCGAGAGATGCTGCGCAAACACCACATTATGAATAGAGGAAGCACTTTGTAACACAGGAAAAACAGGAAAGGAACAATGGCAACGAGACAGGTGATTCACACAATGCCAGCTGTGAACGGAGCTCACTGCTCTCGTGTTTGTTTTAGCTGAGGCAGAGTTGAAAGCAGCCCGCTCCAGATAGAAAGAGCAGTTATGTGCCGTCTGCTCTCAAAGACAAACAGACAAGCGAGGATGACATACGCTAATCACGTCTTTCGATTCCCCCTGTGCTGGATATTTGCTGTGGTGTTACAGTGAATGCCATACATGCTGCATAAATTCCATATATTTTAAGAGACAGCTAGTTAGGCGAGACGAACGCGAGGCCTTACGCGTGCGGTACAGGAAGAGACAGGTAATAAGCTGCGTATTTATGGAGGTGCAGCGGTGTCAATGACATCTGCATAACCTATTCATGAGACCCATGATGGAATCTCAGTTATCCTCCACTCCAATCTCACAGGTGACAAAAGAGGAACACTGAGGCAGAGGTAGGGAGAATGATAATGAAGATGAAAATGGAGAAAAAGGAAGCAGCAGAGGAAGGTGAGGGAGGCAAAGTAGATAAAGAAAGACTGGGGAAAGTGGGATACTGCAGAGAGTAACAAGGGATGCGCTAAATAGAAGGGGACGGACGGGGAAAAGGACAAGGTACGAGCAATAAGATGAGAGAAATTGAGAGATGTAGAGCAGGGAGACGAGAGAGAGAAAGAAGGAAGCAGGAAAGCCGAGGCAAGAGCGAGAGCAATTACCGGGAGAATGAGGAGAGTATTTCAATAAACCTGTACATGTCGATTCTGCCCACCACATCCGCTACTTGTGCCCTGCGCTCTGCATACCAATGATTCAGACGCGCCATAACTGGAATTCACAATCTATACAGACATTTTATATTCCTCCCGAGCACGGAGGAAAGGTGGAGGGGAAGGAGGGGAAGGTAGGACCAGCTACACGTGGCCTTGCGTAGAAATGAGGGACAGAGGAGAGATACGGTGTCTCAAACCTAACAAGTTGTTCCTCTTTCTTTTGTTTCCGTATTGATTTACTGACAGAGGAGAGGGCATGTGGCTCAAGTAAGGGGAAATGAGAGGAAAATAAAACAAAAAGAAAGACTTTAACACTTCCTCCTTATATTTATGCTATCTACCAACACCTTAAGTGCTTTTATTGATCATTTTTCATCTTGTCAGCCAGATTAGACTATAAATACCTGTTGATACCCGGCCTGTTCATTGTTGCTTTACTTGCTGCTGCCTCAAAAGTGGAGGCAAGGGACATGTTCTGGACCCCGGGGGTTTTTTCCTGTCTCCACGACGACGACAGATGGCATTCTACTCTGCCTGGGCATGACGTCAGGAAGACACAAGGAGGGCCACAAGAAACGCCAAGAACACAAGGACCCCCTAGTTGAGGTTTACCACAGAGTATGGGCCACGTGAAACAGCCATCTTGAGCTTTATGCCCATATCATGATTCTCAAGGGCAAAGAGATGCAGTCCAGTTACTCATCTCACAGTAATGACTGTCCTTGGTTTAGAAGAGAGAGAGTTTGGCAGAGACTCAAACACCAAAAACTAATCCTCTATCGTACAATCAGCATCTCAGAGGACATGAGGTCTTAGACTTCAAATGTGAGGTCAAGAACAGAAGAGAAACAGAATTAAACGGTAAAGAAAATACACGCTATAATTTACAAAAGCAAAGTGCAAGCTTTTATGAAGGTACTGTTTTGCCTTTTCAAGGAATACTTTATTTTTAAAAGGGGCACTCCAGTGATATTGCACTTTAGAGATCTCACGACAGACAACTGTTAAAAAGAAAGGTTCAAATGGAGGTAGCAGACGCTGACATATACTGACTTTTAGTACCTAGTGTGGGCCAGACTCCAGTGTTCAGGATCCTCCAATTTCCACTATGCAATTCAACAGTCTTTCATTTGACCCTCTCAGCCTAATAAATGCCCACATTTTTCACACTCCATGTCCCAAGAAGTCTCGAGCTCAAACCGCGATAACCCTGATGACATCATTCCTCAAATTTAGAAAGCTCCTTTTAGAGCCACAGAGGATTTAATGCAACATCCTTCGCAGACTGAGTGGTACTCCTCATGAAAAGTGAACTGATAAAACTGATACATTTCTTCTCATAAAAACTTCTCCTGTAGCATAATCCACTTCTCCACTATTAATCTGTATATTCAGTATACTCCCAAGCAACCCTCCCTTCACCAATAAATTGCTGAATGTGCTACTTCCAGCTGAGAGGGAACAGCTATCTTCCTCTGTGAAAGAGAGAATGTGACATCTTTAATAGCCATCTTTCACCTCAGTGGGTGGTAGAAAGATACATTTTTGGTGAAGTATTTCACCCTGAAGTGCACCCTTGTTCTTCTGTTACCTGACCTTGAGGCCTGTAATACGTACATTAATGCTAATAATGGATTATTGATCGGAATGAGTCAGCTGACATTATGCTAACGCTATCACCTGTCCTGCCGAGCAAGAAGGTTGGATGGGAAAAGTCCCCATAATTCCACAGTGGAGTGGACACATGAAGGTGCCCAGGGCATTAGTTTGTGTCTGAATGATGAATGGCTAGTATAGCATAAGAGCTAGGGACCTCTGCGGTTGGGTTGAGCGCAGCGGTGGTGGGCAAAGGCCACCATGCTACCTGGGCTGTGATTGAATTGCGCCATGTGAGGTTAAGCAGATAGGTGTGCTCCAGTGAGAAAAACCCCCGCTAAGGAGAACCAGCCAGGTGGATGTAATTACCAGGTGAGGCGTATTTTCCGTCTGCTGACCCTCAAGGAAAAGTTCAGAGGTTACTGGTAGGAATAGGCAAAGTCAGACTGAACAACAGGGGTCCAAGGTACACTTATCCAAGATACACTTGTATCTTGATATGAAAAGTCAAAAAGAGCAATGATGTTTGCTGTTTTTGTGTTGTTTTTTAAGCTCTTTGATTGAAAATATACGAAGAAATTGTTGCCAAGGAAAATGAGTCCAAGCAGGAGTGGACTCAACATTTATACAGTATAGCACTGGTAAGCAAAATGTTGTTCATCTGCCTTCTTTGGGGTTAACTAGCTTCCTTTTTAGCATGTTGTAGGTTGTGACATATGTGGGAATGATATAATAAACCCTATTGGGTAGTTCCCTGTGGTTCCCAACCAGGTAATGGATCGAAAGGCTACATAAAATATGTTTATTTTTCTGACTTTTCTCTAATCTTTGTTTGTTCTTCATGGGGATAGTAATATTGTATAGTTTTAACTCTTCAGGCCACCACTTTAAATGGCATAATCTGGGAGGAAAAAAAAAAATCACTCTGATTGAACTGCTCACGCAAATCATTGACATGCATGTGAGGAGGGGTCACAGGTAGACTGAGATTTAACATGTCATAAGCAAAAAATACAGTGTGTTATTACACGGCAGCAGTACAGAAATCAATAATATACGGTTGCATGCTTCAAATGTGAAACTTTCCAAGGTTGAGAGGTCTCAATGCCCAAGACCATTTAAAAAAAAAAATCTGTGTGGTGAGAGTAGAGAGGTAATGGTCTCTCCTCTCTCAACAACTATTATCATTGTACACTTACAATGCCCTTCTAGGCTCAATCCAAACTGTTTTTACACAGGGCAGCTCGAAGGTTTCGATGTGTGCAGCAGCTTTTTTTTTCCTTTTTTCAAAAGAAGGGATGTGTGCTGAAAAACATCTATGAAATATAAACAACAAAAAGACATAAAAGCCGCCTGTGGTCAGGTGAGGAATAGACCAGGCAAATTAAACTGTCCTGGCCTATTTTCACGCAAGTTCAAAAAAACACAATGACTGGACAGGAAATTGACAATGTAATAGCATATTTTGGAGCATATTCTGGGCAATTTGTCATTTTTCTGACAACATGCTCTGTCCCTATGAATTGCACTACACTTGATATAAAAAGGCTTGGATTGAACTGACAAGAATGCATTTTGTTTGACCAAACTGGAAAATAAAAAGGCAAGAAAGCAGCATGAAATGTTTTCATCTGGGGAGTGTAACAACTGAAACAAGTATTTCCCCTTTCATTCAGACAGGAAAGGAAAATAATGGCACAATTAGGGTGAATTATACACAAACCTGAATTCTTCCATAACATGCATGCAATTCCACCCATTTCCATGTGTGCGGTATGGAAAGGTGTGACAAGGGTAGTGATTGTGTAGCGCCTCGGGGAGGGGTGAAAAAATTGACCTTGGAACAATGACATGTCCTGAACACTCCCTAAATACAGATACAGAGTTGATTTCAGGCCCCATAAAAATGACCTTATGATTTTAACTTCAGTATAGGCTATAGTATTTGAGATCTGTGCTGATATTGCAGCTACATGCGGAGTATCTGATCTTTTCCCTGCTGTTTTTATACTGCTATTACACAAGGACTCATTTTCTATTGTGGTTTGGCCATTGACAGAATCCTGGCTGCTGCCACTGAGCCAAATCCTCGCACCATCTCTGCTTTAGTCAGCATTGCCTCCAGAGCACGTCTCCTGGTCACGCACCAACAACCCCTGACTGAAAACGACTGGTAAATAAATAGACGCAGCTCGTTGTCTTGTCTCCCCCTGCTAAACATGGAAGTACACAAACCCCTGATTGCACAAGAGGAAGAAAATAGTAGGAGGGCAAATTAAAAGACTTGGCAGTGAGATTTCTGCCAAACCAGCGGTACAATGTTTTCGCTTGCCTGGACACATTCCTCAGGCGTCCCACCCTATTATTATTAGAAGTGTGTGCGTGCGTGTGTCTGTGTGTGTGTGTGTGCGTGTGTGTGCGTGTGTGTGGTGTACAAAGCATGCAGAGTATGTTGAGGAACAGCGTCTCTTAGCCATGATGACCCACTGTGCTTAAGTTATGTCCTTCAGCTGTCATGCTTGACTTGGTATATTAGCAAATACATCATTATACATGTGGTGATGATTTCGAGAAAAGCAGTAATTCCACAAAATTGTAAAATGATTAGAACTTGGCTGTCCAAACTCTTGTCTTAAGAGCGGTTTTCCAGAGGAACGAAGATGAATTGCTACCAGAACGAAACCTCTCGGATGATGAATTATTGAAGGTTACTTGCAGGGCCTCAAAGTGTTGATTCTATGCATAAATATTATTTATAAAAGGAATTTCAGGAATTAAAGGGAACCAATCTCAATAAATTGGTTCTATAAATTAATTACTGAATCCAAGTATGTTATTATTTAATACAAGTGGAAAAAATTCTATGTGGTGATTTATTAATTTACGTTAAAATGCTACTTAGTTTTTCATATGCTCATTTATTTTTATTTTGTTATTGTATTTTATTCTAGCAGAACGACAGTAAATCTAAATCAACATCCAGTTAATAAACAATAGATGACTCTTTCACATGAAATAGTTGTTCCATTTATTTAGGACCACATTACTGTAAGTGAAAGTTTTAATAAAACATGAAAACCACTCAAATTCAAAGCTTTACTGCACCAACAGCCCCCTTCCAGAGCAAATACAACATGGAGCATGTGCTCAGCTGAAGCAGGATTCATGTTTACCACATTAAACCATGTCTATGCAGACTAGACTACAGTCACAAATCAATTTCACCCCCCTGGAATCTGCATTCCTCTAATTCTAGCTAATATTGACTGGGCTCCAGGTATTTGAATCTATTTTAACAGAAGCAGTGTGACCTTGGATTCAAATGAAGCACGTTATTCAGTAGAGAAAATTAGAAAGTGAGAATGTGCACGCAAGAACACACAGCCAGACAAACACACACACACACACAGATACACACCATGAAAAAACACCTCCCACCTCTTGCACTGCATCCCCAGCAGAGACAGAGACCACACAGCTCGCGCTGCCATCACTCCTCTGCTTCCACTGTGTATTTACCACTCAGAGACAAATGGTCTCCTGGCACTGTAGCACTTTAATGAGCCTTGGGGGGGGTCCACAGGAAAAACATTTATCAGCACAGTTTTATTTCGATTCACCGCCACCTCCCAACATAGACACGAAGCGACAGAGGGACATAAAAAAACACTTTGACTTCCTAATGGAATATTCCATTATGAACGGGGCGAACTGCACAGTTTTCAAGCAGCATGCCCAAAAGGTAGAATGGGAGCTAAAATCATCACAGTTTGGTAGAAGTGAAGCTAAATGGAGAATGACAGCAAGAACACCGTTGCCATGTGGAGAAATGTCTAAAAACGGAGATTAATATGTTAGTATGCTTTATGTGAAAGAGCAAGTGAACTCTGTTGCTCTAACAGATGGTTTATATTACTGTATCATTTCAGGTTTGATGATTTGATGGTTTGTGACACATTCAAGTTGAAAAAGTTAAAGGTGAAAACTAAGAATGATGATATTGTTTACATTATGATTAACTTATTGTTCAGCTTTTAAAATGTCATAAAATAGGGAGAACTATCCATCCCTATTCAAGCCCAAGGTGACATTTTCAAATAGCTTGAATTGTGACCAACATTCCAAAACCCAAAGTTACTCCAATTCAAATTATGTAAAACTATGTAAAAACAGAGAAAAGCTTTTCGTTTAATAAATGACTTAAACAATTGAATGATTAACAAAACTGCCCTCGATTGACTCGTTTCAGCTCTACCACGACACACAGAAACATAATGTTTAACTTGATAACTATGCTGTACGTGTGTGTGTGCGCGTATTGCCTGATGCCTCGGTGCTGTCCAGAGTTGACAGATGAGGCCACAGCTGCCCATTAAGGAGCCACTTACTGTAACTTCCCCTCTGACTAACACATCCCATCAACAATCATACCTGCATTTAGGCTGGTGTCTGACATCCAAACGTGCACACATACACACACAAACAGCCATGCAAACAAAACCCAACTGATCAATTAATTAGTCCTTGACCAGTCATTTATCCCCCTCAATCATTTCCTGCCTTGTCGTATACGCACATTTGTAATTCCTGTGATGTATATGTGTGTGTGTATGTGTGACCTCAGTTTCAGGCACAGCCATTTCATTAGCTGGATCAATTAGCCTTAACATTTGTTCCACTTTGCCACTGGGGGGAAAATACCTGACACAAATGGAGAGAAAAGAGGACTCCGAGCGGGTGAAATCTCCTGAATGTGAGTTGACAGCTCCAACCTCAACATATGGCATCTTGCTCTGTTTGAACATAATGCTGTTAGTTTAAATGGAAAGACTGCGCATGGCAATACAATAAGATTATGTATGAAGTAATTAAGATCCCGGAGGCACTGGTTTATCTTCATTCAGATTGCCTGTCCTGTGTGATTTCCCACAGTCGGTGGTTTCGCTCAAATATGGCCGCCGCTTCACCTCTGTTATCTAATCAAGATAATCAATTCGACATCGGGGATCTATGTGTGTATCTTGTGTAAACCAATTTTAACTTAATCTATTCCAGTTCTAATTCTAAGCCGTCAGTGCCACACAATACCAAAACTTAAAGACGTTGCTTGTCCTCAGTCTTCCGTGATGGTTATTATATTAAACTTTGAACACTCTTTCCTTCCCCCCCAAATTTATAACTAGTAATTAATACCAAGACCAGTATTCCACAATAACTTCTTGTTAGTCTCATTGAGAAACACAAAACATTCAAACCCTGCATCTTTGTATAGTGAGATCTGCCAGAAGAGACCATCAGGTTGTTATATATTTGCTCTCTTATTGGTTGTCGTCCTGATGTGCATTCTGTACTGTAGACGAGCAGATTGTTAATAACATGTCTTACTCTTACTGGTTCAATTATATCTGTGTAGGCAGGCCACAAATGTTAAACCCCTTCTGTTGTCCTTTCAAGGCTCGTCTACACAAGAGCTCGTTTCAGCCACGTTTTTCAGTACAGCTACCTACACAGGCTGTATTTCACTACTGCTATACAGTACGAGCGTCACCTCAACCCTACACTTGAAGGCTATTTTCTCCTTTTTTTTTACACACATAGTTACAGTGATTGTGTGTCAGGGTCTTAGCGCTGCCAAAACGTGGGTGACCTACGATCAATACTGTGCTTGAATGTATCCTTTGTAGACATAAAGTATTGAAGCTGCTGCTGCTGCCGCTGCTCTGTCAATGTGCTGTTTTCACTATACAGCCTGTAGATATTGTGTAACTCAACACTGTGCCTGAATGCATCCTCTTTAGACACTGATCGAAGACTGATGCTATCCGCTAAGTTTACTGTTTACAACAGTCCTCCCACGCAAATGTGTCAACCAAGTATCTGTGTATTCTCACAGATACTTGTTGTTAATGAACTGACACTCGGTTTGGCAGCAGTTTCCTGGCGCAGCAGGCGGAGCTCAAGCAAAACAGTAAAGCTGCCTTTGGAGAGTGTTATTGCTGACCGCCAGCTGGATTAGAGGGTTAACCAATTAGCAGTAAGAGGATGGGTCAGAGTATTGAGTCAATCCCAATCTGTAGCCGAGCCAGCTCAGAAGCTGCTAATCCACCAGGAGGTCACAACCTCCAACACTGCAGGAGTCACGGAGGTCACAGAGAGAGAGAGGAATAAAAGGCTTTGTTTTGGCATATTTTTTGATTGTAGTGTTGCTATAATTATAGTTCACATTTTTCAAATATCAAATTTACACAAATTAGCGCTACCACTCTGGAGAGGTGGGAGAGCAAGTTAAGTCTACACTGATACAGACAACAAGGGAAGCTGAAAAATGAGCAAGAAACAGAAAGGAAACAAAAAATAATAACATCCAATTTTTTTTCTTCATCGTGCCATATGTTACAGGATGGAACGTCTCTAAGAAAAGCAAAGAATACATCAAATTAATTACATACATATATCATATCTAAAAGACTGATTAGACAACTGAATTTTCATTTCATTTTTTTATTTCAAAGTATCGTGTCTCCTTTCGAGGTGGAGAACATTATGTACAGAGCGAATGAAAGAGAACTGAGAAATCTAACACAACAGATGAATGCTAAAAAAAAAAAAAAAAAAGAAACAACAACAACAAAGCTATCAACATTTGTTTTGTTCTCCACATTCTCTGTACCGGCAACAGTGATGAAGTTGCACTTCAAAGCGAAGCATTTACAGTACAAAACTGAGTTCATGCACGTGCATCATCACCAACACATCCTCATAATCAAACATCCAGAACGACTCATAGGAGTGTTTTCTAATATATCTATCTATATCTATCGCCAGTAATCGTAAAAAGTTATCTTCATCGTCACGGCAACAGTGTACACATATGACAATTGAAGTTAGGTTGTTGTTTTTTTTAAAAATCCCACTGTTGGAAACATGACCCTTGTGGTTGGAAACAGGAAGCAACAACAGTCTCCTTCATCTAAGTTCACTTTTTGCCATCTATTTATCTAACCATCCACCCATCCCACATCATCCTAATATGATCCGCTTCCCTGAGTCATAACTACTGTGGCTGCTAAACGGTGTAAACATCACTATAGGTTGTTTTTACCAGCTGAATTTTCGATCCATACTGTGGTTTTTCTTGTGAGGACGGGCTGATAATCACACATGCAGTGAAGAAGAGCAATGCCTCCTTAAAATAAAACACAGGAACAATCACATACACCCACACACACACATAACAAATGCCGCATACAAAGACAAAGGCATGCATGCTGTTAATCACAACGGGGATTAGTGAAAGCCATGTTGCAGTTTTCTTACATCTCCTGCTCTGAACGTTGCCAGCAGTTACGCACAATGTCTAGCCGTGTGCAATATGCCATAGCTCATTATGCTTTACTGCTACTGCCACAGTATGGCTTTGATGAGGAAACGCACAGCTTGTTTTTTCTGTGCTTTGGCAAGTCCCGCTTTAGGTTTAATTTTGTGGAAATCACATCCTGTCAGATAGGATCTTTAACAGCGAGATGCAAAACTAATGTGTTGGCTGCTTGAGCTCTATCTATGTAACGTAACATAAGCTTCCTGTATTGATTTATTCTCGGCTTATCTGTAGGAAAGACCATTTTAGTTTTGATTGCCTACAAGCTTATACAGACTTTTTTTCTTTTTTTTTTTTTTGCTCATATGGGTAAAAGGTTGAATCTCCATGGAGACCCTGACAATGTCACCTCCAGGTTCAGGAAATCCACCTTTATTTGATCAGTTCACTGGTTGATTTCCCCCTGACTGGAGATATTATGGAGAATATCTCAACTACGTTATCTTAGAAACCCACATGTATTTGTACTTATCACCTGATGTGATTGAAAAGACGCAGAAGATTGACATGTTTATTCTTATTTATTTTTATTACAGCAGATCTAACTGACTTCACAAACATTTTAGTTATTACTTTGCGCTTCACACAAGTAAACATCCACCCAGTCTCTCCTTTCCTCTACTTTAGGTTCATATTTCCCAGCAGCTCCTGTTAACCTTACAGTTCTAGGTGCCGTTTTTAGCTTCTGAAGTGGAAGTGTTGTTAGGAAACAGTGAAAATGACCATTTTTGGTTGCAAGGCTTACAGCCCGACACAGGCAGTCATGTGGAAGGTGCAGAGACACTCAAACACCTCTTACTGTTTGAGGACACACACAAATCGCCTTGCATACATGCACGCACACGCGGGCACGTACACACTTACACATACCTGATGTTGCCGCTCTGTTATTCCCACTTCAGCCTTTGCAGGAAACACAACTTAATGGGCTCATGGTGTTAGATGAATTAATTATGATGTGTGAATATTGATTGGTTTCTATTATTATTGTTTACATTTTAGGCAAGGCTGTCCATATTTCCAGGAGTCTTTCTTTGTATTTTTTTAAAAAGACATTATTTTTGAAACTGTTCATACAGCCGTATTTCCAGACATGACAGGCTTATCTTTATTATGACCTTTTCACAATGCACTGAAAATGAAATAAACATTGTTTAAAAAACTTTCTGTCTTATCTTTTAATTCATGCTCGCCTTCCATCTTTTGATTCTTCTTTTTTTCCAGTCCTATTCCTTTGCCAGCTGACTGAGGCACAGAACTCGCCTGAGAAATATTAATTCTGGGCTTATCAGTCAAATGGGATGTAAGTCAGAAGGGTTTCACCTCAGACAGTGCATTCAAAAAAAAAAAGGCAGATAATGCATTTTCAATTCAGTGTTTGTGCCCTTATCGGAATAAAAGTAGAAATTCTCCCGATGAGAGTAAAAGAGTGAAGGAACCGGGGGATTGAAGTTCTATGAAATATGATCAACAGTGAATTAAATCATGTTTCATCAGATTTGATGAAAATATTCCCAATGAGAACAGCAGATAGAGGTCTCATTTACATTCTAAACAGTCGGATGTTGAAATAGTGTATTTGAGGACAGAGTTGCAGGAAAAACAACTCCAAAAGCATTAACCCACAAGCTTATTTAAAATAGGTTTAGCACAAGCTAAAGATCCCACAGGGGATGTACACAACTTAGATGTAGGGACGACTGTTTCCAACACAACCCCAATGCTACTGACGGTTCTATAAATCCTGCTTCTATCTACATTGCACTAAATGTGCCATCCAAATGCCTAAGCCCCCGGTGCTAATGGTATGCACTCAGCTGTCAGATTAAGGCTCATTTACTCCCAGCAGGGTCTTCAATTACCAATGATTAAAACCCCCTTTGGTGTTCTGTTTTAAGAGAAACAGGATCTGTCTAGATTAAGGAGAGCCCAGAGAAAGATGGGGCAAGACACATGACAGTGAACACCCAAGTGAATGTTTCACTATATGTACTTTTAAGGAAAGGATGTTGTACGGGGTCTGTGTACATCCTGGTGCTTCAAACACTAGAATGTCAGGGAATGTATTTATGCTGTTCATACTTTGCAATGACTGTCTGAACCTTTTAATACACATTCCATATACAGTAATTGGTGTGGATAGAATAATAGAAACGCCACTTAGTATAACAAAACAGATCAACAGCAACACATAGCTACAGCCTCCAAAATGACATTAAAGTTGAATCAACAGTTTGAGAAAAAGCAGTAAAATCCTACTACTACTGTTTGTTTAGGGAGCTGGCCAATGAGGGCTCATTGGGATGGAGGCCTTTAAGAGACAGGAGCCAAAACTGGGCCTGTTGCAGACAGTGGCTGAACTGAGAGGCTGCATAAAGAGCCAGTACAAGACAAATAAGGATTTTTTTTTTTAACTGTAAATCATGCAAAGATATTCCAGTAGAGCCCAAGACTATAAATATGGACCTGGACGATACCTTCCATTTTTAACAGTTTAAACAAAAATGTTTTAATATAAGTTTTAGCTAAGCGTACCTACTAAAATAGCAACTAAGAGTACATGTTGATGGTGGGGGATTGGGGTGATGATATTACATGACATATCAGATGTTTGCATTCAAGGTAATGGTTTCATTCTGTGTAGTTTATTTAAAATAACTCTGTGATGACGGTTTGAATCCCAACAGAATAAACCAGTGTGCCGGGTAGGTGTCACTGAGCATGCTCAGGCCAGGGGCAAAGGTCAACAACTGCTTTGCTAGTTTGATAAGTTGGAATAAAATGGAATAATGCAAATGTTATGGCAGGTTTTTGGTGTTTTTAATAGCTCTTGGGTGAGAATGTAGTTCTTTAGATATACAGACAATACTTAGTTGTTAATTCATTGTTAGTTCTGGTCTTGTCATGGGGTGTGTTTACAATAATCAAACGACAAAAATAACATCCGCCTTATCTCTTAATATGAGACATTTAATATCAGGAAGCATGAGTTGAACCAGCTCAGGACAGTGCTACTAAGTAGCCCTAATCTCCACAGACAGCCCAACAGAAGCAGATAGTACAGTGGTAAATAGATAAAACAGGACACAGTTACTCTATTAGAGCAGAGGACACCGTTCTGATTTAATTTGTCATCCGGAGAGAACACAGAGCCACCCATCCTCCCAGGAGCCTGCTTCTGTTCCACTGTGTTTGTATGTGTGCCAGTCTGTCTTTTTATCTCACCCTGTACCCATCTCCATTACATACAGACAAACACATGAGCTCACACAGTACTGTAAGTCTAATGGTGTAAGGCCATCCTGTGCACTACTCACAGCATTAAAACCTCACAGTGACAAAGCAACTCCCTCTGTCGTGTTTGAATTAGTGAAATATTTTGGAGTTATTCCTGTTGAGATTCGCTCACATATTTAAATTTCTCATCTTTGGAAGGAACTAGCAGCAGAGTGGTGTCACAGAGGTCGTACATCTCTCGCAAAAAAAGGTTAATACAGACAGAAAATTGAAGCACAACCTCCAGAATGTAGAGTAGATGTACAAGCGCACATTACAGACAAACAAATAAACACACAGGCTCAGATGGAGGTGATTCTCCCAATCAGTTTTTATTTTTTCTATCCAAAATGGATTCGTGGTGATTTGGAATGAAGCCATTTTATAATTCATCTCTATCTTTCTCCCTCTCCACACAATCTCCCTCATCTTTCTAGGCCTGCTGTGTGTCATGCCTGAGCAGGCAGATAGTGTAGAGACTGTAGACACCCTCCAACACCTCCGTCAGCTCACGTACGACTGAGATTAACAAAAAAATAAATAAAAATGGAGCAACAGTTGGACAGAGACCTGGCTTTGAGAGAATCAGCCCTCTTTGGCTTCTTTTGATCTCTCTGTTGTCACTTGGTCCAGCGGAGACACTGTTGTGCACAGGCGCTAAACCCCTGCATGCATTTGCATTAACACACACTCGCCTACCGTACCTTTCATATCACCTTTGTAGAAAATGCATGTGTGTTGCTTTAAGTTTGAAAACATACAGTATCTGTGGTATCTACTGGATGCAAGGTGGTTTCTTGTGTTTCATTTTCCTCCATGGTGTCAAGCTTTGAAGTTTGAAGAGAAGACAGGTAGTCAGGTGGCATGTACGGTCCTTGGCTCCATATATAATACACACACATGTGCGTACACACACACACACACACACACACACAAACACAAGCAGCCTCACACAAGCATACAAACGCACAGATGTAGCACTAGCTTGCTGTTTATCTGTGTGTGACTCTGTAGGGGAGGATTTAAGTGGGCATGAATGATCATGTCCATGGGAGCACTGGAGAGAGAAATAGGATGTGTGCGCAACACACACACACACACACACACTCACCCATCCCATCTCTCTGAAATAGGCCCACTAGGCTTGGCTGCCTGAGTTAAGCTCCTTTTTAGTCTGTGCTGTAACTCCCAACACACCTGCAAGTGACCCAGTTGCCCCAAAGCGCCCTCTACAAATGTGATGTAACGCTCGGTGCTCTAACTCAGCAGGCCTGAATATTGCCAGGTAGATAATCAGTAATTTGACTTGTAAATAAGATGTCTTCCCCATTAAAATGAAGATAAATGATGCGAGGTATTAAGCTGAAATCTGTATCATAAATCAACGTTAAAGAGTGTTTGTCGTCTCTCCTTCTCGGTGTTTGTGCGTCTGTGTGTACTTCTGTGGCAGTATCACAGTGTGCCAGGGGTTACACACTCACTCCACCCCCCCCACCCCCCGCCTGTCATGGCATGTGATGTTTTTCTAATTACTCTGAAAAATGACGGCGCGCGTCTCCATCCGAGTGTGTCGCCGACTACGCCAGCACCGACTGCCGGGACATACATCACTCTAATTGGCTCAAATGGCTCTAATATATGCCACCATGTTGCCTTCATGGATCAGCAGCGTCGCCTTTTGAAAATCAATACAGAAGCAGCATACTGGGACAGAAGAGTGTTACGTTCAATAAGCGGCCCAATGACTTTGGTATTTCGGCATTAATCTTTTTGCTACCCACCAGTGGTGAGAGCGGTAATTGGCGGTAATTGGAGGAACATTAAGGCCTGAGATAGAGACAGGAAGGGTTGAAATATGTCAGGATGCATAGTTTATTGTGCGTATTTATGTGTGTGTGTGTGTGTGTGTGGGAGTCAGTGGGTGGGTATATGCGTGTGTCCAGTGAAATATGTTTGTAATTAGCCTTTATATATCCTGACACATAACAAGAGTCTGGAAATATGAAAGAACAGAGGGTGGGAGGTTGATGCTGCAGGGCACTGATGCTTAATCATTAACATATGGCTCAGTTTTCCAATGTGTGGCTGCCGCAATGACATCTGTAATCTATTCGTAATTGGCAAATTGAATATTGTGAAAGGTGGCATTTATTGCAAAAGTATAAAAAAAAAAAAAGGGGCCAGATAAAAATGAGAGACATTGCAAGAGAGCATACGAACTCCAAAGCAGTGATTTCAAAGCCAAACCGTTAAAGCTAATGGACTATTGAGGAAATGTAGCCATTCAAAAACATTAGTGATTAAGATTTCACTCCATATGCTACAGTCTACGGTGTTTCATCCGCATCCGAATGATATCTTCAAAGGGAGATCAAAGTCGTCATTTTAATAATAGACGTTGCACCGCTGACAGGTTGCAGAAATGAACATAAAAAATCCCAGTGATCCTTACCAGATTCAGTCTGTTTTATATGCAGTCAGCTTGTTTTGTTGTGCTGGAGAGTAAAAATAGATTTAAAAAAAAAAAAAGTAAATCCAATGAATCCAATTCAAATGAGTGCAACGAGTTTGTAAAAGCTCGACGGTTTATTCAGAGTAAAGATAATTAACATATCACTACTCAATAAATGCACACATCTTAATTCCTGGTTCGAGCACTAAATATGCTTCATCGCTATGATCTTTAGTGGTCTGTGATCAAAATGTTTCTAATCTGAGTCTATGTGGGATAAATCCTGCCTTGAATTTTCACAGCATGTTATCATCCGCAGATATGTCCACAGATGTGTTATAAAACTGTCCTGTTTACTCTTTTCAATCCACTATAACAGACTCTGACTCAGTGAGAGGTGATATACTGGATTCTCAGCAGAATGTCCTTGATAAAGCACTACTAGGGGGGTCTCCTCATCATTCCTCGAACTGATGTGCTCTCTATCTATATAGTCGATCTAAGATTAAAGAACAGAGGGAGAAAAACAAACTATATTGCCCACCAGGACACATAGATCACTGTCACCATGGTGGAAATGGAAGGTGGCCTAGCGCTGCGTGGGGACATTCTGCGAGGAAATATTCTCCCTTCCTCTTTCTCACCATCTTTCCCGTTCTCTTTCTGCCTTCCGCTCACTTGTCCAGATGTCCTCTGATAAAGCAGCTGTATAGGAGATTTCGGTTTCTGTCACTTGGTCTTCATTTAGGAGCATGAAATGGTTGGAGGAATGATAAACGCGGGGTTCTCAGTAGCCGTGTACCATTGTGGTGCAAAACCTCTGCCACGCTTGGATTCTGACCATGCCTAAAAAATAAACCCCAGCCTTGGCTTTTTTTTGCTACCTTATCACACCATTACAGCTGTTGGGTGCTCAAAAAGGCTCAGCTGCCTTCCTCCGAGCCCGTGTGGCTCTGTGTGTGCCTGTGTGTGTCTGTATGTGTGTGTGTGTGTGTGTGTATGTGAGGTGAAAGAGAAAAGGGATGAGGTATCGAGAAATAGAAAGATGTAGAGAAAATAAAGAAAGGGAATGATTCTAAAACTCAGTGGCTTCCACGTGCAGCACTGCTTGAGTTCACTTGTTGACTTTTTTTTTCATGGAAACCTTTTGGTTTTGTTTTAAGCCATTTTTACATTTAAATGTGTATCCTGGAATTATCTGTATGTTCACCATTTTCCTCTTACATAAGTAAAAGACTATAATTTTCAGACAGATGGGTGACAAATTGAAGGAGAGGAGGGATTTCTGGCACAACTTCACCTACTTCCAAGGTGCATGGAGAAGGAGAACAGTCTGAAGATACCACAAGTGTTGCTAGAGTTTTGACCTCTTCTGACAAATTAAAAGGAAAAACCAAAATAAGGTGTCTTAGTAAGATGTTGAGCTACCACAAGCCTCCAGAACAGCTTCAATGTACTTTGGTAGAGATTTGATGCTATTTTTCCAGAAGATTTGGTGTTTGATGATGATGGTGGAGAGTTCTGTCTAACCCGCTGGTCAAAAATCTTCCATAGGTGTTAAACTAGGTTGAGATCTGGTGACAGCAAAGGCATATGAACATATGATTCACATCACTTTTATACCGTTTAAAGCGTTCAGCAACCCCTCATACCCTGTGTGGAAGCATCTACTGAAGCATTCAATATGCTTCTACACTCATTCATTCTGTTTTTATCTTTAATTATTCACATCTGTATTTTTGCTAAAAACCATCTCAACTTCTAAGAATAAACACTTCTAAGTGACGACTTTCTGTAAAGCAAAGACATCATTATTTCAAGTACAGCATGGCTCGGTGAGGGAGAACCCAGGTGGCAGAAGAAAACTTGCAGTCTGTCACACAGATGCCTGTCTGACTTCTGCCCTGAGTCCACTCTTTGTTCTTGGACTTCAACATAAACACTGTTGTGTGTGGGATGCTGGTTGTAAACAGTGGGGGCTGGAATGTACTGAATGATCCGTGAAGTGTCCCAGCCCAGTGACATGACATCCGGAGAGTGCCTAAATATATGAACCTTCATTGCCTGTCCGTGATTATGGGATTTTCATCTCCAACCTGTAGTATAGCAATTAAGCATACAGCCGGCAAATCATCTAAAGATATTCCCATACAACATGGCTGTGCAGAAAAGAAATAATTCCCTGTCTTACCATAAAAATAAATACATAAAAATCTAAATAAGCCATAAAGACTGTGGGCTACATATGGGATGATGCTCGCGTTGGCCTTAGCGTGCATGTGTAAAATGTGATTTAATAACTTGAGTCAGGAGCAGCACAGAGCTGATGACTGCTCAGTGGTGTGTGGGGGGACCCATCCAGGCACACTTAATAGAATGCCTGTTATGGTAGCCATGTTGCATTTGGGCCTTGGAGTAAATAAAGCAAGACCTCGGAAACGACAAATGACTTGAGACATCTAGGCACGAACATATACACACACACACACGCAGGCAGGCAGGCAGGCAGGGAGAGATTTGGATATGCTCAAGAAACAAACACTCACATACATAGATGCATACATAGCGAAAATATGCATGATTCATCATATCACAGTCAACTGTTCATGCATGGGTGCATATTACGCAATTGTTGCTACAATACTGAGAAGACTACGGCTACTGCTGCGACGTCTGCAGCTGCTACAGTCTAGTAATTTTGAAGCATCCTTGGCCAGGAAAGATCTTAAAGAGTGACGATCTCCATCCCAATAGGAAAAGTAAATCACTACTGACAGCCAATGTCATCTCCCACATAAACAACCTAAACACAGACTGCCTGACCCTACGTTTGGCACCCTTCCCTGTCCTGTTTTTAGTTTCTCAGTACTGTAGCTCATAATAACAGGCCACATAGTTATCTCGTTTCATATAGTCAACAAATATAACCTCACTTATGTTCACCGCACAGCCAATATCGCTCAGCCCTGTGGGGTTACTAATTTTGGTCTTTCAGTGGATTCTATAACAAATATTTAATGCTCCATTTAATTGTTTTATTCTCTCTTATAGCCTTTACTTTCATTAGATCCACTTGCTGAAATCATTCTCTAAGCTTGTATTGATTATTATAGCCAAGTATAGAACTTTGGATGATTTCAGTGTGCATCTATGCCACCATGACAATTATGTGGTTACTGTTTTTATCCTCAGATTACACTCTGCTCTTCACTTAATGAGATACTGTCAATGCACTCAAGGCTACTTGTGCCAAAATCCCTCACAAAGTTGATTAATGTAAGCCTTAAAAGAAACAGACTGAGCTCTGACACAGCTCTAGGCTGCAGCAGGATGTCCCACTCCATGTTTTTGAGCCTGTAGCTATTAAGTAGTTCTTACAGTTAGAAGCCAAATCGCTGGCCCAGACCCCAACTGAACCTTGAAGCAATATTTCCTGCCCCTAAGACTCATCAATCAGCTCTGCTGAACATTTAACTGATATCATTACCAACCTAATATAACGCTTCCTGTTCCCTTGATACATTCACAGCCCATTTCCTAAAGGAGGTAATTCAGCTTGTCTGTCCATTTATTTTACCCATAATTAACTTCTCTCTCTCTCTCTCTCAACCCGCTCCCTTGTTCAGCCTCTCCTAAAAAATGTCCTCAGAGCCCTTTGTCCTTCAGAACTTTGCTCTTATTTAAAAAACGGACCACTTTTCTTCATCAGTATAACAGTTAACAGCTTAGTGTTGTCCGGTATACCGATACTAGAGAGGTATCGCAATACCCTGCAATTAAAAACAGCACTGTACCCCATTTTATTAGTACCGGTACTCTAAGAAAAACAGTGTTTTAATAAGAGCCTTATTTCCTATGAGTTGCATGACAGCAGGGCGGTGTATGGGTGCAGCACACTTCTTTTAGGTTTTTGCTGTGGTACCATTTTAGTATCAGTATTGAGATATTTAGGCAGGTATATTATCAAAGTCGTGATTTTGGTATTGTGATAACACTATAACAGCCAAAACAACCTTTCAATGTGCTAAGGCGTCCTACAGTTTTTATTGTCATGTAGACCAGACTACTATATATATTTTGGGGTTGATAAGGATTGTTGACCCACATCATTGAATGAAAATTCTGGCCTCAAATTTCCAGCCCTTACTCTATGCAATAATAGGATGGTTTTATTCCAAATGAGGGTAGCTTGGCATTAAAGTGAACATGTGTGTGCTCAGGTGTGCATTCCTACTGTGCTGTATGTGTTTACATGGTCTGCATTTGCATGCATGTGATGGACAGAGGAACACATGCCCAGAAAGCACATAGTTAAAGTGGTTGATAAGTGGTGACAAATCAAACGATAGAGCTTTGTGTGTCTGGGAATGTCCCAACTAGGGAGGATGGATGGGAGGGTAAAAGATTTTATCACGGATCAGGATAAAAAACACAATGTTTATCGTGGTGAATTCCCATTATTGGGATAATCATGAATCGGGATAATTGTGAATATCCTCATGAGTGACTTGAAAAAGCTGTCTAGCTCGCTAACATGCAGTCCTATATTGATTTCCTCTTTTACTTTGAATTGCCACAAGGGGGAGTTTGTATCTTTCCAGTCATTGTTTGTTTGTTTTTCACTAAAAAGGATGTTCACTAAAAAAAGATGTGTCCTATCTGCGATGCAATAAAAATATTTGTCTCTTAACAAAATGTAAGATAAAGTGATTCCAGTATGTTTTTAGTGCCATTTTAAGAGTTTGAAGCATATTTTGATTATTATCAAGATCAAGATAATATCATGAATTGCAATTATTTTGGCCAGTATAACTGGGACATGAAATTTTCATACTGTCCCATGCCTAGTCCCAACACACAATCAAGTAAACAAACACAAACCAAAGGCATACATAAAGTGCAGAAAGAGGGAACAAACCCTGCAGTGAGCTCTATGGGCTGCGTAATGAGTTGGCAGATGATGCCAAGGCTTCCGCTAGAGGCCTGGAAGCACTGAGTACCTACAGCCAGTGTCCTAAAATTCTCTGTCTAAACTGCAGCCAGTAAAAACAAGGTCACCTTTTTCCTTGCCCGCACAAACTTTCTAAATGATCTCGCTGTGTTTACTTAGCTGCCAGATAAGAATAGCGAGAGCCGTTTACAGGGCCACACACTGTTTTAATTCCAAATGGACAACCGAGCCATTCACAGCTTAAAAAGGCTGCAATCTGAAAACATGAAAACAACACGTTCACTCACATAAACCGGAGGTTAATTGGGGCCAGAGATATTCACTCACTCTTAAAATCCTTGCACACTTTAGTCAGTCCTGACAGACACACAGAAATGGCCATTTGTGGTGTTTACATCGATTGTATAAAAGGGTTGGCAGCTAAAACAAAAGACATCCGACATTAATTTAATTAATTTACAAATTCTGAACTCTAGATAGCAGATTTTGACCTCAACTGCCTTCATGTTCGGTGAAACGAGCTGGAATGTAAATTGGCTGTCTGGCTCCCCTCTAAACACAGAGTGGGCAAAGAAACTGAAACAAGCCACAGTAACAACAATGAAATACTTTCTGGCCTGTGGTCAAGTTTTACTCACTCCATCCACAACAATGTACACGAGAGGTTTATTGAAAACAGTATTTTATAAACACAGGATCCACGCTGTATTTTAGCCATCAGTGTTCACAGATCAGTCCATTTTTGGTGATGTTACACCTCACAGTCACATGCAGCGAAGCTATAGGCATTTTTTTCTCTGGTTAATATAAAGTCAAGCTCTGCTGTAGATCCTTGAAATAATAACAGTGTTGTTGACAGCTGTGTCTTTCAATTTTTCAACCTGAACATCTGTCTTGTGCTCAAATAAGCCTGTGATCTTGGTAGTTTTGCGCACACCAGTAATCTTCAACAGATATGCGTTTGTGGGGGAAACGACACTAAAAGCTTTGGACAAGAAGAGGTCAGGAGAAAGGGTTATCTGGGTAATGTTTTTAGGATGTGAATGGAGTTGGCTGGCCCACAGCCCTGACCCCAAACATCTCTTCCGCTGTGCAAAACAAGCAAACAACGTCAAACACGCCGCTCTGAGTTTCTGCAGAGTCGCTCAGAGTTCAAAGTTCTCCGGCGACTTTCAGTTTCTGGGAAGAAAATGTAATTTTTTTTTTTTCCTTGAAATTTGAAAAAAAAAAAAAAAAACTTTGCAGAAGCTGCATGAAAACCCAAATCCACACATGAACACAAACACTTGTTGACAGGTGAGCTTCAAGCAAAATGGGGAAAAAAAACTCAGTATCTAATGAAAACAACTCTTAGAGACACTCCTCAAGGAAATGCAGTCATTAAAGGTGACAGCACTCAGAAATTAATGGGGAAAGGATGAGAGGTCTAAACGTGTGTGAATATTTTCTTTTGTGTGTTCGTCTACTCTTTATTTTTATTTCCTCTTCGATTATTTTAAATAGCTTAATGCACACATCTTATATATTCAATGTGATTCATTCATGATTTATTCAGCTACAGTTTCTCTGATACTGTATATAGCATATCACATAACCACTGACCTCAGTTCAGCTGAGGATAAGCTTTCAAAGAGCCACTTGCTCACACTGTCAACAGAGGTTATATTAACCACCATCGGGTTGTCATAATGAATCAAAACACTGCCTGCCTGTGAGGGCAAGACACATTTGTTGACTAAACTGAGCTCCTTTTGGCATCCAGTAGTAGAGTTCAGTGTCATTTCATGCCATCAGAAAACAAAAATCATTAATTCACCGCTGCTGTGGAAAACCACACAACTCACATCTCATTGTGTGCGGTCTCGGTGATTTATGTTTATGTTTTTTTTTATTTATGGCCCCGAGTCCAGAGGGTGAGTTTAATGACCCTCAGGACCCATGAGACCCATTGAAAACATATGTCAAAATTGGAAAAAAATGCATGGTTGTGAATCTGAATTTCTGCTTCCCACAGACTCAGAACACAAAAAAATGTTCTTTATCAGGTAAAGAGGCATTTACAGTTTGTCTTTTTCATCCAAGAAAATCTGACATCAGCGAAAAGTGAACACGGAGTGATTAAGGAATGATCTGCTTTGTAAACTCCAGACCTCAGGATGTATTAATATGGCAAATTGCCTCTCTATTTCAGAAGATCCAGTTATACAAACTGGCAAGAAGAGAGATGGAGGAGGAGGAGACTAACTAATGGTGGCTGACCTAATCCAAGGTCTGGTCTATTCTAATTAAAACCTGCATTCTATTCATTTGCTTCCATAAGGACTCTACTGAAAGCAACAGACGGGGGACCCTGATTCAAATGAATGGAGGAATTAAACACAGAAACAAAAGCAACAGCCGTAGATAATTGCAGAGGAAAAAGCAGCTCAATTGAAAGTGACATCACCAACATAAACAGACTTCTCAGATGAAAGCACATCCTGAATCGGACGCACTGTATTCAGAGCGAGGATGTAGTGAAAGTCAATGCGATTACAGTACAGTAGTTTAATATAATGCAAGCCCGGCTGGTTAGTAATTGTTGGGAGTGAGCCGGAGCGGTGGGAGTAATTGTTGGTACTTGCTTGTGCAACGTTACCAGATGAGAGCAGTTGAAGCAGTTGTATCAGAGAATGGGATCTCCTAATTTGACCTTAACAGTCGCTGGCAACTGGCGACTGTCCTCAGGCTACACTGACTGGTTCTGCTTGTGTGTGTGTGTGTGCGTTAGGGTGTATGTGTGCTTGATATGATTATGGGGGTAAAGCCTTATAGAAAATCCAGACCATGAGTGTGCAATATAAATACACTACAGCTTTTCTGGTGACAAGTTATTGAACAGACAAACCTCAAAATGAATCATGGAGAAGAGACACTTGCAGCTTTTTGTCATGTGGATGATCTACTGCTTGCATGTTGTATCATAAGATTAGATTAAATTTAACGATGCCCATGGGGACACTGGGTGGTTGTACTGTAGCAGTAATAACAATAATTGGGGCAAAGCAAATATAGGGTATATGCAACAATGTTTGATGTATACAGATACTTCATGCTTTGACTAAGATTTATTACTCTTTTAACTATTAATATGCACAATTACCATATTTATATTGGTGTTCTATGATGCCTTTAAATGTATAAATTGACCACAGCCTGTTTATTGCAATGATATGAAAAACAAACAGGAAACAGGAACAGGAAACTGTATAATGGTGGAATATTTACATAAGTATCACTATGTTACAAACAGAAATATAAACAACTAATGTGATTTTATGGCCTATATATATACACACACACACACACACAAGTAAAAGCAGATTTGTTTTCACATCAACAGGTCTACTGTAGACCAGGCATCACCCAGAAAGCGGCTTGATCCGTAAAAGTCTATTCATGTTATCAGCATGTTTGCTTTACAGCTGCAGATGGCATACTGTATGTATAGAATAAGCTAATACGGACAGGTGTGTTGCTATTGTAGGTGTCGCATTATCAGAACCGCCAGGTGGATATACACATGCAGTGTGATAAAAGCATGTGCAATCTTGTCCGTTCAAAGTGTCGGCAGGTGTTCTGTTAAACATTGGAGATATTAGTAGATCAATCTCAGGAATAAAGTTCTGATGATTTATAGGTCACTTATCTGGGCTTTGACTTTGTACTTCTACACCTTTCAGATAGTCTGACCTACTGCGTGTACAGTAAGGGTTGGGTGGCACAGCAGAGAAGATTGTCTGAGTTACCGTTTTTTGATGTACAGCTGCAGAATCTAATGCAAAACCATAATTCCTAACTTTACTTTTTGGGTTGTTCTACTGTAGGTTTTATATTACTAATGTTTTGTCCACCACCAGTTATATTAATATGGCTCATATTGGTTGTACAATGATAAGAATTGCTCTAAAATGCTCTAAAGTTGCACTCATGTTAAGCTTCTACGCACCGACACCATCTTGGGAATAAACAATTAAATTACAGAGAACATAATAACTCGGTAATAATTAAAAAGGGACCAAAATTATGTTAATGTGTTTATGTAAATTGGCTTTTAATTGCATTATCTCACAGGATTTGCTTAAATTTAATGATTTAAATGTAAAAAGACAAGAAAGACAAGAAGATAATCTAAGGGAGGACGAGATAAATCACAGCCAAGATAAAAGAAAAAAATGAAAATGTGCTTTAAGCTGTTATGGAGTTTTGGACACATTAAGCTTTTTATATGGTAAGTATCTCCAATTCTTCTTTCAGATTGATGACAAGTCGCGGTTAGAGCAGTACGGAAGCAGTGAGGCACAGGTGCTTTTGAGATTTTCTGAAGGGGAAGAGAGAAGGAAAAGAAGAGAGATGGGGCATGTTCAGCTGTCTCTTTGTGTCTGATGCACTGTATGGATGGCTGAGCATTTTGGCTCCAGAGCCTCAAAGCGCCACCTGATACTGTTCCCAAAGCACATGAGCTTTCCTACATACATGTTCTTTAGAGAGACTCGACGGTGGAGGATATTCGGCTGGTTGTAGCTGCGCCAATGCAACAGCAGATGAATCACGCATGTTGATCTCCCACCCTATAATTGTTTCACAACACATTCGCAGCACATTTGTTGACCGAAAACACGTCGAAAATAAAATTAAACCATGTGTTGTGTGCAAGTAACATGTTCTGCAGTAGGTCAGAATGTATTTATGTATCTGTCATGGAGACATATGTTCCTTGCACCATGTAATGCAGCTGAGGAATGGCTATGTAACACAAGGAGAGAGGGTCAGTGAATCCCAATATGTATGACATTTTATACCAGGTTTTTGTCAATCGGTGTTGATGCATTCTTAGCACGATTATTTTTTGACATGGGTGTGTTCGAACCGCTCATTTGAAATGTATGAAACATAAGCCTTTACATTTTGTTTCGACAATTACTTGCTGGGTTTTTTTTTTGGCTGCGGTTCTCAGAGGTGTATGTAGGACAGAATTTTCATTGTCTTTGCCTACAGTAGCTGCCTGGCATGGAGAGATTATACATATTATATCCATTTTGTATTGTATTTAACTCCTTTATCCACATCCTGATCTGATCTATACTCCCAGACTCTCTCATATTGCTCAGGAGTTTGAATTCCAGCAGTACTTTCACAAGTCCAGGGTGGTCTTTTCGGGCCACTTCACAGGAACATCGGAAAGGTGTCACTGTTTTTTTTGACACCGTCTGTCCTCTCAAGGTGATATGTGACAGCTGTTGTATCACAGCTCATCTTGTCACCCTGCTCCCTAAGAGCTTTCTGTAGGTCCTTCCCCTGGACACACAACATTTGACAAAATGCTCGCAAAAAGCTTTATGTGTCCTCTGAGTCACACCCATCCTCATTTCTCTTGCTCATCCCCCGAGCTCCACCGCTAAAATACTCTGTCTTTCCATCCCTTCTGCTATCTCATTTGTGTCTCCCTCCTTTTTTTTCCCCCCTCCTGGTAAGCCCTCGCTAACATCCCCCCTTGTCTTCTTATTTTCTAGCTTGAGCTCTTTATCCCTCTCATTCTACCTGTCATTATTCTTTCTCGTGTCCTTGAATCCCTGAGTCGGGGAAATGTTCATCTTGAAAGCAAAAGTGCTGACTGGATGGGATCCAGATAGCCAATAGAAGTAGTGCCAACTAGTTTGTGGGATGCGCTAAGGAGTGAGGGTGACAAAGATGTAGAGGTGTGTCTAAGCTCAGCACTTTAGATGGCACTTAAAAAAAATACAGTGACACCTCGTTTCAGAACAAACAGTGTAGGTAAAACCAAGGTTGTTTTTAATCATCAGCAGCAACTGAGCATAGCTGATACGCAGTATTTGTCTTTGTTCTATCTCTCATTAACATGTGAAAAGGGCTAAATGTCTTATTGAAGCTCTTAAGAACACAATGGAGTACAGATTTTGCTTCACTTTTAAACAAAAACAAAATCCTAAGCGTGGATATCTGATTGCATGTCTTAACCTTATCCAGAGGTTTCTGGAACGTGCAATTTTTGGATGTACTCTTGATCTGATGGAGTAAAAGTTCAGTCTTCTTAATGCAAAAAGTCTCTAAGTGGCTGTGTTGGGATTTCGAAAAATGGAAAACCAATAATGTCTGCAGGCATGGAATGCATTTCCTTTAGCACATTCACCAGACAATCCTGAAAAATCTGATCAATTACCGTTTAACGCACACGTACAAGGAAAAAATCTTTGACCTGTAGTTCATTCAAAGGGTATAATGATTCCTTCCAAATGGGATTTCCAAAAAAGAGAGGAAAGGTTTACACAAAAATGTGTGTGTTAGTTTTATTTTCTTCTGTAGCTTTCTTTTGTTTATAAAAGGACACAGAATCATGCTCTCTCTCAACTACCCAAAGGATTCTTTAATATTACAGGCACCATGTACAAAATTAATAACGCCCACAGTGAAAATGGTACAAAAAAAAAACCTGCATTAACACTAGTTATGTAACTGTACAGAGTGCTGTTGCAGCTCTATTATAGCATCAGATGTGCAAAAATCATCGCATTAGGAGGTGCCCCTCTTCACACATCAGCTCTGATGTAACTAGATGTGTGTGTACGTGTATGCTCACATGTCTACATCTGTTACAGAAAACTAAACTGAGATTTTACTCTTACACTTTTTTTCACACCGAATTGATCGACCTATGAGAGCAATGTGAAAGTGATGCAGCGATTTCAAGTCTTAGAATTCTCCGGTCTAACTTTCCACTCTGTCACAGTACTTTTTTCTTCTTATTAGAGATGGTGAAATGTGATGACGGCTTTCTGATGCTATCTCAAAAGTACATTTATTTATTTTATGCATCAATTTGCAATTCAATAACACCAGCAGTATTCTGGTTAAGTTGGTTTAAGTTATATTGTACATCCTGTATACATCTTTATAAGTCCTTTTCAAGCATTTCTAGATTTGAAAACAAACTAATGTTCTAAAAATGTAGCAAAGACCAATTTGTACAAGCAATTAAGACCGACACTAAAAATGATAACTGCTATAAGCAGTCATATTAACATTTCTCACTGAATATAAGCCTATGCCATCTATTATAAACTGGGTTTGGTGTTGACATGCGCCAGCTCTTGGGCTTATTGACAACATAAATTTGCATCTAAATGCATACAGCTTTGGTTCATGGTCCGTGCCGGCATGTATAAGACATTCCTAACTATACAATATATGCAATATCTTGACCATCCATCCATCCAAGAAACATAATTGTACACTGCATGTATCTTAAGCCACAGACATATGCTCCAGTGAATCAGAATACTGGGAAAAAGCAAATTGGAGGGATTAGACTGTAGGCATATTTTATTGGGATCTTTTTCTTGATCCCCATTGTCCAGGAGGAATTATCACAATATGTTGCTCCTGACAGTAAGGCAAAGTATAAAACAAAAGCAAACACAGCAACATAATTAAGGCTTAGTTGTATTCGAGTCCAGTGCCAGCTTCCAATTGAAGACAGCAAATGAGTTAAATTTCTTTGGTGATGTCCAATTATTTTCTTTTGTTGGTTCTCAGTTTAAAACTTTAGGCCAATTCAATTAATAAAACATCAAATGTTTTCTCAGTAAGTAAGTAACACTTTATTTATAGAGCACCTTCCAAAAGCGGGGTTACAAAGAAATAAAAACGTCCCTGTTAACCAACCATACCAGTTAAACTTTAAACAGCTCTGGTCTGAAAGAGCACAGCAGTTCACAGGCTCAGTATCTCAACCTGCAGCCAAAACTCAATCACAACCAGATTTTGACTAGATCTTCAGGCTGGGAGTTTATTTCAGGACAACTCAATGTCAAGTTTAACTTCCTGGTCCACATATTGCAAAGTCCTGAAAAATAAACTCCTCTCTGATTCAGACTGGCCACAGTGAAATGCCAAACCAGGAAAATCAACATCAATCCTGGTCCATATTTGAGGGGTGCAATTTTGGAGTGTTTTGGTATCAGACACAAGCCCGGCATCTTGGACATATTTAAATACTATTGAAAACAAACAGCGGGTTTGGCAATGTGGCGCACGCAAGATCTGCTGACATCAGAAATGCTGGTTTTGTGGTTGCATCTTCACCCATAAAGTTGTACTGAGTCTCCATAGTCTAACATCTCAATCGCTGTTGTTAACATAGAGAGACCTAAAATAGCCAAAGGATATGTGACAATCACTGAACCCTTTGCTCGGTTCAACCATTATTGCAACCGAATGGAGCCATGAAGAAGAGGAAAAGTCTGAAAACATAATGGCAGTGGGATATAACACGAACCTCCGACAATAATGTCGGAGAAGGAAGAGAGATAAGTGTTTTAGACGAGCAAATTAGATCAACTGAGCGGTTTGGGAAAAAATGAAAGGCACGGACTGACACGAGGGAAGTGCCAGGTTTCTAACATCTTCTTCTCCCTCATAATTACAGCCTGTTTTTCATGTGCATGGTATCAGCTTTGACCTCTTTAAAAACAGCTTCAAGGGAGACGCCGTATTTGACACAGTTACTATATGTAGAAGTGAGCAACTTTACTCAAACAAAGGAGAGAGTTAAGGGTTTAGTGGGAGAGGGGAAAACATCTGTTGAGGCTGCCAATATGGAAGAGAGTTAAATATACATCAGCATGTAATTGCTGCCCTTCGGCTACCTGGCAGCTCTGTACTTTAAACAAATCAGGCGGAAACCTTTACGCAAAATTTAAGTAAAGCAGGTTTTTTCCTGGTCCACTAATCCAATTAAAGTGATTTATTTGGACTCAGATAGTCCAAAGCAAATATTTTAACAATTGCTAAGGCAATGCAGTGAGAGCCTATTTAACCTAGAGTGCAAATCATTGTGTTATCCCTAATTACCATTACGACTATTACTCATTAATCAGTAATCACCACCAATTATCGGCAGAAAGTGCTGAAAGTATAAGTATGAAAGTGCAATATTTCCAATACATCTTACAGTATCTCTACAGACCAAATGACAGTTACCTCGTGTTAACCTTTGGATGACCTGAGAGTAGCTGACGGGATCTGGTGTTTTCAAGCGTTCGAACATGTACCCAACCTGCCCTACATTTTGTTGGTGGTTTAGCTACTGCTCATTAGCGAAAAAAGGCGACTATACAAACTAATTATATGACTTATAATTAACTGCTATACCGAGGCAAGGCTGAGCATAACACTTGCAAAAACCGCATGCCACCTGTTACGAAACGGCATGATCTAAATTGCATTTTCCCTTTTTTCACTTAATTATTTAAATCCTCACTGGTTCACACTGAGAATCCATCTGCACAAATTACAGCAGGCATAAAGAAGCTGCAAGAAGAAAAAATCCACCTCTAACTATCTATCCCACTTGCGTCCTCATCACTGACAGCAGCCATTTCCCATTCTCATAAATACTTCCTAAATGGATCATGCAAATCAGGCTATGAATTAGTGGGAGGGATCATGATGATGTGTTATCCATCTGGGACACTGCACGTCCCTGATACCATGTCTCTAATTGACGATCACTGTCATTGTACCGCATTTCAAAATGAGCTTCAGTGTTGGCCCCAGCTGCATAAATTAAGATGCGTGCCGTTACCTAATTGCTCTGATTAGCATGAGCTCTGTGGTAAAAGCAGAGGCGCTAATCAGAGTAGCAAATCTGTGCTGACTGGACTCAACAAGAGAGAGTCAATAGAGAGACGGTGCAAAATGAACTGAGGAACAGTCAGTTTTTCCAAAGGTGTGTCTGGACATGTGTATGAGTTATAAATCAGCCCAGAATTCCTAGAAATTGCGTGCACATTGGATGTTTCCACACTTCATGATTTCCTGAACATCCAGTATCGACATGTAGTGCCAATGCACTAGTGGTAGTAGTTTCACCCTTATCTTGTCAGCCGGAAATAAGGGTGTAGAGATTGGGGTTGTGGATTGGCATGTAACATACAGTATCCGTCTTTGGTACGGGAGACATGCACAGACCTGCAATTAATGTTCACATCTCCTGAGCATTAACTATATCTTAACCCTTTGCCTTAACTGCAATCTTTCACTAATCTTAACCATACTATAGTTACCACGTGCAAACATTGTGAAGAGTAAGAATCTTTAAAACATTGGCATTGGATGCTGAAAGAAAAAAAAACATGTAACAACCCAAGGTGACATCTTCAAATTGCTTGTATTTCTTTTTGAGACCTCCTTCAATCCAACAATTACACAAAATGAAATCTCACATTTGAGAGGCTGGAAGCAGGGAATATTTTATTCATGTTAATTAATAAATTATTTGGTGGATTAATAAACTGTTGGAATTGTTCATTTTTTTGACTGATGAACAAATTGATTAATTGGCTGTCAGCACTAACTGATACTGTAGACACAGCTCATCATAAATTCATTTGAAATACAAAGTGTACTGTATATGGAATCTAGGTGACAGAGTTGCAGTATATCTGCTGTTTTCTATTCAGGTAGAAGCAGGTGAGCAGGCTTGGTTAATGCATTGGCCTTTGTAAGCTAACAGTATTGCTTTGGTTGCACTGAACAGTCTAATAAACACTAATGATCCATTTGCTGAGGGTATGGCCTTGTGGTGAACGGAGTATTTCTACTGGTTGCCTCGCTATCATAGCACCAAAACATAAAATAGTTGCTAGCCTGATAACTTTCCAGAGTTATAAAACCTTGTCTGAGTATTATAAACCGCTGTGCAGCATTTTGGCGTCTGATAAACCTTCAAACTCAAGGATCTTTTACTAGACTTGCTCGATCACATTTCATGTCATGCAGGTACCTGAAGCAATACACATCCACCAGCATAACCCCCTGTGTTGCTTAACGAGGGCTGTTGAGAGATGGGGGCATCCCTCCAAAAAAGACACATTGCTGTAAAGCCTAAAAATCTGCCAATGGAATGATTTCCTTAAGTAAATTTTATTTGTATAGCCCAATATCACAAATCACAAATTTGCCTCAGGGGGTGTTTTCATCCTCCCTGTACCCTACACAAACCCACCAATACTTCACCATCATCCTCAGAGGCCTGTTGATGGTCAATGTGCCTTCAGGCCAAGCTGAAAGGAAAAAGTTACACCAGACAGACTAAGCTGCTGTCACCAGGCTGATGGTATGATATGTACACAGGCTTTAAATCTCCACAATCACTGATAAACCCACCGTTAACACCGTCGCACCGATCATCCGAAGAGACAACCATGATTAGAATAAAATCATGCTGCTGCATAGTGGTTCTCTCTAATCCTATACCTCAAAGCTGCTCATTCTGATACCAATCAGGGATGCTGAGACAGATGAGTGATGTGCTGTGTCAGTGCAAGTGAAAGCAGAAAGCTGAGGGTGGCAATTATGGTTTATATGTCCGAAAAGGCTGCACTTAAAACTCCTGAGGAAAACAGGGCAACAGGGAGAGAGGGAGGAGAAAAACCGTTTGGAAAACTGAAAGGAAGGGAAGAAAAAGGAAGGCTGGAGAAGTAATGAATTACTTGTAATTGCATTAAACAGGTTTGAAACTAAATACATTGGCTTTAATGGTTTGACAAAACCGTGATTTTCTGAATTGGAATATGTTCATTACTGATAAATCTGTCAATTACTTTCTCAATTATCAATTGTTTGATGTAGCATGTCGTAAAATAGTTGATCTTTTCATTTTATGTCTGTGCCAAAAACAACAAAATAATTTATTGTGAACACATGATTCTGGTTTGCATTCATTTTTAAAAGGAACCCGCAGAGCAGAGAGAAGCAGTTAATTACAGAAACAAAGCGTGGCTGGTGATGAGAGGAAAGACCAATGATATATTGACACTGATGACTTGTCTCGTAGAGGTTACTTCAAATATATTGCATGCGTGTTCTCTTCACCAGACCCTGAGCTCAAATGTGACTAGCAAGGACAAGGAGCAGCTAATTACTATTCCTTTGACTTCAGATAAAAACATAGAACTCCTTAACAATGTCATATAAACCTGACATTTATAAATTACCTCGAATTTTCATGGTATTAACATCTTCAACAAAATACCAAAGAAACCTTTAGCCTGTGCCTTCCGGAAGCCGACTGACAGTGAATAACTTGTCATGGAAAAAGCAGACACAGCAATATCATGAGTGGCCTACCTGTCTGTGTCTCTATCTCGACCATTGTTAATACATGACTCTCTTATGGATGCAGTGAATTCATGCGTACCTTCACTAATTGATTCCATGTCTCTCTGTTGGAATACAGACCTCAGAAAGTGCTGATAAGACACTAAAACACGCAGCCATGTGAATCCTGGTGAGAGTGGCACAAGCGGGAGGGGAAGTGGGTCCACATACTTAAAGTCTGAGATTGACAGATTGCCAGTTGAACCACTCTTAACCACATAGTGAGACTGGGGGTCCAGCTAGCATAGAAGGCTTATGAAGTGCGGAAATCAGATTAAATGACTGGAGGGATTGTGGAGGTGCTGATGGTGATGACATCGGAGGCCAGATGGGAATTCACTGAAAAGGAAGTCAAAACCACCAACTCAGGTCAGGCGCTAAGCCGGTCAAGCAAGTAAAAGTCAGTTAAGTCAGGTGTTAAATCAAGATGGTGCTGCATTAGGAGAAAACACAAACACAAAATCAGCATGAAGAACCAAATCCAACCACATGAATAGCTGCAGTTGTCCCCAGTCAATGCAACACAGCAGGACATCTACAGAGGTTAATGCAGACTAATCCTAAACCTTATTTTTAGGGAGGGGAGTTTAACAGATTATCCATGATATGTAGTGAAAATGTGTTTCTAGACTTAAGACGGTTCTCAATAAGTATTACAAGACTGATTAACACTGCATTTGGGAGGAATAATAATAATGCATGGGTAAATCTGAACAACAAGGCAAACATTTTACATTGCTGTAGAGATGCAACAATTAGTCAATCAACAGAAAATTAATCAGCAACTATTTTGATAGTCAAATAATCACTTTAGTCATTTTTTCCCAAGGCTAAAATACAAAATATTCTCTAAAAGTTGATGATGTAATGCATTTCTTTCTCATACATGATACTAAATTGAATATCTGTTGACATCAGACAAAAAAACAAACAAAGAAATGTCACCTTGGGCTGTGGGAAATTATAATAGGCATTTTTCAATATTTAGACATTTTACAGACAAAACTATTAATCAAGAAAATAATGATCAGATTAATGGATAATTAAAATAATCATAAATTGCAGCCCTACAGTACATTGCTGTTTGGAGCTTGTGATCCTCCAGTCACGATGTACCAGACAGGTAATCAAGCAATCAGACTACTGTACTGTTCATGTAATACAACCATGATCAAATCTGTAAATGCCCTGGTCTATTTCTTACCATGGTAACCAGCCACTGAAGAGTATCAACAGTGTGACTGCCAGGGCTAAATAAGGTTTTGGCCTGTCCTTTGGATAACAGCTAACATATGTCAAGGACAATATCACAGTTTTGGATTAAATGTATCTGATTTTCCCATAATGGGATCATTACAATACATCGCAATGTGACAATAAAAACAGCTGGTGAAACATTCGTGCATCAAATCCACCATGAATGATTCCATTACACCATACAGTGTTATCAATGAGGAACATGCTGTGGCTTCCTCTATCACAGCAAGACACAAAACCGGCTTTTGTGCTTAGTTGAAGACAGGCACCGATCAACACCCTAACCCATTGTGTGATGCCAGTCCGGAGATGTGTGTGTGTGTGTGTGTGTGTGTGTGTATGTTATTCACTGTCGATTAAATCCACCCAGAGCCGTGACAGAACAGGCAGAATCCAGCGGCTGCAAACATCAGCAGCGGGACCAAAACAACACATTCCGCTGACAGCAGGAAAGAGCCGACAAAGGGCCCCTGTTCTGTTTATATACACAGGGCACACACACTGAGATCCAACGTGATAAGACAATTGAAAGATAGGAAAGAAAATGGCAGATGGAAGCTCCCTCTTAAAATACAATTCAGCCAGTATTCCCAAAAGACGTCGGAAGGAACAGCAAGACTGACCTAACAGATCCTACAAATTATAATGAAAACAATGAATAAACAAGCAGAGTAAGGAACAGGGATGATTTGTGAATGGCGGATGATGGATAAATGTAGAAAGGATAAAATCATTCATATTATAGTCAGCCAACTCACAGGGAATGGCTATGTAAATGTAGAATATGTACAGCCGATCAAAAAGGGGAAAAAACAATTATGAAAAAGGTTGTTTTAATCATATTTTAATCATTTTGTGCAGTACCAGTGTTTTTCAGTTGCAAATTGCTTTTAATCTCTTTATGCACTTTTCTAGGAAGGTCTACAGATATGACAAGTGTCAAGAGTTTTTATTTCAGACAAACTGAATATTTTTTCCAAGTGAGAGTGATTTTCTTTTCAAGGACTTTCTGTAGCTGCCTGATCTGTCGCTGCCCCTTTTTTCCCCTGAGAGAAGTCTGACACGCAGGCTGTCAGATGTTCCACACAAAAATGACAACCGCTGGTGTGTTCACGTGAGTGTGTGAGTGGTTGTAAGTACATGTCTTGTACTTTCTCCTCTTTGCCAAAAATTTTCACCAGATTCAGTTGTTTGTAGCGAAAGGCTGCCAGCTCCACCGAAGAACTTCACAGTAGTTTGACTTGCTCTTTCATTTGACAAGGTGATTTGGCTGAAAAACAACCACACACATATCATCACTTGCTTTAGATAGACTTGTCAAGACACAGAGTTAGTTGTCTAAGGCTGTTTATATTGCTGAAATTTTACATTTACATTCTATATTTTAGATTTACTACGGGATGTGGCGATGTGGGATATACAGTATAGGGTCAAAATAAGGAAAAACAAATCTATGAACATACATAGATGTCAAAAGTCAGATATAAAGGTCTTTTCTTCATAATCATTGGTATCGTTTGCCTTGTTTGTCAAGCATTTTGAATCCCTGGATCAAAAAATGAGAGACACTTCTATCTTTCTGTACAGAAAATAAATTCTGCTTGTAAAGCTATGAAAAACACATATTAAAAGGGTATAAACTGGAGCGTCTCAGCAGCTGAATGGTTACTGCCACACAACCGCAACGTCCCTGGTTCGATTCCAGCCGGGGATTTTTGTTGGATGTCATACCCATCTCTCTCGCCCCTTGTTTCCTGTCTGCCACTTCACTGCCCACTATCCAATAAAGGCAAAAATGCCCAAAAAAAAGGGTATAAACCAGCCTGAAACGTGGATACAAGCTAAACAACAAAACATTTATATTAATATTGAATATATAGCACCTTCATTCAAGCTCAACCACCACCAAAACTCTGTATTTACAGTCCATTTTGCACATGTATACTGCAAATACTATTTTAAAAACTGATAAATGTACATCACATTACATACATCTCCTGGATGAAATAAATGCTTGATACCTTGGATGCCTGGACATATCTGCGGAAGATAAAAGCAAACACAAGTAGGTGAAGTGTCATTAGAGCCTCTGGAAGAGTACAGATGACAAAAAAGACAAGATTATCAGCATAGAGGAGCTGATAAAACACAGCCGTGAAGATGGCAGGATAGATTGGGAGGACTGTGTTCCTAAAGGGGAGTCTGGAAATAGTCCAGGTTGAGTCACTCAAAAGTGCATTAGTGTCCTTGAATAGCTTGTCTAATGTGCGTCACTTCAGCATATAGTCTTCTCACAGTGAAATAGGTTTAAATTAATCAAGTATGATACAGAGAGCATTATAACAACTGTATAATAACAGCAGGACTCCTCATGAATGGCTGTGTGAAGGACATTAGCATTTGATTCCACACAAGCATTCATTAAAGGAAAGGGCGGATGAGCGGATGTTTAAAACTTCACCCTATTCATCCTTTTATTAAATGTTTTCCCTTGTATTTGAGGATTGAAAAATGTCAGTAAGCGGTCCAAAGTTGTCCTTAAGCTTCTGGTGAACGGCCTTTTCATCTGTTTTTCATTTAACAATTCTGAAAAATGTATAATCATAAATTATATCCATGCAGTTCAAATGCTGACAGCTGCACAATTCTGAAGGGTACGAGTTTTGTCATGAAGCACATTTTGAATAAAACCTTATTTGACTTCATCATGAGGTCATACCACTTCCCGAGGGGCTGCGGGATTACATTTTGAGGTATTTACCGTGATCAATTTCTGTCAGCTTGCATTTGTGCAACCATTTCTCACCATTAAAAGACAAGACAAGAAGCTTTTAACAAATAATTGTTGCCTCATCAACCAGCCCACTGGATTCTCAGCATCCCACAGCGCTTCTGTGTTCAAACAGATTAACAGCGGACGGCTCGTGTGCCAGAACACAATGCTATTTTTTAAAGGCATGGAAATGTTTTGATCCCCATCTCTAAGTAGAATTTCAAGTAAGGAGAACTCTTTGTAATTTGCTCCTCTATCTTTTCGCAGTCTGTTCTGGTTCCTCCCCTGTCCTCTGGAATAGGAAGTCGTTTAATTAAAAGAAAGTGTGTAGGAGACAATATCCTATTTCAGGCCCAAATTGGACACAGCTGCAATCACAAAGTGAGGCATGCTTTTCCATGTCTGAGTCTCACTCCCTGCAGAGTCCGTGTCATGTTAACGTGTGCTGAACAAGGATTTGATGTTCCTTCTCGTGTTCCACAGAGGCCTGCGTGCAATACATGTACATGCTGCACACGTGCGCACACATGCACCCATGTGTCTGTGTTTACTGGCAATCAGTAAATGTAACTGTGCAGTGGACGTCTCAATGTACAAGCATCAAATTTCATAAAGTAGTCCCCATGAGGCCAATGGTTTTAATGCCATTGTGGCCAATTAGACAGATTAAATCCTCCTCTGCTTGTGACCTCACGGTCACACCAAACTGCCTGTAAATCCTCTGGAGGATCCAAACCATCACGTTCCATTTAAAATCACATACATCTCACATACAACTAAAAACTCACATTTATTCCCCACTCTCTTTACAAAGTTTTCAAAACTGCAGGACAACAGCAGTCAGTGTGGACTAAACTGTAGATAACTTAATTGGTTTGACACAAAATGCATTCAATGACTGTTGTATGTATGTATGGATTAAAACCAACATAAAACAAAATTACTGTATACTGGAATGTGATTCAATACATTTGCTATGTCTACATAAAAAAAACCCTTAGAGAAATGATTTTCCTTCATGGAACTGGAAAGTTTATGACCACTATTGACATATTGACATGATCAGATGTCTCTCCTGGGTGCAATGAATGCTGGATGCCTCGACATATCTGCAGAAAATTTCCAGGCATGGATCAAGTGAGCAAAAAAGACTCTTTCCCAGGTGTATTGCAAGAGTAAGGTGAAATGTGGATGAGAATTTGTGGCCAAATGCAGAAGACAGGGTTGACTAGCACTGTTATATATCTATATCTGTAGCTATCCTATACATGTGTTTATAGTGAATATATGCTGTGTGTTTGTTTTATATTGCATTTCTGATTCATTTCCACATATACTGCTGTACAGTAGCACAATCCATGTAGTTAAAATGTGTCTTTTCATTCATTTCATTTCATTGTAATGAAATCTTGGGTTATGCAAAAAATACTAAAACTTTAAAAAGGCTACTTCAAAGATAATAGTGATACATACCGTAATGCTAGATTTGATCTTGAGATGTGTATGAGGTGTTTTGGTTGCATTCGTGCATTTTGGATGTGAGATTAACTGTTCTGCTGAGCCATATGTTGGTGAAGAGAACTATGCAAAGAGTTTTGAAAAAGTGAACTCAGTATAGAGAAATGTGTAACCAACTGTACAAAACTGTAAAGGTTTGAAAGTGACTTTCTGAATATGTTCTCTTTCATTACTTCCCTTTCTACATTCTCAGCCAATTACCACACAATAATGACAGTCCTCATCATTACCATTACAAAATTTGCATTGTTGCGCCTCGACTCATTTTGAAACAGAAGCCGTCTCCGAAATGTGGCGCAAGGTCATATTTCATAAAGCTGCATGTGGCTATTGGGCAAAGTGTTGTGCGCACTACAGACGCACACAGAAATGTCTAATTTGCATGATTTAATTAGATGTGTAGAAGAACAGCAGCTACCACACAAACTTATAATTACATATCCTCAGCTGTGAATCACATGTTGAGTAAAAAGCTGTCACTAGTGCCAAGGCTATGAGGTTTTTAAGAAACCAAACTGTTGTTTTATACAGAAAGAGCCAGAGAGAATAAGTTGAGAATATTCATGATTGACTACTTATGAAATATATTTTGCTGCGACTCAGCAATTTAAGGTCAGCGTTATTGAATACTAATATTTTTTCTAATTTCACATGCTTTCAGTTATTAATTTAAAGGCCATGTTTTACTGTTAAAACACATATGATCTGACATCAACACTAACACAATCATTTTGAACCTTCCATTATTGTACCATACTACACTTAAGCTTTATTCAGCTTAGCTAAGAAGGAATGAGCTTAACCATGTGCACATAATGACCCATTAAGCAATGTACACATGTATGGCAAGATTAAAACCATGCATTACTTTTCAAACAACCTTTCACAGGTTTTTATTGGTGGTAAATGGGCGCGGTTACTATTTAATGTACTTTTAGTTGTTTTTACTCACTTAGTTGTTTTACTTAATATGACTTAAGTTAAATTTAGGCTTCCATCTCTTGCTGAAAGTGTTATATAAGCGTGAAAGGGAGAGACAAAGAAAGTGAGGGGAAAGGAAGAGCAGAAGCCATTCAATGTATGAAAGTAAAAGAGGTTTTTTTTATGGCAAGTATTTAAGCCTCGCTGAATCTTAACCATTGCTGATGTTTGCACATGTTTACACTTGCATTCAGGTCTTCTTTCTCTTACAGCACTAATGGCTTCAGCTTGACTGAGTGTTGGTTTGCCTGGGGTGACATCTGTTTGTAGTGTTTAAAAAACTATGACAGTAATTTAGCGGTGCGATAGGGGTTTTGGCAAACATTTGAAAGGAATTCTTTGTTCACTACAAGGCTGTGGGCTGCAGTACAAACATCTTTTCGGTTAATTTGCCTGTTGGATCAAGCTTGTTTAGCACCTGTGTTGACATGCGGGATGGTACTTGAGTCTTCTTGTTCAACAAAGGTCTCCATAGTCACTAGGTCATATTTAACTTGTAGCTTCAAGCCCAATTACGGTTTTGTGAACATCTTTGTTAGTTGGGTCAATTCATTTTCTAATGGTGAAAACTCCACTGTAGAAAAGATCGGAGAGGCTCTTTGGTGGTAGAAATCCAATCCTGTCCTTTCCATGAATAGCAGCAGTGGATCCATAGCTCAGTGGGGCCTGTCCCTGCTTTCTCTCTGGGTTAATGCTGAGGTAAGCAGACAGGCTCTTCACTGCTCCATATCCACTGGGGAGGAAGTTTTAGCCTGTGTGAAGAGCTTACACTGGGACACACACACACAGATATATACACACACAAACCCCTCATTCATAACAACCATTTCTCTGGAGACCCCGTTTAGAGTAACAGATCGGTATTCATTACCAAAAGCGTTGATGCTTTTGGGATTCGTGTGTGTGTGTGTGTGTGTGTCTGCAGCCTGTATGTGTATATGTCTACAGGCAAAGCTCCGGCTGGCGGCGTGAGTGCGTTCCCTCGACCTCCCAGTCACTCTTCCTCTCCACAAGTGCTTTGTCCTCATCGGTGAACAAACTTCCCCCCCCTGTGGCACTCGAGCGTGGTCAGAATCTCAGCGGATCGGACAAAAATAGCATTTCGGTGACAAGAGAAGAAAACTGGCCTGGTGTGACGTTCAACAGATTGCCATGACAACCAAGTGATATGACAACCTCAATTATTTTCACACTGAACATGAACAAGTATCATCTACCCTCTCCTGCCAGAGTCACCTCTCTCAGGAACAACAATGATGCTGCACTTTTGTACATATCTAGTATATTATTCTATATGCTTTTTGTAAAAAATCTGTGGAAACTAAATATATGAACAAGCAATACTAAAAAAAGGGACTTGTACTCAACCACAACAGTCACTGCAATAAGCATAAAAGCAGTATAATCATATGTCTATGTCATGATACACTGATTGTGCCTGTGTGTGGCTTCTTCCTACGATAATGCTTCACACAATCTGGCTACTAATGGCACAGTTATAAAATATCCGTAATCATATATTTTACAATCTGATATGCAGATGTTCCTCGCTGCCTGTTTGGTAATGCCTTTGTAAAAATATCCATTAAGTGCTGGTTTGAAACTTGCTATTAGATACGGCACGTATATCAAATATTCATAACATCACAGGCACACTGCGAATGTGTCATAAGTGACATCTTTAAACAGACTGATAGAGCCTGTCTGTGCTTGTCTGAATTTAAATTTTGTGAAATTTTATTTCAGTTCTTCTCAGATGTAATATCAGGCCTTTGCTGAATGTATTCAATCAGCGACACAATTCATTTAATGAAACCCTTATGAGGAAATTAACCAAATACGAGTAAATAACACATAAATAAGAAAGCCATTAGTCACAGAGATGTTACTAATTCATGAGATTATATTGCTGTCGTCTAAATTATATTCGGTCATTAGAGTATACCACATTAGATTTAATAGAATAGACAACATGACAGTGTAATGGTGACTTTTTGGGGCCTAATTTTGGCTATGATACATACTGTAAAATGATTATGATTGCTCTGATAAGATTTGGATTTTCAGGGCAGACTGAACACAATGGAGCCATAATGACAGCATTAGTCAACAATTTGTTATTAAGTCCTTATTCACATGTTGAGAAAGAGCTCCTTAATGTAAACCATTACCGTTCTCTACTACTTACTGCTGCTCATTCTCTGTTTACCCTCCACATGTCATCAAATTGTTCATTATATGCGCTGCCTGATCAAGGAACAGTGATCAAAAGGAAAGCAAAAGTGCAGGATGCCGCTTGCCTCCATCAGCCTGCGAGCACTGGTAGCTCTCTTCATTTACCCGCCGTTTCGTACTGTCACACATTCATCACACATTATATTGCAGCTCCAGAAACCACTACCACACTACCACTCTTAATGGAATACAGACAAGTCAAGCAAAATGCAAATGAATACGCCTCACCAGGGTGAAGGCTTAATAGAAGCTTATGATTGACCCACATTTAACGTAAACTCTCACAGGGTAAAATATATCCCTGTGGCAGTGCTCAATTTTCCTCGCTGACAGCCACCATTCAAATCCCCTTTTCCCAATCACACAGTTGCCTTGGAAACACCAGCAGCTGCCAGGCAGACGTTTAAGAATTCCAAAACGAAGCGCCTGGATTTCTGGAAATTCCAGAGGGGGGGGAATATCCACTGCCAAAGACACATGGGTCTAAAATAGGAGGATAACACACATCACCGCATACTGTTCATTTGTTTGCCGTAGCACCTTGTTTAGTGAAACGCTGCATTAAACAATTATCTTGTGTGATCCCAAATGACACAAAGGAAAATTGAATGAGGAAGTGGGGCTGAGCTGTGTACTTAGTGGTTTGTGTTTTATGGACTGCTTTTATGCTTCAGACCATCTTCCCTGTTTGTGCAGGCACTAACGCTGAGCAGCTGAGTTTGTTCATTCTGTGTCTTTTATCACAGTGCCCAAACTGCTGTTGCGAGGGAGCAGGGCAATTTACTGGCCAGACATGTTAATTAGACCCTGTGTGATATTCGAGCAGATAGGAGAAGTCCCACCGTGTGTAAACACTTTACACCATATTAGGAGGAAACAGTCTGTGTCTTTTAAGAAGAAATTAATGCATTGTTGAGAAAACGGTCTCACCACAAGGCCCGTTCACTAGCTGTGCCGGAGCTTCCTATCATATCATACGATCTACAGCAGAAGAAGTTTGCCCTGTTGTTATGGAATTGTAGATTTACAAATTCATTTTTTTTTCTGAGCACATTGGGGACTAATGTAAAACTGATAAAACTATTGAGCTGCTGTAATAGAGTATTCTTACAATAATGTAGCCATCCTCTCAGGTGTTCAATTTGAGTAACGAACGATGACAATGGGTTTTAGCTCAGTTCTGTGTCTATTTTGCTTATAGACTTTTTTTTATGAGAAATGTCAGCTGATGAGAAAGATTGACAGAACTGACATTACTAATTTACCAAAGCTGATTAGTGGCACCTGGATGTTGCTCGACGTCCTCCTGATCTGATTCTTCATATATGTTATCATCTATCTATAATTTTGTCATCTTGTACTTTCCATTTTTTGCTATCTGGTCAGTTCTGTACACACGACATCTATTGCATGTCTGTCCAGCCTGGGAAAGGGATCCCACCTCATCAGGGTCTAAGGATAAATGATGTATTGCTGTACAGATTGAAAGCCCCTGTGGGAAATTGTGCGATTTGTGTTATTGGCCTATACAAATCAAATGGACTAGGTAGAAAAAAGCCAGAGTAAGCCCCATTAACATGCCAGCTCAGCCACCTCTTAAAACAATACTTTCATCCCTTCCAAGCCTACATTTCAGTTCACCAGGTCCATTAGCAAGGTTTGGCTTGGGAAACATACTGAGCAGCTTTGCCTATTCACACATACAGTTTTACCCTTCTATATTACTATAGATATTACATTATTTGCCCTCATATTACTCAAACTGCTACATATCCTGACTGTTCACAAAGGCTGGCAAATGGCTTCAGTTAACTCCCCTGTATTGTGTGTGATAAAAGCAGAAGGTCACTCCTGAATCTCAGTCTGCCTCTCTCTGAAATTTTTACCCTGCAAAGACTGAAACTTTAATGAATGACCCAGCCAGTCCATCCCCGAGGGGTATGGCAGGGCTGCTCAGTGTCCCCAGACAACAATTTACTGTCAGAGAGAATATAAGCAAGGAGCCACAGAGCCAGAGAAAACTTCATGGTACAACTACAAAAAAAACCCAAATACAAAAATAATTGGTAGAAAATAATTTGTGGAATGTAAGATGTGTGGGAAAAGGTCACCAATGTTCCTTTTCAAATTTAGTCTCTTTAAAAGTTGTCGACTGAGCCTCTCTTAACTAAGGGAGGAAAAATTCTGAATACATTTACTTTCACAGATCCATGTCGAACAATTTGCCAAGTAGTTTACACAGACAAGTCCCTGGTTTTCTCACTTTCACCTCCAGACCACACCTCTAGAACAACAAGTGTGCCACCACGACACAGTGAGGGCACAAGTCATACTGCTCCAAATTATTGCTTACACTATACTCTGAAGAAAAGCAAAGGCGGCACTAATTGCAGCTCTTCCTGACCTCAAAGACCACAGGTCGCCCAAACAGCAAGTTACCATCCAGATTTGGAACAGCCTGTCCTTGTGCAGACAAATTAGGACAATGAATGGGTTCCCTCCCAGTTGGTGATTGGCTTTATGGCATTTTGATAAAAGGGCACTTCAGACAGAAGAAGTCTGCATCTATTTTTAACAATTTTCTATTATGCCGTAATTATCCATGAACATTTCTGACATACCAGGACACCTTATGCAAGTTAATTATACCTCTCACTTAACAAAAATTGGTCTCTGTTGCTGAGATTCTGCAAATGGTCCTTAGTCAATGAAAAATTGAGGATAAATGGCTATATGTAAGTTCTAAGATTCAATCCTCATTAATGGTGCGTGCTGCAGCTGCCCACAAAAGGCAAGGGCTCTTAAACACTCCATTGTTCCCTGTTGGAAAATCACTGGCATTTCCAGGCTGGACAAATGAGTGGTGTGTTTAAATGTAAGAGAAATGATAACCTCTTTCCTCCTCAGACGGGGGAGATCTGTGTGGCATAGATAAAGATCATGGGTATTATTACTCCCACAAGAGCCCTTGGACTGCACATTTGGATTATGGGTCTCCTGGGAATATTGAACAAATATTTGAGAGGGGGTTTGGGTATTAGTTGCGCCACACACCTCAGTAGATAAGACACATATAATCATTCTTTATACAAAACTGTGTACAATACAGTTGGCGCTGGTGTGCAGCAACAAATAATGTCCTTCCACAGGCTAACCTCAGTAATTATAAAGTCTCTTGTTGCCATACAGGAAATATAAACAGACACCTTGCTGAGAGAGGTATGATCAAATATACATTATAGCAGATAAAGTGTGTCTTTGATGAATTTGCTATGGCAACCAGGACACATTAAAGTGCTTGCCAGATGTTGCAATGAGGCTGGGATAGCAACTCAGAGTGTGTTCGACCCGAGTGCCCATCAGAGTTTGAAAAGGAAAGAGAGAGAGGATTTTAAAACCATATTGTGTGTGATTTGAGGACGTGTTCTTCTTTATATTAGTCCGCATTAAACCCTTATACTACATTCCAGCAATAATTAAAAGGAGGTATTAAAAATCAATTACATTTGTGATTAAAAAGAAGCTTTGCAAACCCTCCTGAATGCAGTTACAGGTTAATGATGGTACAGCTCGGTGTTACTGTCTCATGCAGTGAAATGATCTTGTGCTAGTCTCTGCAGCACTGCGGCTGCTTTCAAACCGGCCATTAAAGTTTCATTCCTTTTTATGCTAAAACACGGCATGCCCTGCATATTGAAAAACGGTGCCTCTCCATGAGAAGCCAAGCCACTCTTTTCAGAAAAAAAAAAAAACAGCATTCAATATTTTGACAAGTGAAATGTTCAAGGATTTTACAGGCACAACGAAATCAAATCCTTGAACAAATGTGTGCAAATGGCAGGAACGTGTCTGATTTTTAAAGTGCATTCTCTCCTTTTTTCAAGAGTATGGCTCATTTTGCCATCAGGGAAGCACTTGGGTCCAACAGGACAAATGCATCAAAACCAGCCACCTTCTTGTAATGGCAAAATACACCCATACTGAATTATTTCTGACAGACAAAGGCAGGAGTTGTAGCAAACAGCAAATAGGGATAAAATACAGCTCTCAATTTACGCAGCAGATGAAGTCCTAAACAAACAAAACAAACACACCACATCAATAGGATAAATTGCAAGCAGAATATACATTATACAGTGTTGAAATAGAGCAACTGTAACATTCAAAGAAGGCAAAACAGGAACAAATATCCAGCATCTCCACTCTTTAAGAATAACTCTTCTATCCCTTAAGCATGACTCTCAGAACTAGACTGATTAGACTCCACTTCAGTGCCTGTTGTAATTATACACATAAGACCTCAATTTGTGTTTATTAGTGCTGTGGTATTTCAAAACCACATATTACAGCAAATTGAAATTGGTCGCACAGGCTGAGGGTTTGGATAGCGGCCATTTTGTTTTGGTCTGCATTCCGTGACTCTTGCGTGTATTGCTCATTCCCTCGCTGTGCAAGATCTAAAAGTGGGCATGTTTGACCCTTTTTGGTTTCCATTTAATTTATCTTCCGTCTTCTTTCAGTTTGTGTGAAGGGAAAGTGGACAATAGCTCAATGGGAGCGATCTCTTGTCTCAAAGAGAGAGGGGAGAACATGTGACTGACCAGTTAGAGCAGAAGGCCACAGCTCCATCAGCGAGTCTCTGTTCGCTCCACCAGGGAGAGCAGTGCTGTATTGGAGCCATTCTAAAATTATAAGGTCAAACTTTCAGCCACACCCATATCTGTTTCAGACACCACTTCTCTCCCTTTACACACACACACACACACACAAATATGATCACAAACTTAAAGTATGGTTGTTGTTATTGTATTTACATAGGATGAGTATAGGGCAGCAAAAGCTACAATAAATACTGTATATATCTGAAATGCTTCCATGTTATTCAGTGGGGGAGTTGGATCTTTTCTTTATCGGTAACATACAAGAAAGTGTATTTCCACTCAGTTATTAATCATTCTATCGCTTAATAAATGTTTTGAAAGATAAAAACTGTCTGTTAAAAGGAAAATATTTCATAATAGTAGTGATATCTACTTATGAATGTCAGTGTTTCACGGTTTTTCAAATCATGGTGGTGAATAAAGAGGAAAGGCTTGTATTCACTAACACAGTTTTTGCCAGAGGTTCTCCTCTGGTTAAATATTATGAATGTAATCTCCACAGGTAGGTGTAAAAGGATTTTTGGCACATTGCAGTGCATCTGTACATTGTGAGTTGATGTAGAAGGGTTCCATTCCATGCATTTAGAATCGGAATTATGACAACAATGGAACAGAATTCTATCATAAGAACCAGGGTTCATTTGTACAGACTGAAGCCTCAGTTGAGACATTTCAACCTTGTTCGTTGGTGCCGTATCTCAAAGACAACCTTGAAACACGTTCTATCGAAAGTAATACTCTATATTCAGTATTTACTCGATACAAAACTCCCCCGACATCACCTGTGACCTGAAGTGACTGTTTGGTAAGTTGAATTTTTCCAAAAGAAAAAAAAAAAACAACACAGAAAAATCTCTTCTCTGAGGGAAGGTTTTCTTGAATGCTTGGTTGTAATATAGACATGAAATAAACTCTGTTAATCATGAATTTAATTCCACTTTATTTACAACTAATATAATTAATTGACGGACAGATAGTGTTGAAGTAACAGTGGAAATACAGACGTATACAGATAAGTAGATACTGTAAAGTGAAGTAACAAGATGAATATTAGTTGCACCTCATCTTTAACTTCTTACTTTATCCAGCTTAGATATATTTATTCATGTTAACATCATTTATTTTAAGTCTGATGAAAATAAAATACTGGTAATATACAAATTAGTTTTGTTTGAGCAGTTATTGACAAGCAGGGATGTGATCATGAATTCAACGAAAGCAGGAAAACATAAAATCAGTCGGGGTAAAGATTAGAAATCAGAAAGCCTCTTTATGTGGATTTTTGTAATTTAGTTCTAATTTTTATTTAAGAGTCAGTTTAGGTTGTTGTGCAGTGTGTGTTTGTTTTTAATATATACAGTATGTATGTAACTTTATTTTAGTGGCAGTATTTATATTAGTAGTCATGATAGACAAATGATATTTCTAGCAAGATCTTTAATTTAGCTTAATTTGGTTTCAACTATAGATTTTGCATTTTTGGTAGATTTGTAAGGTAGTAAGTAAAACAATAGATAGATAAATATCCATTTATCCTGTCAGAGCCTGTTGAATCTCCCCTCTGCACGTAAACCTGTGGCTGTGTGTGTTTCATTGACTGTCGAGCTCTATGATACCAGACTGAGCTTTGTGTTTCTATATTTCTTATTTTCTGCCTCCCTTTCAGGTGTGAGAAATCACAGATTTAATCTTTCAACATGGAAGATAATAACACCCAGGACACTGAAGGAGACCTGTTCTCCTCCGCCTCCTCAGACTACAAAGCGCAAAAGTTCCTTGGGTGCGGTACATTTGGAGAAGTCCTCCAGTGCAGGAACTTAACCACCAATGAAACGGTGGCTCTGAAATTCATAAGACACGAAAGACACATTGAGGAGGCAAAGCATGAGGTGCCACACAACATTTATCAATGTTTCACTGATATATTGCTTTAAAAACAAATTGCATTCATACCAAACACATTTCTTACATTCTACAGGAAGCGCTCCTCAAAAAGATACAATCGCTGAACTCCAACAAGTTTAACATCGTTAGGTGGATCGACTCCTTCACCTACGAGGGACTTTATTGTCTTGAATTTGAGAAACTGGACATAAGTCTTCTTCAATTCGTGCAGACAAGCCCTTCTGAGTGTCTTGAACTGAAGGAGATCCGACCCATTCTGCAACAGGTTTCTTTCTGTAATACTAAATTTGAAAAAAACAACAACCCTGAATTGTAGGGTGTTAAGATAGAAAAATGGCTGAAGGGTGAAAGGTGTACTCTGTCTTTTTAGATGTACGTATGAATTATAGTTCTGTCAAAATCCCAGTTAGAACTTCCTTCACAACAAATCTTACCTCAATTTAAAGAGTAAAATAAAAATAAGGATAGATTTTTGCACTATGTTCAGCCAAGATGCCAGTTTATCACAATGTGACAGATAAATTTACATCTTGAGATCTTCAAAATCGTATGACACTCTGCAGTCATCATTAGTGTCATTATAGCTACACATGTTGTTTATTGTGAGATTATTTAAGTAGGAACTAGCTGTGTTTACCTGTTCATACAAGTGTCATTAGCCAAGGTATATTTTAATTACATACAGCTACATTTTCCCCGTGGTGTCAACAAATATGTTAAGTTGTAGTTTGTTGATGAAATTAACACTGCAATACAGCTGACAAACATATTATAATATCATATGTTGTTTGTGATTTCAGTTGGCTACAGCGATGCAGTTTCTAGCGAGCATAGGGATTGTTCATGCCGATCTTAAGCTCGACAATATTATGATGGTGGATCACCTAAGGCAGCCATTGAGAGTCAAAGTCATTGACTTTGGCTTAGCCTTTCCGGTTTCCGAGGCAATGCCGGGTTCAACTCTTCAGGCCCAGTGGTACAGGTAAGTAACTGACTATTTAATGGAAGAAGTCCTGCAAGCTGGCATCTCAATTCTCTCTCAGGCTTGCTAATGAACACCACCAAACTACATTTATTAAATTGATAGTCCACTATAGACAGTGAGCAGGAGTTTACCTCTTAATTGGTCTTTCTAACCACAGTAATGTTTTCTCTTCCTCTTCAAAGATCTCCAGAGATTCTGCTGGGAGCCCCCTTCAACGAGGCTATTGACATCTGGTCTCTGGGCTGCATTGCCGCTGAAATGTTTATGGGCAATGTCCTGTTCCCTGGCAAGGATGAGTATGACATGGTCAGTAGTACACTTGAACAGATTTACACTCAAAACACAGCAAAAAGTCAATGTCAGCCATAATGTCTTTGCATTATGCATAGCAAGATACATGCCATATTCCCAGTGCATCATCACTTATTTCTAGGATTTTCTTATGAAAACAGGGTTTTTTTTTAATGAGACAAGCCATGAGTCTCATTTCAAGCTAGAGTAATGCAAGTGAAAATACACATTGCCTAATCACCCAAGATCAGTATGCTTTTAACTTTTAGGTCATCTAACTTCCATTAAGCTTATTCTACTGCAAAACGTTATAAAATGAGCTTTAAAGTATAAGGTAACATTGTGTTGTGTCGACAGATGAGGCATATGGTGTACACTGTTGGAAAGCCACCAGATCATCTCCTCAGTGCTGGACTGTATTCCCTTAAGTATTTTAATGCTATGTATTTAGGACAGACACCAATCCAGTGGAGATTTAAGGTAATATTAAGTGGCTGTTATCTACTGCAGCTGTGCTTACATTTCTAATATCTGTAACAATTTTTGTATCTCTCCTTTAAACTGTCCTCTTTTCTGCTAGTGCCATTAACTGCATTTAGAACAAATTCACTGACTCAAACATTTCTTCTCTTTAGTCATCACTGGAAGCTCGACATTTTATCTTCACCCCACGCACCATTAACAGCCTAAATGATCTGCTAGAGGTAGGTTGCCATAAGTTATAAAATCAGCTTTTATAACTTGAACATATAGACATATGATGCAAGTTCAGATTTTCTTACCATTTTTGTTTCATTCCGATCCAGCACAATCTGATATATGAACTCTCACGAGAAGATGCTGAAGCAGATCAATGTGACCGGGCGAGCTTTGTTGATTTATTAACAAGGTTACTGAAGGTGGATATGTCAGAAAGGATAACACCAAGCCAAATTCTTCAGCATCCTTTCATAACAATGACCCACCTCGAAGGCTTTAACAACAGCCTGCAGTAAGTGTGTGCTTAGATGTGTGTGTATGTGGGCTGCTGTGTATGGAGGAAGTTGTTTGACTCAGTGACTGGTTGTCCTCAAGCGTTCAATCCTGCTCGGACCTGATGAGCGTCTGTCAGAGTCTCAGTTTGGATGACGGTGAGGATGTGGCTGAGTCGCAAACGTGCGTGAACGACAGGACATCCAACAGCACCGCCAGTCCGGCCCAACACAGCGTCAACAATGAGGGTCACCCTGCTGGGCTTAGCGGTGAGAAGCGGCCCCAGAGCCCTGACATCAGTGGAGAAAGCAGTCAAGTAAAGAAAAGAAAGAGAGATGGTGCTGACAAATCTGCTGACTGTGGCAACAGGTAGGTGTTTGAAATATCTCCCTGTACTGATCATTTAATATTTGAGTGGAACAGATCAACATTTTGGGTCAGAGTTAGATCAGAAGATTAATACCACGCTCATGTATGTGTATGTCAAAGTGAATAACTGCATACCTGGCTTTAAGTTTCCGGAGATTTAAACTATTTTTTTGATCAACACAGAACTCCAGACACCTCCCCTGCAAAGAAAAGCCGGACAGCATGTCTGGATCCAGTTCCAGCAGAGAAAAAGTCACTCCAGCAAAAAAGAAAGAGGGATGACACTGATCTTTGCACCTCTTTTGACAACTCCCTAGCAAAGAGGATCTGCCCTGACATCAGTGGAGAAAGCAGTCAAGTAAAGAAAAGAAAGAGAGATGGTGCTGACAAGTCTGCTGACTGTGACAACAGGTAGGTGTTTGAAATATCTCCCTGTACTGATCATTTAATATTTGAGTGGAACAGATCAACATTTTGGACAAGAATTAGGCTAGATCAGAAGATTAATACCACGCTCATGTATGTCAAAGTGAATAACTACATATCTGGCTTTAAGTTTCCAGAGATTTAACCTATTTTTTTGATCAACACAGAACTCCAGACACCTCCCCTGCAAAGAAAAGCCGTACAGGATGTCTGGATCCAGTTCCAGCAGAGACAAAGTCACCCCAGCAAAAAAGAAAGAGAGATGACACTGATCTTTGCACCTCTTTTGACAACTCCCTAGCAAAGAGGATCTGCCCCGACATCAGTGGAGAAAGCAGTCAAGTAAAGAAAAGAAAGAGAGATGGTGATGACAAGTCTGCTGACTGTGACAACAGGTAGGTGTTTGAAATATCTCCCTGTACTGATCATTTAATATTTGAGTGGAACAGATCAACATTTTGGGTCAGAGTTAGATCAGAAGATTAATACCACGCTCATGTATGTGTATGTCAAAGTGAATAACTGCATACCTGGCTTTAAGTTTCCAGAGATTTTAACTATTTTTTTGATCAACACAGAACTCCAGACACCTCCCCTGCAGAGAAAAGCCGGACAGGGTGTCTGGATCCAGTTCCAGCAGAGACAAAGTCACTCCAGCAAAAAAGAAAGAGGGATGACACTGATCTTTGCACCTCTTTTGACAACTCCCCAGCAAAGAGGATCTGCGTAAATGTGGATAAAGAGCTGACAGACAGCGTCAAAAGTAAGCTCATCCACTATGGATTAATCAAAATTAATTAGCACATTTTGAGTAGTGGAGTAAACTTAGTGAGTCTGCAGTATTTTGTATGGTGAGATATTTTACCAGTTTTATCTTGGTGAATTAACAAACATCTGGGTTTTTTAAAGACTCTGAACTCCCCGACCCAGAAAATAGCCCAGCCAGCACATCCCGGGTCAGCCCTCTCACGAAGAGGAAGAGAGATGATGAGGAGGAGTCAGAATCATGTGAAACCTCCCCCCACAAAAGGAGGAGGGAAAATCTGTCTGAAGGAGGAGAGGGAGCCAACCAGACATAGAACAACAGCAGTGCATCCTGCCAGTCAGACTCAATGCTGCTCAGATCTTCAATTTATTTGTTCTTTTTTTCCCTTCTATTACTATTTTTTTCATTTTTCTTTTCCTTTAATAATTGTAAATTCTAATAAATTCTTAAGTGAATAGTTTGTGAATGTTTTATCTTACTTTAATTGGGGGTTGGCTGGTGAAAACAGATTGGAAAGGTTGTATTTATGTTGTTGTTTTTTTCGGAACGGATACAAATCAGGAGGCTATACCTTGCCAGCTTGCTAGCTAGTTCGAGGTTTCCATTGGTTTTTGTTTGTATCCATCATTTACCACTAACAGCACATTCTTCCTGTTCTGTGCTATAAAGCTAACAAGTCCTCCAAACTACAGGTCATTCACCAGTACCCTCCAATATGAACCATATGAGGGTTTTCTGAATAGAAAAGGTAATTTATTTAATCATTTATTATTTTTTTCTAATCTGCCAGCACTATGGTTTAGGATCAATTGTGCTCAAAACAACACTGTTACCTGTTAGCAGGAAACCTATTCACCACAGCCTTCTCTGTATGAGGTTTTTCACTGTTACACTATACTTCTACCTTTACGTCTGAGAGACAACAGTCATAATCCGCACAACCAAGTGACCGAAGCTGGTATTTTTTTTGTTTAAGGACAGTCTCCCTAAAGCATCAGATTTTCCACCATATTCATCATGGAGACATATGATGTAAAATGCCATGTAGAAGGCAGCAAGTCTCCTATATTTACTGTAATCACACTCTGATATGTCACACTTCTCACTTCTCATGTAGTACGTCAAAGAAATAACAAACAGCAAGGTATATTATGCTGTCAGTTATGGTATCACAAAAAGCGATTATTATACAGCACACAGCTGGTGGCAGAGAGGTGTAGGTGGCTCAGAGGTTTATCATAGAGCATGTAGCACACACGCACACACACAGAAAGAACCAGCATACAGATGATCTTCCACTCATTTCTAAAACACAGATGTTTCTCAGCTCGACAGATTGGAGCAAATGATCCTTTTAACACATTTCTCTGTTATGCACCAATTGGATGTTAACTGGGCACAGTTAAACAAAACAGAAACATATGTATTTAAATGAGCTTTGGGTAAAAGCTTAAGTTATTCCCCTTTATTATAAGAGCAAGATAGACATTTTCAGCAGCAACTGATACTTGGTTAAAAAAAAAGTATGATGCATATTTTTCTAACTTAAGTAGACATGGCCCAATATCCAAAGGCACCATTTAACATTGTTTAACATTCTTTACTTGCTTGTAGAAGCACAGTCAACATGAAGTCATCTTTTTGGCCTCAGTCTATAGAAGCATACAGCAAGTCAAGATAATCATTATATTTCCAAACTTGATCCTCCCTACAGTATTTAATTACAGTAGGAAGGAGCTGTTACGGAGACATGAGCATCTACTGTATTATGGCGTGTTCAAAATTTTAAACCGACCTCAAACTATATGAATTCCACACATTTTTACAAATCTCTGAAAGTGTGAGTAATGCCATTATGCCTTCATGCATCAGGATGTGATTTCACATGCTTTACTGCAAAGCTATAAAGTGGACTTGGTTTATAGTATAAAAGGAAATCTCCTTACCTAAGCACAAAAAATATTGCTTTATATGAGAGGAAATAGACTTGATGTTATAGCATCATCGTGTGAATGGTTGTTTTATGTTTATCATATTAATGTCAATATTCATACAGTCCTTGGTTGCATGTTTACGATTATATTTTGAATGGAACCAGTGGAAAGTGAACTCATCTAATACACTGAACGTCAGTCCAAAAACAGTCTTTATACGCATAAAGGAGCAAGTAAAAGCCAATAAATCACCCAACTCACCTGGAACTGATTTACATTGAGATTACAGAATACAAAAAACAAATCTGAAATCTTCCTGATACTGCAGGCTAAGAAACCTCAGCTATGCAGCCACTCATCATCAGACTACAAATATTACAATAACAAAATTCATGGTTTGGAGCAGACAACCTTTCAAATCTTAAGTGAAAGTTGCTCAGGCGTAAGATGCAATTATGATGATGAAGTTTACACTTCAAAACTTTGCTTTTCACTGAAATATTCTCTGAAGCTTGGCTGAAAACTGTACACAACAGATACAACCAGGGGTAATAAACCAGTTCAGCCCATACAGCAACATTCACTCAACCTAATATTCATAATTCACCAGTTTGTGAGTCAACACCCTGACAGCACCTTAATCTATTTGTCACCAAAACAACCAAAGAAAAAGTAGTTCAGCAAGTTAATTCACAATACCGAAGCAAATACTGGACACAGGTAGTCATATAGAAGTGGGACAGACAGCAGCTTGCCAAACACACAAATGCCAACTAAACAGCCAAGACAAGGATTCCCAAGATATACATATAGTATAGTTAAATGTTAGCACAAGCAGCTAGCTAATAATTCTTACCTTAGTGATGTGAAGAACTCAAGTCCGGCATATGAGGTCCAAAGCTAACAGCCAGCTCCAACTTCTTTCTAACTTATAACTGGGGAAAAGGACAGGTGAAACTGTTAAGGATGGTTCAGGTGAAGTTAGTGTCCTGCACTGTTAGCCACACCAGAGAGCCAATATTCACAAAAGCAGAAGCCTGAAACTGGCTCACCTTAATAAAATGCAGTGCAGGAGTTTTACATATAAATGAACGTCCGCTATATTCAAGCCCTTAAGTTCTTAAACGTGGTGTCGGGTTTGACATTCCCGCGCTTGCTCTATGGCTAGAGCTGCGTACCAGAGACTTCCGCCGGCCAAGCGGCTAACTTCCGGCAATCAAATTCTGATAGTGAAACGAGTCATTTCGCGGGGGTTGTGTGACAGTCAATGCAATGTATCCACCGTTTTACAGTGTAGGTTAAATCGGAGCCTATGATGTAAGCGAGTATGACAGTGTTTTTGTGATTACTCTCACTGCCAGAAGGGGGAGACAAAAGTTCTGCACTGCAGGTGTAACATGTTGAAATGTCTGCAATGACAAAATTAGTCCACTCTTCCACCCTTTTAAAGCAACATGGTGGGACTGTTGGTGAGCAAGAGTAGCAGGGGGTTAGCAGCAAATGTTTGCACACACACAAAAAAAAAAGACAACAGAGTTTGTAAAGGTATGCTTGTTTGATGTTGAAGCTTGTAACGTATGTCATGTGAGCAGGCTCTGGGGTTGTTTTCCAAACTAGATATCCTGTTCTGCATTTTTTACATGTACATGCATTTTTTACATGTACATGTAAGCAGATGGTTTAAAGTTATATCAATGAGATGAGCCCCTATTTCAAGTTTCATTTTGTACTTGGATGCAAAAATAGATGGGCGGGGTAAATTCATAAGAATCTGATCAAGATTACATTGAAAGAAATGTAAGTGACACCTAACTTAACATATTCTCCAAATATATATTTATATTCATAGATTTACTAAATAAAAGGCAAATCTAAACCAGTAATTTTGCTATTTACATTCAGGCTTAACTCAACATACCAGTGGGAATAGAGAGGAAAAACATCCAATACCAAAAAACCACAGGATATTCAAGCTTGAAATTTAGCTTTATGTATCATCTGGAAAATGTAACACCTTCCCTCATAAAATGACTGATGTCAGAACTGTATTGCTCTTGGTCTTTTGCCCAGGAAACAGTAGCATTTTAGATGGGAGATTCAGCCAATAGGTGACAGTTTTTGTTATGTAGAATTAATATATTTCAGAACAAAACCTGTCATTACTCAGTTTGTGGTTTCTCTTCTAACATGCTAGACAGTGAGTCACAAAAAGAAAATCTCTTTATTCAGAAACACATAAAACATGTTGTATTTTTGAATGAGGGGACACTTTCAATCAAGCTAAAACATACACTGCCAGCTCATTCTCCTGCCTCTCTCTGGTGTCACTCTGATTCCCGCTGTGCAGACATGGCTCGGGTCATTCATGTTTCCAGTCACCACGGCAACAGTCACACTGACGTGTCATTTGCTGAGCAGTGTGTGTGCACGCCTCTGTGTTGCCTAACCCTATATCTTGTGTGTTTGTGCGTGTGCTAACAAGGTCAGCAGTTCAAACAGTATGCATCAACAAACATTTCTCCCCAGTGACCTTCTCTTCATGACTTCAGTCAAATTGAACAAATCAACATAGGGTTTTTTTTCCCCTCACCTACCCCATCTCCCTTCCTCTGTCTCCATCTCAACTTACCCTTCAACCTCTCACCGCCACAGAAGCTTATCTTTGATGAAAGACACATGCACCCCTCCTAATAACATTATGACACCACTTTGTCTGATAGTTTTGTTTACGTAAAGAAGGGCTGATGATACACCACAAGGCCATCACCCCTATTCATTATATGGGAAGGGAGAGGACATGGGAAGGAGGAGGAGGGTGTCATTTCCTGTAAATAAGTGCTGGATTACTTCTTTGTGTGTGTGTGTATTTCCTTAGATTAATAATTTTTTTATTGAATTGTGTGATTACATATAGATTTTGCACATACAGCACATTTTAACTGTAAGCTAAAATAATTGAACACAGCTCTGTGTAATAAAGGAGTCGGAGTGCTGCTGCTTGGTGGTTTGTTGTTGTAGTTTGTCCAGTTTTCCCAATGTCCTTAAATCAGATGAGCAGACCAGCTGACAATTTTACAGACTTGGTTGGAAACACTGTGGCCCTACAGGGACTATCAATTTTTGTAAATGGAGTATATCTGCTTTCAGTTAAATTGATCATAAAATTGCTACAATGAAGAAAAATTCAATCATGGTCTGCTTTATCCCTCCAGCCAATGATCAATAGTTTTATTTGCAATAGGGTTAGTGTGTTGGTTTATAGAAAACCAAAGGATTCCAGTTACAGCATGAGGTCAACAAAATATTCTATCTTTATATTTTACACTGAGTATTATTCTCTGCCCATACGTCTTATCTAATTAGTTCACATTGAATTTCAGCTGTGACTCACCAGGCATGAGTCACACAAGGTCAGGGAGCATTAAGTGACAATGTACAGTCTGTAAATATTTTCTTCTACAGGAAATCGTCAGCTGAAGCTGGAAGCCTCGCTGGTTTCCGTGGTAATTGATCCATACCATAAGTCACTGCAAATACAGTACAGGGTGAACTTACTGACCTCCAGCAGTGCTTGCAGTCATCACATCAGCTTCAGTCAGCTTGACTGAGATTAATAGTATAGTGGACAATAGTATCTCTGATTTAAATAGGTCTATTCCAAATGGTAGTGGTCTATTGTAAGGCAGTTAAGTGGAAAAATACTAGAGAAAGCCTCCCATTGCAAGATAATGACTGTTTCTACTGGTGGACACAAGAACATGTACCAAAAATCACAATCAGATCACTAAAAGGTACTCTGCCAGGTAATTTAAGTGTGACAACATTAAGAAAATCAGTCAAGAGTGAAAATCCTATAATTCTCCAAAAAAGGTGTCCTTCAAGAGCTCCAGTGACATTTCATTGCCTCTGTCGTGGCTCCAAAGAAACCAGAGAGCGCATTTGGAAGTCGATTAGTGGTGATCAATGCAGGATTGTGTTGCTCAAAGACAGAGGGTATAAGCATACATAAGGCCATAAGCTAAAACAGTGAGCTGTTTCACTTACGAAAATGATTATATGACACCTCAGACTGAGAAATTGAAAATCTCCATCTTGCTAAATATTCAAATTTTATGACCAATTTCTGCTTCATCAATAAATGTATTATTTTATTAACATAATGGCAAACATTTTCTCATTAGATAAGGTAATATTGACTTGCAGTCCATTGGGATGTCATTGTTTTTTGTTGGCAACTCTTCATCTTTTCCGTTCAGTCTTTTTGCATATAAAAGGAAACCATGTGTGTTTGCTGCCATCTAGTGTTAAGATGCAAATATGGCAGTCGTTTGAACCATTGTCATCTACCTATTTTTCTTACTATGGGCACACTGTACCTACACTAAGTTCACCATTATGCTTGTCAATACTCTCTATCCTTAACATTCATCCCAAATATTACAACACACATATATATGCATTTCTTTCCGCTGGACATTTTTTACATCTTACAATCTCAATATAAGATTTTTTTTAAAGATGCATTAAGACAAAAATACATTTTCCACTTTTATTTTCCATTGCACAGTAATCTCTATCTACAGAATTTCTAAATTTTTGTGGCAGCAGATAAAGTCATAAACATCCATGTGAAAGTTGCATAAAACTGTACAAGAAAATTGGCTACAATGAGAAAAATACTGCAACCCACTGATAACTGTTGAATCCAGGACAGAAAATGGCATATGGCAGATAGAAAGGACTCCCTCTTTTTGTTTGAGTGTGCAGATTGTATTGGGTTAGAATACTGCATACTGTAGAGAATGGAAAAGAAACAAATCCCTTTAAGATGGAAAAAAACAAGTGTAACATTGAAAAAAAGAAAAAAAAAAGAAAAAACAGAAACACAAAGCAATAACAGTTGGGTCAGAGGGGAAGACATTGAACAAGTTTTCAGGGATGACCTCGAGCTAAAACTATTTTTCCTGAACTGTTTTTCCCCCCCTGCTTCTTCACCTTGGGGAGAAAAACACAGCTACCCACCGACATCCACACTACAATGCCTACTAAACACAGAGAAAGCCAGATCTGTAGCTGTGAAACCAATAGAGTCACTGGAAGACTCACTGGAAGAAGAGAGGAGAGAAGAGAGGACAAAGGCAAAGACTGAAAGAGTGAAGGAGAGTTGAAGCATGTGTGCGAAGACAGAACATGCGCCAGTTTAAATTTAACCACAATTCAGAGGTCATCCTTTAATCCTCTTTATCCTTTTGTTTTCTTTTTGTCGTAATTGGTGGCTTTAGTTCTTTTAACAGACACTCAACTGGACACAGACTGCTGACTGGTCAGACTAGGACATCAACATCAATTATTAAACAACCAAAACATAATATAATAAATTATATCACTTAATTTACATGAACACACCCTAACACACAGACAGACAGAGAGACATACAAACACACACATTCACACACACGCAAAGATGAATACCATAAATAAAAGTTGTATCTGAGCTGTGGTGGAATGGTTTTTGTTTTGAGGAAACAGCCTTATCAACCAACATTTGGGCCACTTTAAACACTAAACATTAGTCCAAATGTTACATTTTATGACACTGTGATATGATAGTAATATAAATGGCTGAGTTCCATTCCAACTTGCTCTATTTCTTGAACCCTGATAGGTGATGAAGATGCTAATACTTCTAAATGGAGCCTTGCTGACCTGATGGACGCAAGCATCCAAAGTTGTCGGGTGAAGCCATGCCTTGTGACACACATTATACTGTCTGGTATTGAGACTCACGGTGTGGCGAACCAGGTGTTAATGCAATGGAAAAGCTAAAGTAACTCTTTGGCGTCAGAAAAAATATGGCCTCTCTCCTCTTATGTTGCGTGAGCAACCTCAACGTTTACTTTCCAGTTGGTCTTAAGATTGTCAAACTATTTACTTATATACAAATAAAGGTTAAAAGCCTGGTAGACAGAGCGATACACCACATTTGAGCTTTACTGCAAATATGGAGATAGAAACAAGATCATAATGATGAAGTTTCTGACACCAAACACAACTGTTTCTTGCACCTCAATAAATAAATATTAACAAAGGAGTCACACTGATAACTTTCTCATACAGAAAACTGTCAGCAAAAACAACTGAAATGTTCTTGAATGTATGCCTTTAAAGGATTGCGCATCCATGTTCATATTATCCTGCATATATGAATACACATAAATAGGGTTTCTATTCATGTGTATGTAATCTCCATAATGATGTGCACTCCAGAATTCAATTAGAAACTCCTGAAAACCCAACACATCTGGCTAGACTATTATGGTATTTAACACTGATTTCATCAGCATTTGTACAGTCACACATAGACTGAGCCAAACTGTGGAACCTTATAACATTAGAGGGTGAGGGAGGCAGTTAACATCACATCAGATAAGTCAATATTATGTCTGGTTCATACGCGCTTGCTTTACAATTACAAAATCAAGAAATTTGATGTCGCCATTGTCAGTGAGTACTAAATGATATATGCCTTTTATATCCTTGCCCTCCTTTTAGATTCCAGCCCTTTTCATAAGGAGAAATTAATTTGAGTTGTTAGACAAAAGCCACAAAACGTATTTTTTCAACAAACCAAATATCATCTCCACTTTCACAACAATAGAAAAATAAGAGATTTTCCAATAATACAGACGGAGCAAATAACCAAACAGTTAACAAATAGAGGAATGGCAAGAAAATAGAAATTAACACACACACGCACACACACTGTCGGTAACGATATGAAAGTCTGTAAGATACAGAGGAGAGTCTAGAGGTTGAGCGAGATGACAAAATATCCAGTGTACATCAGAATAAGTTGCTTTTATCCCTGTGACTCTCTGCATAGAGGAGGCATCACTGTCGCAGCACTTCCTGTGGCTCTCCCACGCTGCCTCCTTCAGTCTTCCAACCTCGCTTCTGTCTCCTTGTTGAGTTATCCCTTTGTTTTTGTACTTGTCACTCAGAAGTGGATACAGCGTTGCACATTTATTAGATTTATGTATATACTGTATAATGATGTATTTAGATTCTTTTTCCTTCTTTTTACATTTCAAGAATTTTTTGTAGTCTTTGTTTCTTCATTAGGTATTTGTCTTTTTTCAGCTGTGTTCGTCGGTTTGAACATCAGCCCCGAAGGGCTCGGAGCGAAGACAACAGTCAAGGACATTTTGGCAAATGAGAATGAAGAAACTCCAGGTGCGTGGGCCAATCGGCTACCTCGGAGGAGAGGCTGAACAGAGATAAACAAAGAGACGAGAACATAAAAAAAAGACACCATTTATTTGCTCCCTCTGAGGTTGTCCTTCTCCCCTGTCTACCCCTCAGTTCCACCCTAAGACTGAGGTAAGAACAGTATTCAACATTGTGCTAGGGAAGAAAATCCCAAGTGTCTCAGTGAAGAAGGCTTGGAGGGACGGATGAATGGACAGACGGATGGGTGGGGGGGGGGTCACTGTGAGTCCAAATGAGCTAATGGAAGGTGACAGTCGTGTCCACGGAGCTCCGCTCCTCCCCCATCACTGATCAGAACTGGTACCATTTTTTGTCTTTGCACTTCAGCATCATCTGGAAACAGAGAAAATGTTTATGTTATGGTTAAAAATATGAGGTATAGTTTGCTAATTATAGTGAATTGCACAATCCTCTTAACTGTGAATGTCAACATGAGACTGAATTTCATTTAATATATCAAAAAATGATGGGATTTGTGCTTTCATTTAGTTCATCTGGTCAGTAAAAATATAAGAACTGTAGGAAATACTGGACTCAACATATTTTAGGAGCTATTTCCATTTCTGTATTAATTTCTGTAATGTGAATCTTGAAGTGAGTGAGCTTTTCTATGATATAACCTTCCCCGTTCATGGTACAAAAAACTTTTAACAAGCACATACTGCCCTCTAGTGGTAAAATATAATAAGTCAGTACTGTTTCTGAAATAATTTAGGGAGGCAGAGCACTCATCACATACAGCATTCCACTGCACTGCACCATAATTGTTGGATATCTGGATAACAGTGTCTTTTACCTCATGGGCGTGTTTGGAAAAGGAATCTGCGCTGGCCATCATCGCAGCTGTCCTCTCCTCCAGCTCACCCAGTTTCTGGCCTCTTTCATCCAGTGCTATCCGGGCACGTGCCAAATCTCCCACCACACCAGAGGCTGCCCCCTTCATGCCCTCAATGCCGCCCGGGCCCGGGATGTGCTGGGCCAGGCTTCGGGATGCCCTTCCAGCTGCTACCTCACCAACTGAGCTCAGAGGAAAGGAAAGAAAAACAGATTAGAAAGTGAATTAGAGTTTGGAACAACAATGAACTGAACCACAGTGACAGAATATGTGAGTGTGTGCGTGTGAACGTGTGGGTTTGACGTACATAGTTCCTCTCTATCCAGTGACTGTGCCCCTCCCCCAAAGAGACCCTTGAAGAACCCTCTGTTGGGCGCCTCCGGTGTCTCCACTGGTGTAAATAATTCACCCAGCATCTCCTGAAACATCAACACACATTCAGATACCTTTAGATACAAATTTCTAACCTGACAAATAAATACACACAGTGTAGTATGTCAGAAAAGCAAAGGTTCCCAAAGACACTACAGATATTTCACATTAATATATGAACTGTTTACACAACACATAGGATACAATTTCTTAACTTTACTTAAGATTTCAACCCCAAATAATGAAGCATGGCTCACTGGCTCATAGCTCACTCTCAAGTGTTAGTATGAAAAGAGTAACGCCTGCACACTTACTCCAAAGCCATAATTTTTTATTCAAACAGACAATGTTTCGATTCAAGTCAGATCTTCATCAGGTCAAAATCACTCTCAAGTGTCAGCTGACCTGCAGGTTCTCACAAGTGTCCTGGCTGTAAGTGATCCTCTGGATCTCAGTGGGGGAGCAGAGGTACATGGCCTGACCCAAGTTGGTGAAGCAGAACGTCCTGGCTATCCGCATGTCTGTCAAAGGCAGGTAGTTTACATCCATGAGTGGTCTCAGTCCTGGCAAACTAGAAATGGGACACAGAAATACATTTTTAATTATTTTGAATCTAAAGAATACTGCAAGACTGCAAATAAATGCTACTGCAAAAGGCTATGAAGATCTTAGTGCCATAGTAAGTCTAAGGCCTAAGGTCCATAGAGCTTATATTACAACTTTCATCACAACCACTGACCATGCATGAACTGCATTTAGAGTATTTCAACCTATTAAAACATTGAGGACAATACACACACACACACACACACACACACACACATGACATCTGGGCATCTTTGCTCTGTCAGACACCCATATGGAAGGCTGCTGTCTCTGTCTCTCTCCTCTGGGGAAGTGAAGATTAATGAGGATGAGCGACAGACTAACACACCCTTCCTCATTTATACCCGGTGTGTGTCTGCATGTGTGGGTTGTTTTGTAACCTTGCTATGTTGCTTCAAATTGTAAGGTTAAATTGAGGACAATGTTTAAGCTAAAGTAAAGTTAAAGGGTGATTGTCAATGTCAGGTCCTCATAAGGGCAGATGTTTGAGTGTGTGTGGGTGTGTTTGTTATGGGTGTGTATCAAGACAAAAGTTTGTGTTTGACTTTGAATGGCAACTTGAGCGAAAGGGGAAGTTTAATTGAGGAGATAATATGATGATCCTGTCTGCCTCTTTGGTGACAGCATTTATTTTTGCCATTCAAAAGTTTAATCTGTTGCCCTGATAAACAAAACTGGGACAACTATTTTATGCTTGTAGAATATAGGGCACTATAATTGAATAAACATCATTGACCACAAACTCTTTTAAACACATCAGTGAGGTCATCTTTGCCAAATGTCAACAGTGCCTATATTTCCTGAAAAAGCTCTGCAAGCTCCACGCTCATCAAATCAGTTTTGCGAGCTTTTTATAGGTGCTTCATCGAATCTATCCCCACTTTCAAAATAACAGCTTGGTTTGGAGCAATGAGCAACATTCACACAATAACCTTCCAAATGATCATTCAGATCAACAGCAAAATCATTGGACTGGACAAGGAACCACTAAGCAATAATAGGAAACGCACTAGGGACAAAGAAGGTCAAATAGCCCAGGATACAACACACTGTCTACATGATCAATACAGCCTTCTCCCCTCAGGATGCAGGTACAGGTCTCTGATATTCAAAACCACACAGGCCACAGCAAGCTTCATTCCAGCCTCCATCTGCCCTTTGAACTCCTGAACTGGGTCTAGCTGGGTATTCAGATTGTCTCACACACACACTTGCACTTTGTACACACGCTATATATATATACACACACAGTTTAACATGTCCTTTAATTATGAGAACTATCTAAATACTGTTCCTAAACTGGACTAGTTTATGCTGATTTTATTGTTATTGACTGATTTGCTTGTTTGGTTGTGTGCACTGGTACTCTCGTCACAAAAGAAGTTCCTAATGGAAAAATAAAGTTGTTTGAATATTTGAATATAAATGATACATAATAAAGCTAGCACTGAGAAAAAATCTTAATCAATGACGGTTCAATCATCACATCACATTAAAGTGATATCCCACCCAAAATCTATCCTTTGAGTTTTAAACACCCACCCCATGAAGGCTTGAAAGGAGTAAAAGTTTGTACTTTGAGAACGACTACACTGACAACGAAGGCTGCGGTCAGCTTGGGTTCACATTGGCTAAAGTGAAGTCCAAGAGTGCTAAGTTTTCATCATTGAAAAAAAACAAACAAAAATGTCTCAAACTACTCCTGCAGCCTTATCAACTTGTACATTCTGTGCACACCACCATCTGTTAACACAAAATGTTCCAAACTCATATTTTCTTTTTCAAAATATGGCTAAATACCCAACTTCCATCTCAGTCCTCATGCACGACAGGAAGAACGCCCGTTTCCTGCTCCTCTATCTGTCAGAATTGATCTCTCTTGACTCACTTTTACAGCATTTTTACAGTGTTCCAGACTCAGAGGATTTTGGAAGGAGTATCATGGTAATGCTGAGCAATATTGGCAAAAATATTGATCTTCCAAGTGTGAAAACTTTTCTCTGTGAGTGCAATAAAACATACCTAGCCCAACAGAAGGTGGATGACATATACTGAAATCTAATGATAGGACCATGATTTATTCAAACCGACTTTGATAGATTGGTTTTATTAATAACTCACTATTTCTGACTGAGGCAGACTGACATGTTTCTCACCTGAGGGTCATGATGTGGCCGTTAGCACAGAAGCACGCCAGGCACACGCCTTGGCTCATCTGCACCACATCTGCCCGTAGGATGAAGGAAGTCTCTGTGATACTATGTTTATAGATGCAGGTCTGGGAGGGCAGGGAAATGACTTTGGCCTGTTTTTCTGAGCACACCACGGCGTACTGGCTCTCATTGAGGTCCTGGGAGGTGGAAGGGGAAACTGAGACGGGCCGGCGTTTACGGACCTTCTCTCTTTCTTCGCCATCTGCTGTAACGTTGGGTTCATACCAAGGATCAAAAGCAGGGGGCAGCAGGGCACCCGTGGAGTCCAAGAAAGCCATCCGCAAGTGGCTGCCCTTCAGCCGTACCAACATGCCTGAGGAATGGGAGGAAAAGGTTTGTTACTGAAATGAAACTCAATGGATTTATCATCATCCGTGTTGCTGCTGTTTTGATGCCGTTATACCTTGTAACTCCGATTTTATATATATAACATTATTGACGTTATCTGTGCCAAATTCATCTAAGATAACAATATAGTTCACTCTAAATTCATCCCTCCCTCACCCATCCTATCCCATCACCTACCTGTAGGTGAAATGATAACTGGCTGAAGTTGCCGTTGTTCCCCAGCAGGTGGCAATGTGAGAGCCAGAGTCAGCACGGTGCCCAGGGAGGTGCCCACATACAGGCAGGGTGTCAAAGTGCTGTCCCCCTTCCGAGCGAAGGTCTCGCAAAAGTGGAAGGAACTGATGGCTTCTTTAGCTTCCTTGTCGATGCTGGTGACACTGGAGGAGCGTGAGCGGCTGAAAGAATTGTCCCGGTGGTCTAATGGGTTGGCACCCCGCGGCGGGCATACAGACAGGAGGACAGTAAGGAGAAAACAGACAAAGGTAAAGCACCTGCAATGCACTAACAACACAAGATAGACAAGACAGATGTGGACATTGTACTGTACATTGAAAATAAAATGTAAATTAAGTAAAAGGCATAAAGTTTTTCATAATTACAAATGAAACCTTTGGGTGTGAAATGGTGTTCTGGTTAAAAGTTCACAGCACACTGAAGACATCCGAAGCAAGTAAATAGAAGAGTTAAGTTTTAATGCACCTGTAGTTATCATTTGAAACTCTGAGTGAACTTAATGACCCCAGCTGTGAATCAGTATTTGTTTATGACTGATTGCTGTAAGGTGTGGCAATATATTCTGCATACATGGGAAACTGGGAAAGAAAACCAAAAGTATTGGGTTCCATACTTAGCGGTGGGTAAGTATAGGAAAGATGTATAACTTATTTTGTAAGTAGAGCAACATCACCTGAGACCTATTTGGCTGTAACTTTACAGCATTACAGCTTTCATGTGTTGTACAATACAGACAAATACATACAATACGAACATTTGCATATTTACACAGACTGATCAACATTTTCAATATGTTTTATCCCCAATCAGTAGTTTTATGAAATATTCATGATATAACTATCAGGCATTTTGGTTACACATGTACACTATAACACTGAAACATATATATATATATATATAAAAAAAACACACACAGATAAATATCTTTGGCACTCACACATTTTAACTTTACCCTTCAAAAAAAACAAAAAAAAAACTCCATCCAAGGTCCTTGATACTTTAGGATTTTAGGAAAAACTGGTGTACACCCCTTGAGAAGGTAATGCTTCTTTCTTTATAAAAGTGATCTCCTGTTTAATTAAATTTGTAAGGACCCAATCAGACAGAGAAACAAAAGACACGAAGAACACAGAAGAGAAAGAGAAAGCTGCAAAAGTTACAGAAAGCTTTACAGTGAGATGGAGTGTGCATAGATTAGCTTAGCACCACTGACCTCTAGTAAAACCCCCACCAAGGTCAAAAAAGTGGGAGTCAGCGCACTGAAGAACATTTCACACTCAATTTAATTCCAAAAATTTGATTCAGTTCAACGAATTTCAATCAGATCAGTGCTACTTTTGTCTCATGCAAACTTAAGAAAAACATCTGCACAGCTTGCCAATTTTGAGGCTAACAACCAGAAAAAAAACTGGACTAATGGAATGTGGTGGAGTCCAGTCGGAGTGAGAAAAGTATACTGCATTTCATACAAATTGTTTGGAGACACGAAGTCAAGGCTTACCCAAGTCTGGCTTTAGCTCAGTAGGCAAGCTTAATTTCCGTGACATCTTTGCTGGAAAAAAGAGAACATCCCTCTTTACAAACACACGTCTAAGCTAACACACGATGCCATGCAAAGCTAGTTAACTAGCATTGGGGTAGGACTGTGCACAAAGCTAAAATACACAAAAAAACAACAAAAGGCTGTTGAACAAGTGCCTGGGGATTGTTTCACTGACATTGAGAGCCAAAATGCTTCACACAGGAAGAGGAGACTGCATGAGGACTCAGAGACAGCCCTGTGTTTCAGAGGCATGCTGTGTGACAGACAAAACAAACGAGGTGACCTCTGTTGCACAATGCCCTGGAAAAGAGGACTGGTGAGACGCATCAAAACGGCACAGCCATTCAGGACCCTCATGCCACAGGAGCATGCATCAAGAACAAGGGAGTAACAGGAAACAGAAAATACTGAACAGGAGATGGAAGAAGATAGTGGGAAAAGAAGTAAAAAGCTACTGACTGCTAGTTTTTGTAGGCTAATGTAGGCCAACTTTGGTTACTGAATTAGGCATACTTACCCCAAACTGTCTCAACGAGTACAAAATACACTTTATTGCGACATGTATGCAAATAACTTCCACCATGATCACCTCATTCCACTTCTTTAAATCAGGTTAACTAATCATTCCATCTTTTTAAAGAGTGTCAATCTAAAAGAAAACCGATAAGGGTTTTAAATATTATATCTCTGTCTGTAGGAGAAATGTATAGAACAAACTATGTTAGTGGGACCCTTGTCATGCGTGCACTGAAACATTATGCTCACTAATGATGGTTATGATAAAATTATAACCGAAGTAGCAGGTTTTCTTACATTGGACTTGCAAAACTAATCACAAGTAAAGAAATTCATAAGAAATCTCTCTAAAGCAGGCCTGACATCTCAAAGCTAAAAACGGGATATTTTTTAATATCAAATTAGATTGTTTCCATTTTGAAAATAAAGTGGCAGAAGCATGCTCTGAATGTCTGATACTCGTCACTTCCAGTTTTTTGTTTTTTAATCAGTGCTTGCTGTTGTCTTGCTCCTATTCATAACTAATACACAGAAGTCTACAAACCGATAGTTTTAAATGTTACCCTCTATTTACCTTGGAATTTAAAGGCTCTGCACGTCCACACAGGTGTTTTCATTTAATCAGGCTCATCAGACCTCAGCTCAGGTCTCAGAAGTTGGGTGGAGCTATGTTGACAATTATGTGAGGTCATCAAACTCTATGAACCAATAAGAATGATAAAGGGGAAATGTTTCTGCCCTCACAAGTGCAAATAAAATTTGTTCAAATTAGACAAAGTAAATGAAAAAACCTGTGTGGGTATACCATGGATGCCTTTAAGGTAAAATAGCCTTTTCAGTGGAGTAGATATGTTTTAAAGCTTAGAATATTTTGAACAGAAAGCCTTGTGAAATTTCAGATTTTAACAGACCCTGTAAATGACGTCAAGCTGGGGCAAGTAAAGAATCCACAACACTGGTTGGAGTAGTGGCAGGTCTGGGCAAGGTCAAAACTCTACCTGCACTCATTCTGACTTGAGTCTGAAAGAGGATGGGCTCCAGATTCCCTCATTTAGACCGACACAAAAAGTTTCACTTTTAACTCATCAGTTAGTTTAAATATACTTAAGTAGTTGATAAGAAATGATCTATTTAATCAACACACACTGGAGGTTCACAAGGACACAGTTGGACAGATGAGTTGCTCTTGGTTCTGTGATGTCATCATACTGCACTATGGACAAAGAACGCCAATCATGTCAGTGTAGAGGAGGCCGGGACAGATACCACACGCAGGCACATGTACAGTTTGACACTCGTGCTACATACATGTAGCATGCAATGTGAGTCTTAGGCAACTGAGGTGTATCTATAAACAGCCGCAGTCCCACTCAACTTCCAGGTTAGCCTCTGCTCCATGAGCTTCTAGTTCTCTATGTAGTTTTCTGTCCAATTACTTATGTATTCAGTATCTGAGTACAGAAGTAAACAGGAGCACCTTGACATTTCAACCAAGGAAAAGGCACAGTTGTTTATATTTACAGACAGTGAGAACCAAAAGATAGTGGAACAGAGGCTAACCCAGATGTGAATCCGAGCTTCAGCTCTCATTTGTCAGGGTATTTCTTCCCACTATGGTGACTATGACACGGAGGACAGAGACAGGGGGGACAAATCTGGACCACGTTTGTCTTGCCTAAACACGCTCTTATGAAAATCTTTGGCCAATCTTACCTCCTCTACCACCGCCATTGTAGAATTGCTGTAGATTGCTGTTTGACGTCAACACTTTTGGGGGTGTAAGGAGGAAAGTAAAGTACAGTAAATGTGAAGTTAGAAACACCCTTTGGCTTGTTACTATATACAAGCTATCGCTGTTCACCTTATGAGTCACTTCTTTTGATCCTGAGCAGCAAAGTTGCTGGTTCAAAATTCAGGACACTGGTTTTGTTCAAATACCTGGTTTTCTGAAGTAAAAACCTGTATCCTGAAAAGGATTCACCAGAGTGTTTTTACATTGAGAGAATATTACAACTGACTGATTTTCATAATAAAAACAACTGGTCGAGCGAATCGAGTCTAGTTGAGGCTCCAATCCCTTTTAATTTCACAGATAAGAAAGGTCTACATGACATCTTAAGTTATATTACATTTGTGCCTAAAATGAAAAGATTTTTTTTTTCAGTTTAATTTGGCTATCATAATGAGCAACATTTGTAATTAAAACACCAATCATACACACTCACAAGATTTGCAAGTGTGCAAAAAAAGAGAAAAAAGAGGGTGCTATTTACACTTTGTGTACTATACGTCCTTACAATGTTTAATGCAATGACCATTACAGTATGACCACTTTAATTTGTTTTTCATGCAAATCAAGTTATTTCAATAATTTTCTTGACTCAACTGACACTATCTTGCCACTAAATGAGTCTGAATTCAACAGCCTGCAACTTATTTCAGGTGAAACTCCATGAAAAGAAATTATAATTGTTTTTCTTCAACTGGCAGACTTTATAACTTACCAAAAAAGAAAAAGAGACAAATACACTTTGACTTGACTGAGACTTAACAGCAGATTTTTTTTGCAGGGAGGCACCTTATCTCTCTCTGTCCTATGAATAATGCAGAGCAGACAGATGTATCAGGCCACAGTCTGCTGGCACCAGACATGGGGGTTGGGACAGCCATCATACCTGGAAACAGGACTCCCCGACTTTGAGATTTGTTTTCTGTCTGACCTTTTTAAAAAGCTCCTTATTTTCAGTGTGCTAATGCCAAGTTGCCCCTAATGAGATGGATCTGGGCTGTTCTCTCTCCGACACCTTCAGCTGAAATACTAATGATGTAGATTAAGAAGGAGGCAAGTAAACGAGCAGCAGAGCATCTCATTGCTGTAATACACAACTCACTTCTTAGAAGTCATCTTCAAATAGGCTGAATATTTATAAGTGACATACAGCTGATGAAAATAAAATATTGTATCTTACAGTACAAACTATTTGTGTTTGCACTTAGTCATACTCACCGAAGTGAAAACAGTTTAATAAGTTAATAATAATAAGGAATCTCTTCAGTACAGTGCACCCAGACACATTTAAATGTTTAACTGACAGAGGATCCCTGTTCAAAATCCAAGTCAGAAGTTAATTAGTATCAAGTAATACAACACATTTAACTCTAGGATATTTTTCAGAATTATGCTATTATGCAGCTATATGTGTGCATGTGAAAACACCCACAGCCCTTCAAATTGAACTTTTTTCTTTTCAACTAATACTCGAGTTATTTTTAAATTAATGAGTTTCTCTCCCAGAATGCAGAGTTTTGTTTAACAGTTTCATTCAATTTATAATTCTTAGCTGTCACATTGAATTAGAATCATAGAGATTGGATAGAGTCTATAACCCAGTTTTCCAGGATACTGAAAGAGATTAGAACACATTTATTCCTGTCTATTGAACTCTGCAAAATGGTAAAAGAATGCATGCACAAATGGAATCTAGGGAAAAAAATACTCTTGAAAACCCATAAACGTACGGTATTAAACTCAAACAGTGCATTTCTAAAGACTGAGGTAGGAGGAAATTGACAATTTTATGGTTCAACCAAAAAAAACCAAAAAACCCTTCAGTACAATTCCAGTTTGATGAGCAACAATTTTAATAAAACAGTATTAAAAGTAGAGGCTCTTTTGAAACATGAATCCTCTTCCCTAACCAATTCTCCTCTTGCATTCAAATACATGGTATTATATGTATATTTTTGACTGGCTGACTGTTTGGATTTTTACATCTAGTAAGCACAAAGACTCTGTTATATTTATCCCATTTTTCTTTCAAAAAGACACCGAAAGACATGTTACCTGAAGTAGGGGACTTGCAGCGGTCCTCTGATGTTGCTGAGCCCTCATTGATGTCGCACAAACCTGCAACAGAGATCACACAGTTCAACTCATTAAAACCAAAATAAAGCAAGTCAAAAAGGACAGCTGGGCTGTTCATTATGTGTGCCTATAACACTTCCTTTTCTTCTTTTTTTTATCAAACATTGCCACTTCAGAACATCAGATGTCAACTGCCCCTAGAAATATTGCATGTTTTTGGGAGACTGGCTTAGAGCATACATAGAAATGGATGATTTCCACACCTGATGTTCTTTTCGTTTGACAGGTAAGTGTTCCACTCATACATTGGGTATACAACTCATACTTTAAACATGAGGGAGATTAAGTCAACTTTAACGTTTCTTTATCCAGTTTTAAAGCTAAACTCTCCCTTTCCCGTGTGTGTGTGTGTGTACATGTGACATTGTCCTGTGAGGCAGAAAGCCAAGCAGACAGCAGTCCCTGTTGGCAGAGAAGCACAGCTGGACGTCTGATTACTGCTCACACTCGCCAAGCTCTGACAGGTGCCAGCCCACTGCTTACCAGTCACTGACACCAGATGCTCTGTGTGTATTTACATGTGTGTGTGCTTGTCTATATGGGAGCATTTGCCTCTGTGAGTGTGTGTGTGTTTGCGTGCACATGTGTAGCATAGCGTATTTGTGCACAAACACTCACAAACCCCTCGGCATTCACACACAAGCCTTACTAATCCATCCATCAAACTTTTGGTTGAGTCTGGGCGGTACGTCGCCATGTCACTGCGGCATCATCTGTGTAGATGCAATTTCATCATCTAACACATGGTGGCAGTGTGTCCATCCTGAAAGGGTCCCATTATCTTTCAGTGTTACTATGAAGGTTGGTGCAGTGTGTGTAAAAGGGATGGGCTGTGTGATAGAGGGAGAGAGAGAGAGAGAGAGGAAGAGAGTGTGAGTGTGTGTGTGAATGAGAAGAGAGAAGGAGAGAGTCAGATGGACATAGGGACAAAGAGGGAACGTCGACCAAAGCCAGATGTAGGAGTGTTTGTGTTGTCAGAGTGCTCTGTCTTGCATTAGCCTTATAAACTAAGTCAGTAAAGCATCATTTTAGCTGCAACGTATGTTATTTATTTCTCTCCATGAGGTCATATGACTTATTTCCTTCTAATATTTGGTTCAGTTTACAGTTAAGAGAAGTTGGACCTCTTAGGTTGCTACACTTTCAGAGTGGTTGTTGTTAGTAAGCTCCAGTGGTACAAACCCATCATGTACACAGAAAGACTGATTATAATTATAATTCTAACCCAGACCTTGACTGAAAATAAACCAAGAATACCTGAATACACAGATTTTGATACTCAGTGCATTCCTGGACTTATTTTGTACTAAAATGTTGTAAATAGTTTTTGCTGTACCCACAATCCTTAAACCTGCCATCTGTCATGTTAGGCTTCATTCTCATTGGAGCTTAACATGATTGTTGATCCTAAGTGTAGTTTGTATGTGCTTACTGTATTATAGTCAAGTATGGTTATGAAGGAGAGGACAACTGTAGTAACAAATTCTGCTTGTCACAGGAAGAAAGAGTCAAAGTTGTTCCTATGGTATGAGAACAAAAGTTGATGAGCAGTACTTGATGTTCATTGATTTTTTGTGCAATTTTCCCCAAATGTTTCATTTTCCTTTAACATAAGCGCAGGATTTACAGATCATGGTTCAACTTATTCAGATGCTGAGACACATTTTTAACTGAAGAAATGTCCGCCCCTTTGTTAGCTGACACCTACTCAGTACTTGATATACAGTATTTAATTGTATATACAGAGCAGTGCTAATGCAAACTTACTGACAGAAGAGTGAACAGGATCTTAGTCATCTTTTGCTGATCCCAGAGACTTTGACAACCTTCAGAGCTTTCAAAACTTGGTGTGTAGCCATTTAGCCTTTGAAACTGGACAAATATAAAGTATATGAGATCATTCAGCTGTGGTGAGTGATTACCTCCAGAGGGCTGTCGTGTCTTTCTTGGAGAGCGGGGCTGTCTCTGGTAGGGGTCATTGGAGCCGTACAGCTCGACCGTCCCTAAATTGAGCACAACTGTCTTCTGGACATAGTCCACCACCGCCAGACCGTTACTGTTGCCAAACACCACACTGAAGAGGGGTGACAGAGTAGCAGGAGGGACGAGAGAAAGAAAGAAACAAAGACGAGAAGGCAATAGAGAAGAGGAGATACGGGTTAGAGAAACTTGGTTATGGGGTGTAATTTGGTTTTTGGAGTTTAAAGAGGCTGCAGTCAGAGCACAAACAGCTGGAATCCCCAAATTTTCATTTCAGTTATAAATTGTGTTGACAGGCCTGGTTGTCACCGTAGGCAAATATTACCAACGGGACTTACATCCTCACTTGACTGCTTGGACTGCAAGATTGTGTGCCTGTCTTAGTAGTAGTTTTAAACACATATTTTTGTCTTCATAAGATGTTCGAAATAGATTTTAGTCATATTTTTATCACTTCAGATGAAAATGCTTGATGCAGATAAAATACTTAACAGGTTTACTAAACAAAAACACTGGAAGCTGTGATGTTGCTACATCTATACTTACAGGCCGTAGGAGGAATTGAGCGCCAGACTTGTGATCTGCTGAGGAGGCTCTCCACTCACCCACACTAACTGGACCACCAAATCTACCTGGTAACCTGGGGACTGCTTCATAGGAGTGCTGCGCACTCTGGAGAGAAAAAGATGGAGTGAAATGGAGGGGAACAGATACCGCAAGAGAAACAGAAAGGAGGGGGAAAAAAAAGGCAGAGAAACAACAAAAAAAAGAAGAATGACAAGTGGTGCAGCTGCAGTTCTGAAGCAGTTGTGTGTTGAGCGTCTGGCATAAGTGGTTGCAAGGGGATGATGGGGAGGCTGTGGTTGAGAATGCTTCAGGCGCCGACTAAGTCTGTGCAAGTGTGCTTGAGGCAGAAGGCAAGACTCTCGTGTGTATGAGTGTGTATGGGTATGAGTGCGAGCGCTCCTGTTGCTTATGAGAGTTTATGTAAGTGTGTGCGTATATGTGCGTGTGTGCGTGTTTCATACTTGAGGCAGGGCATGTTGCCTCCGTCAGAGTTGTTGCTGCTGGTGGAGGGGTGCGATGGTGGGCCGCTTGTCTGAGGGGAGGCACCAGGGGTGGGAAGCGCCGACGTCTGTTCCCCCCCTCCACCCCCGCCATCTGGAGACTCTGTGTCATTCAGCTCATACTGCATTCGCACCTCTAATAACTATATAAGGCAGGAAACACACACACATACACATTCACAGGAGAAATTATATTAGCAGTCAAGTAAAGGCACAAAATTCTTGTAAACAACAATTCCTCATGAATTCCTCTGAGGATGAGAATAATCATTCGACCGTGAATGACATCCACATACATTCACAGAGTCACTTTGATGATAGAGATTTGTTTGATGTGTGTGTAGGCAGACTGAGAGTCAAAGAGGTACTCCAAGACTGAAATATTCCATTCCTTCTAATGCCTCCTTCAGGCTATTTCTCTCCAACCTCCGCCTTCGCACACACACACATCACCTAAACTCACACATATATATATATACACACACACACACACACACACACACACAATGGTCATAAGCTCCTCTCTTTTGCATTCTGTCAGTCTCATTAGCCCCACTGATATGTGGGAGTAAAGAGTGATCAGTGCCCTTCTTCAGATTCTCACTCCCGCCCGTCTCTGTCCTCCTCTACCTTCATTTCTGCAAGGTTATAGAGAGGTGTTTGACCTTGCGCAAAGGGAGGCTGTTCTCCTAATTACAGTACAGCTCTCTACCACTGCGTATCTAGTCCTGATTCACATCCCAGTCACACACACACACTTGGAGTGTAGGGAAAAAGTGCCTGAAATTTCTCTGACACATGCATCAGCACTGGCTGAAACTCACTGGCGGTCTTTTAATTCATCTCCTTCAACAAGTGTTGCCAAGGTGCTCTAGAGCAAGGTTCTTAGAGTCTACTGATTCTTATATAAAGTGTCTCTGAGTGCCCTGAAAAGTGCTGTATAAATAAAATATATTACTATTTATCATTATTATTCAATTAGAGCTGCAACAATTTGATGATTAATCCATTAGTCAATCGACAGAAAAAAAAACTTGGCAACTAATTGATAATCGATTAATAGTTTCAGTCATTTTTAAGGTAAAAATGCAGAATATTCCCCAGTTCCAGCCAGATATTTGTGAGGATTTGCTGCTTATTTTAGTCTTAGATGATAGTAAATTCAGTATTTATGGATAAACAAAACAGGAAATTTGAGGACATCATCTTGACTTTTACTACTCGAGAAAGAAATCAGCAGATGAATCGATAATAAAAAATAACCCTCGATTCAACCTATATCCAGTTCATGAAAACTTCTGTTTTTTTGCACTCCATTTATTTCAAAGAACAGAATAATTACACATTTAGGACAAAGAGTTTGAAATCATGAACGGCACCAGCTAGAATCATTAAAACTGATTAACAGACCTGCAAGGAAAAACAAAAAATCACAGTACCGCCCACGTACTTTGATTGACAAGCGATCTCTGTGAAGTCTAGTGCAACAACACCACAGCAATGACTGCTTGGTGAGAAAACTGTTGCCAGAATTATATATAAATAAAGGATCTTGCTGGTTACCAATTTAACACTCCACCGCTCCTAGTCTAACATCAGAAACTAAGCCTATATATGCGTGCTCCTTTTCACTTCTAATATAGGAGCTGCGAACATGCACACACAGATTAAACAGCATTTCTCTTTATGTCATTAAACACTGAGTCACATCACACCCCCATAAGCACTTACGTTGCCATCAAGGCAGATTATAATGACGGTCTAGCTTTGCTTCTTCACTGCTCCGTCTGTTGGCATGGCAACCATATTGCCTTTGACTAGGCAGATATTCGAATACGTGTGTGTGTATGTGAAAGGGGAAATAGATGTTTTTTCTGTTAACGTATTTAAAAAAAACAACCAAAAAAGACGCATTTGACCCATAATGTAAACTGTTACCCACCTGCACCACCTCAGTAGTTACTTCCAGCTTACTGAAGCGGTAGATGATAACATTGGCTGACACCCCAGCCACACACAGCATCCTGCTCTCAGGGCACCAGGCCATGATCTGAATGGCAAAGGGGTCTTCATCTGACACTTCCATGCTGCTCTTGTCCTCCTTGGATCGGTTTCTGTCAAACACCTTGGCTGTTTTGAGCTTGTAGAGCACCTGGAGCATTACTAGAAAAAAAAAAAGGAGAAAAGAGAGTAGGATCAGTTTTTATCCAGGATATAAGATATATATAGATATATACAGTAGTATACAAGTTTTGAATTTAAGTTGTGTGTCATTTTCTTTTGTTCATCCTCCCTTTCTGACTTCAAATTTAATTAAAGCTTAAAATGTACTTTGTTGTCTATTGTTTGTTTTAAAATTCTAAAAAACAATTATAATTTGGGGAAGCATGACGGATGACGGGAAGCTTAGCTGTTGAGTGGACTCACTTGCAGAGGCATCCCAGAACTTCACAGTTCCATCAGCGTGCCTGAGAATTCAAGAGATGAAGAGGAAAAAAAGGAATGAGAGAGATTCTGAGATCCTGTTGTCCTACAATTGAATAGATAAAAGTTTGCATTTTGAATTCCAGTCTTCCAGATTATGCAAATATCAACACATAGACACCTCACACATCTGTTCCTAACAAAATTTGACTAATTTTCATTATATATAAATTATCTAGCAAGGCTGTTTAACCAGGAAATAAGCGGTAGGTACACTATATTGTCAAAAGTTTGTGGACACTCCTGACAACAAACTTTTTGAGTACTTTTGGTCTGAGGCTGTTAGTCCCAAAATACAGGAAAATTTAATGCTAATTCAACGTGACATTGCCTCCATGCACAAAGCGAGGTCGATACAATCAATCAAGCAATCAATCAATCAATCAAACTTTATTTATATAGCACCTTTCAAACAAATCAAAGGCAATTCAAAGTGCTCAGAGATGGTTTCCAGAGGTGTTTCCAGTGATGGTCTGCACAAAGTCCTCAACCCCATCTGAAACCTTTGACATGAGTTGGAACACCAACTCTGAGCGGGGCCTCATCGCTCAACAGCAGCCCAACCATAGTTTTGGAATGAGATGTAAAAACAATTACACATGGGTTTAATGTTTGGGCATCCACATACTTTTGGCCAAGCAGTGAAAATAGCGTTAATAGCAGAACAACATTGATCGCTTAAAAATGAATTAAATACATGTTTAATGATTTTTCACAGGATTGCTCTCATCAGCAGGTGACAGCTTCTCCATTTGTTGTTACAGAAAATTACATTGACAGAAAAAAACAACAACATATTTCTGTTGTCATTTTCCCCTCACTCCTCTTTGTTTTGTTGCCGATTCAGCAGAGTGGTTTGGGAGAGGAATAATTTGCAGGCTGTGGCACTCTTAGGGAGAGAGAGAGAAATCCAGACAGAATATGAATACGGGATGTAGGGGTAGAGAAGAGAGGAAGAGAGGGAGGAGGGAGAGGAGCGAGAGCCTCCTACTGCCAAACCCATACCTCAATGTCACTTCTTCAGCATGTGTGTTCTGTTAAAAACGCCCCCTCTCCCCTTGTTGACAGCTTAGTGCGGGATAATAAACATCAAAACGGAGCAGAGTGCACATGACTGGAATATATAAAGACCTACAGTGAATATTTTAAGAATGGCTCCTTTGCTGTGGTGACCTGACAGTGCAGCAGAGGTGAAAGTAATGGAGTTGCATCAAGACGATAATGCTAATGCTAATGAGATAAGTATTGTCTTACCCAGTGATGATGATCTCTGGGTAGCTCTGTGTGCCTTGACCCCAGTTTCCACCACTAATAGGCCATTCCTGGATAAACAACAGACATTATATTATATTAGAGCAGATGAGAGAGTACAAGAAGAAGAATAGTTCTGTCAATATTCAGCATGTCAATAGAAACATTCTAGAAATAGATGAGATGATAAAACCGCACACGTGTGAGTGCGCATGGGAGAACAGGCAGGAGTCCTTTGTGCGCGTCTCTCAGCGTGTCTTGCAATTATACATTATGCACCTCAGCGAGTGTGTGTCTCCATCTGAGTGTGTGTGTGTTGGTGGGGGGTTTGGCTTTGAACACGTTGACACATACAAAGGTCACCAGGATGACTCATAGTGATCTTTATGTGAGAATGCCCTCCCGCTGCTCAGCCAGGCCTTTTGCTTAACAAAAAAAAAAAGAAAAAAAAGAAAAGAAAATAAATAAAATAAAGCCGCAGCCAGGCAGCCAGTTTGGGTCAGTACATGCTGACATTTCCGACAGAAAGCTAGAACAAGGCGACAGAGAAAAGAACACAGGCATACATAACGGCTGAAAGAGCAGGGGGTCTGTCTCAGATGATACGCAGATAAGTGAAGGGAATGAGAGGAGAGAGGAGGTGTACAGAGAAAGAAGAGGATTGTTAGGTAATATGATACTATTATGTAGTCCATTTAGTTTCACGGAAACATTGATAAAAAAATACGGGAGTACCAATGATACAAATGAACCCACGCTGAACACAGTTTGTAAGCGATGGCATGCGGGGTAATGTCTTAACGTGCTCTTCATACTGTAACCTTGTTGTTAAAGGCATATGGCATGACGGTTAGTGTAATGTGGGACATTTACATTTCTAATTTAGGCATTAAGCTCTTTTATGACACCGCTATCCAGAGCGACATGAGTGAAAATTCCACCCTCAGGATACTATTATGCTGTTATACATCATTAATCTGTTACGGGAGGGGTTACTTCGTGAAAGAGAAGTTGTAATTTATATCATTTTGTTAATTTATTTCTGTTTAAAAAGTTTTTTTTTGTCAGCGCTTTATTTTACAGGTCCGCAGTTTCATCATAACTTACTAATAATTTCCAAGGAAATTTCCCCAACAAGAACTATGTGATTTGGTAGTAATTATAGTGAGAAGACATTGTGCATAATGGTACATTCAATTAATTAATTTCTTCTTTAAACTTGAACTTCATTAAAAATAATTACTTGAATTTAAATTTCAAGGAAGTTCATGTTTTCCCTATAACTAGTACTATGTTTCTTTCCAGGAAACTTTCTCCGGACTTATTAGGAAAACATTCAGAAATTACTGTGCCGTGAAATAAAGTGTTACCAGTTTTTCAAAGTCCCCCCTCTACTCAAAACTGTGTTTTGCCTGTTGTAGTTGAATGTTTGACCGTCACTGTGCAGAATGATGTATCTGCAGAGTTTGACACTAGAGGGCTGTTTTCACATTCATCTGCTGAAGAGGGAAAGTTTCTCTGTGCTAATTCAAAGTCTGAATTTGAGGGGTGGGCCTGAAGAGCATGATTTGGGACATCATAACCAGTCCAGAGGCTAATGGTGGTCCAGTGTGCAAGTTACAGAAGTGTGATGTGGAAACTTGAAGCCTCCAGTGCACAAACACTGAGAATGGATTTTTTGGTGAAGGAGGAGACATCTGGTATCCAGCAGTTAAATTTTTGAAATGAAAAATATTTGCATATTCACTGATTATACATTTTTCAATGAGGGAGAAGGAATAGATGGAATTTTAAGGTTTTTAATGAGGTAATTGTACTTTTTTGGGGGGAAAACATATTATTATGCCAAGCAGAGTATTTTTTTATATAACTTACAATATGTCTGGAGGGAGTCTTTGAATTTCTCATGGCTGCAATGCTTCCAATACTGAGAAGAAGCATGCATATCTTTTTCTTCAACAAATTCTTCTCTCTTTTTCCTTTTACATGCCAAAACGTAGAAAGAAGCCTTTGCTCTTTAATTCTTAGTGTCTGAATCCAAAGCCTGATATTTACCACTTTTTTGCAGGTGAAAGATCTTCTTTCCACAGCAATAAAAAAAGACACAGCACCAAACAACAAGATGCGTTGTTACAACATACTGTATATAATACCTTTTTGCTGTAGCCCTGTCGTTTCTGCCGCGAGCCAACAGAGTAAAGTGCAGGTATGAGGTCCACAGGGCAGTCGGCAAAGTACTCGCAGCAGGTCACAGGAGACTCGTGGATAGTCAGAGGATAGGGGTTCTCGAATATGGGGTAACTATTAAAAAGAGAGCACAGACAAAGTCACTCTTAATGACAGTACATTAGTCTGTCTGCCCAGCATCAGTACATTAGTCTCATTCAGTACTGTACTGCACGGTTGCTTCAAGCTGGCGGCCAAATCGGGATCCAATAAATGCTAAACATCTACAGAGAGATTTATGAAAGTAAGTTGTTATCATGATATAACGGGCCATATATAATAAAGATAATGAGCAATAACAGGTCGACTGAGAGAGTCAAGATGATGAAGAGTTATTTCATAAAGAGTCAGACTCACCCATTTTGTGCAAGGTCGATCACCACTAAATCCTTTTCTAGAAGGACCACCACAGCGTAAGGTTCCTGAAAATCTGCACAGTGAAACAAAACAAGACAAGCCATTCATCACACCGCGCTTTATAGTAAGTCCTGTAATTCCTTGAGAGAGAGAGAGAACTCCCCCCCGAAATCTGCAAACCACAGGGGACGAATTCCTCAGACTTTATATGGCAAATGTTATTATCATATCTGTGCCCTGAAGACATGAGGGCAGGAAAGCTTAATGCTTCAAATTTATTAATCTATGTGATTTATATCTGTGGGGGATATTTCCCTGGTTAAATATTTGTATCAATCTGATTTGGGAGTAAAAATTCATATTCCACCTTAAGATGAGTCTCTGTTATAATGGATTTCAAACCACTGTAATGAATTAATTGATAAAAATGAATACACTGATTCCATTAACAGACATATACATATTAACACAGCCAGCAAAACAGAACTGCGAGAAATGTTCATAATACAAACAGAACATAAAGATCATTAGAATATGTTTTCAGTGAAAGTATGCAAAGCCACACTGCTTCCTACTGTCGGCCACTTAACCAGAGCAGCTGCGGGTTAAACGCTTCACTAAAGGGCACCTTCACCAATTTATGGGAAAGGAAAGAAATACAAATCCGCTTTTCTGACCTTAAAATCGCCTGCTGCCTGGGTCCACTGCAGTAATAAAGCACAGACTTTTAAATTATGTATAGAGAGCAGCTACAGTTCCTCTTTTCATTTGGATGCCTCATTTGGAAATAACATCACACACCATACAGACAGTATGTCCATAAGTGTGTGTTTGTGTGTGTGTGTGTGTGTGTACTCAACCCAGTGTTTGGAGAAGAATCTGTTGTTTAGAGCAGCAGGTCAAAGGCCGTCACAGTATGCCAAGGCTGAAATACTTTGAAAACTGTTGTCACTACATCTTTCACTGTCCTTCTCCTTTTATTTCCCTGGCACTGGTCTACAAATGATTCACATCCTGTTGTGAATTGTTATGTAAGTCCAGCTCTCTGTATCCATCCTGTCTGTTCGTTTCTGCATTTGGGAGATGGAAATAACAACAGCATTTATGGCCAGCCTGACTGCTAATTTACCTAAAGATACAAACCAGTAAATTAACTAAAAAAAAGTCCAAAAAAAAAATCTTTTATATGATAAAGAGAAAGTTTGTCCACATTGTAAATAAGGACGTGAAAAGCAAATAAGTAATGACATAAGTTTAAAATAGAAACACATTGGGTGAGTACCTCAGCTGTAATTTGGCTAACAAGGCAGGAGATCTAGCATCTTATTAGATAAATTCTTAACAGTTACTACTTACTTGTTTTTTCTGAAGCTTTATCTTGTTGCCTTTCTCAACAGATGCTCTGTACTGAGCATCTGCTGAGAAAGGAAATGAGATGTAGTTAAAAGCTTCAGAAAAGCCAAGCAAGTGGACCCTGTGATGAGATTTTTTTTTTTGTCAAACTGTGACTTCCAAGTGGTCAAAAAAGCTTTTGATCAAATTTAGTTTGCTCTGAGTGACATTGTATTTCTTTTTATGAGTTTTACTTCACCTTTTAATCTTGACTGCATATTGTATCTCTCTGCTAGTTTTTCTTCATGTACTTGTATGCGTTTAATACTTTGTCTGACATTTTTTCACATTCATTGGTGTGCGAATTGCATTTATGCACATTGCATCATCTGCTGCAACATCATCATGAATTATCAAACTCCTCTACACACTAAGCATGAACACACACACACACATCAGCCAGACATGCATTGTGTAATCCAAAGACCCAGGAATGTCCATTACCAGATGAAATCAGCGGGTAGTGACATCAGGTTGCTTGTGACGTAATGAAGTCACCATTATTACACAACTCACTAATCCTTCCTGTAGCTGTATACTCTATGTGCCAGATAACGCTGCACCAGAGTTTACATACTGGATTACATATCATTCAGCCCCACTCCGACTTGTTTTAGCTGTTGACTCCTCAATACAGGATATATAACAATAATTTAATTTAGATGGAAGGCTATTGTGTACAAAGAGATGAAATGAAAATGTAATATTCTGTGTGTCGGATAATGAAAGTGGAATAGGATCCTTCCCCTTGGGAAATTTCAGATTTATTACAGCAACACACTAACACAGGGGCAAGCCGTCCGACATAATTAAAAAACATAAAGGTGTTTGTGAATTTGTGTGTATGTGTGAGCCTAATGCATTCTCAGACAGGAGGATGAGATTACAAATCAGCACTCAGACACACACACACACACACACACACACACACACACACACACACACACACACACTCTAAACACGTGTGTGCACAGCCACAACAAAACACACATCCACACTCACCATTAGGGTATGGTGTCTCACAGAGTGTGAGGAAGTCTACTATAGGGTAGTCCATCTCCAGCACAGCTGTACTCTTCCCGTGCATTACCGTCAGACAAGGCCGCCGGCCCACCGTGTCGTAGGAGAGACCCCCAGAAAGGATTATGAAGGGTTCCCTAGAACAACATACACACACAAAAATATGCAAGGACATGAGTGGCTTTTTATATACACTCATATACTACACACCTCTTGGTCCAGCTTTATTATCATTGTTATTGTTATTATTGTTGTTGCTGTGCTTCTCTGTGTCTCCCTCTCCTCTCTCCTCCTCCCTCTTTCTCTCTCAACCCAACCGGTCAAGGCAGATGGCCGCCCACCAAGAGCCTGGCTCTGCTTGAGGTTTCTTCCTGTTAAAAGTGAGTTTTTCCTCTCCGCTGTCGCCAAGTGCTGCTCATGGGGGAATGTTGGGTCTCTGTAAATTAAAGAGTACAGTCTAGACCTGCTCTATGTGAAAAGTGTCCTGAAATAACTTCTGTTGTTATTGCCCAAGACACATTTTAAAACAAAGCATGAACAGGATCTAATAAACATAAAGTAGAATTATCACCTTTCTGATAATGTCAACAAAAATTGAAAATGTATAAGCTTCGTAAAAGGAGAATTTATGGCAGAGATGTTGTATTGGATTTCATTAGAATGGACAGGTGTTCCTAATAAAGTGCTCAGTAATTGTACATATTATTGCCAAAAACAGTTTCTGATTGGCTGACAGAAGGCAGAACACCTTATTGTAGATCCGGTCAACAGCTCCACATTGGTCGTCGGTGCACATGTCTCATAGTGCAATCTAGAAACACCATTTTGGACTGACGACCAAAGATTTTACCATGTTTCTCTCACAATTGTAAACTTTCTTCTCAAACAACCCAAAATCACACAGTGTAAAAGGGCCACCCCTGTGTCCTGATACACAAAAATAAGGTTAGAGTGAATAATTTTGATGAGATGAATACTTGTGAGATGAAGGAAACTCACAAGTTATTTCAATATCAGAGCACAATATATCTATTATAACCTACGCAGTAACAACATAATGGCAAGAGAGGAGGGGTTGCAAATGAGAAATAGTTGATTTTGCTGGATTGATGCAACACTGAGTTCTGGTTAGCTTCCAGTCTGAGGAACACACACATCTGTAAGTCACATTGCCTCAGCAACAGCTTTTAATCCCAGTACTGTAAGTAACTTTGATGTGTCTTTTGCCTCAATTGTGTATAAATAAGCATATTCACGTCCAAACATGTGTATGTGTGTAAGTATGTGTGTGAGACAGAGAGCGAGGGACCTTACCCATTTCTAGTGGTTTTGTACTCCACTTTGAGAATGGGTTTACAAGGCTCTGGCTTTTTCCCGTCCTTGGGCTGTTTTCCTAAAAATAGAACAAACAGAAAATTACTTTAGTTTGCGAGTTGACTCCCTCTTCAACCCCTCTCCTCCTTTTACGGTCCCCCATCTCCTGTCATCGCATTTTCTTTTCCCCCCAGAAGATGCACTTAAAAATGCTGCTCTGAACAGTAGTCATGCAATAACAAAAGGCTATTCATCAGAGAGGGAAAAGACAAATGCAGGGGCAGGGACATGCAAAGAAGGTGTGACGATCATGGATGATTTACAGAATCCATCTATCCAAACCTCAAGGGAGGTCCATGTAAAGGAAATTTGCACATTCATCATATGTATGCCGACCTATTCATGTTTTGTAACAGAATGCAGAGTGCATGGCTGAATATATCTAGAATGTTTTTGAAGAGCCTGAAGGCAGGTTATACAAGGCAGGTCTGTATAATAAAGAACTACTTTTAATAACTACATCTAAATAACAGATATCTAAAAAAAGACAATTAAAGGAGGACTTATAAGCCTTACTTAAACCTGTCAAAGGAATTTGCATAATAGCCCATTAAATACCAAACTAATTATGCATGTGGCAGTGGGAGAAACAACTAATTAAAAAGCCTGTGTGGTGAAATCCTTTCTGCAATCCCCTATACACAAAACCAGCTTGAGAAACTGGTTAGATGTTTTTTTTTTCCTTTTATTTAATTTCTTTCTTTGTTCCTCTTTCTGACTTTCTTGCTTTCTCTGTCCATTTGTCGCACTCACACACACACACTTTCTCCCAGGTCCTTCATCTGGGTGGACTGTCAAAGTGCTCTGTGGGGTGAGTAGGTGTGTGGGGAGACAGAGGAGTATGGATTAAAATACATCTTCAAAAGAGCAGACTCACTCTATGCAGGAAATAATCAGAGCACCAGCAGTAATGTATGCATATACAAAGTAAAGTAAACAGAGGCAGGACATAATTGAACTGACAATAATCCTCTGACTGAAATGAGGGAATGATGAGGGAGCCATGTAGGGAGACTCTTGAGGGATGGCTACGATAAGCACAGAGAAGGTCATGTGACAGACAGAGGTAGTTAAAGGCATTTGTACAGTATGTGGATAGTAAAAGTTGCAGTGTAAAAAAAACAAAGTGACAGGACCAAGCAGAATCAATGGCCCTGTTCACACCTGGCATTAAAATGCGTCTTGGGTGATCTGATCACAAGTGGACAGCTCTAAGTACACGTCTGAATGCAGCCAAGACGCATTGAGGACACATTGGGATGGCTGTGGCTAAGAGGTAGAGCGGGTCATCTACTAATCGGAAGACTGGTGCTTCGATCCCTGGCAACCGCTTCCATTGGCGTATGAATGTGTGTGAATGGGTGAATGTTGACATGTATTGTAAAGCGCTTTGAGTTATCCGATGGCTCAGACCACATTTGGTGGTGGTCTAGTCCGTGTATGGCCACATTGTTTTAGCAGTGTGTACCGAATGTGCTAAACTCCTCAAGACTCAAGTCAAGTTCCTGTGTCTTGCTTGCCACCTGCTGATTAACGTGAAGGGGGTTAGCCCTGAAGTTAGCATTAATGGGTAAGCCTAACTTGACCAGGCTCACTTAAGGTGGACTGACCTTTAAGATGGACCAGCTATTCTCATTTGAGTGACGATCTCAGCCACTCCTAATGGAGAAATGTCTGGCTGCTGAGTGTCTCCTGAGTTTTGCTCTCTTCTGCACCGTATTTGGTCTTACCAAACAGAAATGATGTATTTGTTTATTTGCATATACAGCAGGGAAGTGAGATCCGATCACAAGTGGTCACTTGAGACACATGTGGAGACGCATTCTAATGGCAGGTGTGAACTGACTGAACTACTTAGAGCTGTCCACTTGTGATCAGACGCATTAATGCCAGGTGTGAACAGGGCCAATGAAGAAGTGGACAACACATCTGTTATTGTTAATCAATGTAAGTATAATTAATTTAAATCAGCAGTCTTTGCTTTTTATGTAATAACCTCTGGAAATGATTGCTATCTCACATAAACTTTATCCTCTGCAAGTATTTGTATAATATATGAAAATCAACTCAGTCACTTAGACCAGATGTGACTCCTAAATACAAAAAAATGTCTACTTGTAACCCCTTACGAATAGTGATTTTTCTGTCTTAGACTGTTTAATCTACATCATTTTTAGACGCCTGAAGAGATGAACTCAAACAATATTTCATAAGAAAAAAGCTTTTAGAGAAAACTATCAAATATAAATAGTTCTTTCATATTTCCTACCTCAGGAAATACCACTTATTTTGGCTTGACTTTATTATCTCAGAATACTACTACAAATATTCAAACTGTTGTGGCTCCACCAATTTTACAAATCCAGTTCAGTCTACTAGTCAGTAAGGGTGCTGCTCAGCCTGTAGAAACAGTTGTAATGTCTTCTGTGGCTCTAGAGGGAGCTTTTCCAAAGTCTGAAAAAAATAAACCTGATAATGTCATCTGGGTTATTTTGGCTTTGGCTTGCAAAGCACAGGCTGGCAGAAAGCTAGTGTTCTTGGGGAGTGGAGTTTGAAAGACATGGGCATTTACCAGGCATGGAGAGTCTAACAAAAGATGCTACTGATTGCATTATCGGAAACGTAGGACAGAGTTTTTTTAGGGGCTTCACTTAATAGCGACTAATGGTCTGGGTCCAAAAGTCTGAGACCACTTTCAGCAAAGCGGTCTCAGACTCAGACCAATAGGTGTCACAATATAATTCTGTTTTTTATTTATTTTATTAATTTAGCTTTTAAGGCATATAAATGGTGCACAGCACTGGACAACAAGGTCAAATTGAATACCATTCTCTGTGTTGAGTGATTAAAATGTTCAAGGATAGGAAAAAGATCAAGTATAAGACTGTGAAGTGTAAAGTCATGGTTAAGACTTTGTATCAATTGAGGTTAGAGCCTCATTGTCTTCACAATACAATACAATATGCTTGGATTATGTTAGTATATCAGTTGGTGCCATAGGTTAGGGTTGAAGGAATAAGCAGCCCACCCAAGTACTGTAAAGTGAGATCAACATGCACATGCTGTGTGTAAGAGTGTGTCTCCACCTCTCCTTACCGTGTGGGGTGATTGTCTGTATGGGCTTGCCCTGGCCTCTGACGTTCCATATGGTCAGAGTTCCGTCTGAGTGACTGCAAATGAACTGCTTGCCCTCGTGATGCCAGGCAACTGAGTGGATCGCCTAGGAAACAACAGGAGGAGGAGGGTCAGCGGTTCAGCAGGATGAAACATCATGTGCCACTATGTTCCTCACGCTACAAGTTTGTTGCATTGCCGCAGCCATACGGTACACAATGTTCATATGTGGGTTAAACACCCGAGACTTTGGATTATATACTATTGCACAGATGGTGAAAGTGAGATAAAAGGATCTGGTCTCTGACTTCAGAGCATTTCCGGTAGCATAAATGAATATATTAGAAGAAGCCTTTTTATGAGCCATTTGCTGATTGTGGAGAGAAGCAGGAATGGATAGGTCATTTTATTCAGAAATGCCAAGAGGAAGATTTTATTAGCATAGTTATGAATTTAAAATACTATTTCATAAAGATACATTCCCTGGGAAATGTCCTCAGCATTCAATATAACTGTACCACAGTTGAAATGGTGCATTTAGGTTAATCTAGTGTCATTTGGAGCCATGGATTTAAGATACTTGTTATGATTTAAGGTAAAAGTAAAAGCATTTAGTTAGGCAGAAAATAGAGTTGGAAAGAGAGAATATCATAGGAAGCACAATTTAAAGATTGAGGTTGAGAGTTGTGAATAGTGTGCATTAAATAAGTAAGTGGAGCTCAGAAACAATTGCAAGATTAAAAAAGGAAATAAAAGTAATCACAGTTCCAATATGTACAGTGTTTACTGGAAAAGTCAGCAATAAAAGGGGGAAGTTTAAGAGGCAACCTTTGAGTCAGGGCTGCAAAATCAAGACAAAAGCATAGGTGAAAAAAAAACAAAGAACCAAATACAGAGATTGACACAGAGACAAGCAAAGAAAGATAGACAAGAGCTGGAGAGACGGTGCCCTCTCTGCCCTCTCATCGTCCCTGTCATCTGAACAGTTTTGTTGCCGTTGGAAGCCGGGCTCATGATGATTTATCATCTGACAAGCAATCATTGAAAACACAATCATGACCAAAGTATGCCAGTAAAGGGCAACTTTGCTTATTGATGCCCTTTTCATAACTCATAATTAAACCTGCGCGAACGTTTTGACATTAAGTAAATATGATGACGTGCACCGAATCTGCGTGAAGCTCACAGCAGCTTCCAAAGCAGTTTTACAGGGTTTGTCACATGAATTTTTACACGCGTGCTCGTGGCCTTTTCTTATCAGAATACCTGCAGGATCAGTAATATCTCCCACCACGAGCCCAGAGCTTTGTCGTAGGGGGAAAAAAGACACATTTCAGAGACACATTCTCTTTTGCCATTTTAGCTAAAGCTCTACTTAATGTTTCGGTGTGAACTCACCACCGGTCATCCATTATCACCTTGTCTCGCAAATGCTGCACTTTGTCTCACGTCGCTCATCTGAAATGAATGATTACCTTGCTGTCGATGTGAGTACACGTTCGGGTTAAGTCAATCTCCTCCAATTGCAACTGCCATTTATTTATGTGTATATCAATTTTGCTTTCAGTGTGCCATTAATCATAAATTGTGCTGCGTGTCAGGTTCACCGAAGAGTTTTTCTGAAAATCCGCTAAATGAGATGGCTCCATTGTCGGCTTGTGCGTTGTATGACACATGAGATATACCCATCTAATGTTATCTGTCCCAAAATAAATTTTATCATGCTTATTTGTTCTGAGGGGCAATGAACCTCCTCTATTGCCTGCTGGGGAAGTATTCTTCATATTGTCTTGCATGGCCAGACCTCAAACTCACAAGGTTCAACTTAATAGAGAATATGTTTGCATGCACAAAAAATAATGAGAGCTTCCTGAGGTGAATGCTTTCAGAATGACAGCCTTAAGGATTTTTCAGAGGTCTCATTATCCTGCATTTCATTGGGATTTCCTCCAGGTCACTGTGGGCTTGATGAGACCAGGGGTCTGGTTATGTGACATCATGCCGTATAGACACACAGACTCACTTATTTCATTATCCTCTTAGTGACTCATTCCCTTCCACTCCCGCAACGACACACAAACTAAACATGACTTCAGCTCTGAACCTGCAGTATCTCACTCCATTTTTACAAGTTTTTCTTTGGTTATGGAGTTTCTTGATTTCCTGTTTTCTTGGAAGTAATTACAGGCACGATGAGTAACCACTTAGATGTCCTATTTAAGACGATGCCGGATGTGTGTCCTTGTAGGCAAAGTAGCAGGGATGGTGGGATGCAGAAGCCCAGAAGGAGAGAGAGGTTGTCAAGGATTTGCTGCCAAAAGTGATTCACCGGTGTGCAGTGCCAGGTGGTGTGGATGTAGTTCAGATTCTGTGAAAATTTTAACCATACTATGCCCAAGAAACATAATTTAATCATATTATACTGTATGATTTATATGTCATATGGAAAATAGTCATGCAGACTTAGGTCCAGACATCAGTATATTGAAATTTAATGCTCATAGTAAGATAATATCATGTACATTTTAAAGCGAAAGTCATATTGAAGATATTTTAATGAATTCTGATACTAGTGAAGGAGGGTATAAGTTGTTGACTGTGGCCTAGATAGAGGATTTGAGGAGCATATACTCAATACAATGCTAAACACTAAAACTTCTCACAATTTTTATGAGAATAAAGCCCTCATTCACCCATCGTAAATGCCCTGACAGTGATAGACTGAGTTATAGAACTCTATCAGTGCATTGTTGGCCGTGACAGTCCCAACAGGCAACAATGCGCTGTGCTTAATTGGAAAATGAGTAGGGTAATTGAAACACATGGTACTCATCATATCAAACAATACCAATTAAAAAGAAAATTTCATGATTCATTACATTAGGTCAGTTTTCACAGATTGGTCTTTGGGGGATTGGGGGGATGAGAGAATTCAGTCAACATTTATTAGAGTCACACACACACACACAAGGAAATGTGTCCCCACACATAGGCACGCACACACACACACACACACACACACACACGCTAAGACAAAGACAAAAACAAACACACAAAATGAGATCGGTGAAGAAAAATAGACGTACACATAAGCATGCATATCATAGACGTAATTAGAATAGCTTCTGCCAGCATTGTGTCATACTGGGACACAAAGACAGCTTAGCCCTGAAGTGCCACACACACACACACACACACACACACACAGAGGCTCTCACAGCAATGGTAATTCAGTTCAAGTAGAAAAACATTCAACCAAAAAAGGCTTAATCTAAAAAACAAGCATTTGGGGGCAAGTATGTCAACAGTGATTTCCATAGAGCAATCCCTTTTTGCTTTCGGAACATGAAATCCATTTTGTTTCTGTTCTGTTATATAAGCCCTGAAAGAAACAAGCTCCTGTGAGCTTCTATTTACCAATTAAGATGTCTTCTGTATCAAAAAATATGATGCGCCATCATAGATTTTGAGTGGCGTAAGAAAAAAAGGCAATGTTACTCATTGTACTCAAAGTATAAAAGTGGAAATTTCGACACATTGATGAAAAGTCAAGGGGATCCTGAAAGTCATTAACCCTTTATTCTGTCTAAAGTAAAACTTTGATTATTTGTGATCATTGGACTCTTGGGATGAAGCTAGACATAAACTTTTCAAAGATTCATTTTTGGACTTCCAGTCTGCTTTGATGGCAGGCAAATCAACACAGTATACAACAGGCTTAAGCTGTATACTGGATTACTTTTAGGAAAAGGCTTTATTTTTTTTAAATAACCACAATCACTGAAGATGAGAGTCTAATCTATCAATACATTTATTTCATGTTCTTATGTAATTTTTAACAGCAGTCTAATGTTTTATATTGTGCTAGCATCCAAGAGACATGAGAAAAGGCAGTAAACAGTTTAGATTCATCCTCTTGAAATCACTAATGTCTGTACCAAATTTGATTGCAAACCATCCAGACCAAAGTGTTGGATCTACAGAGTAAAGTCTCCAGCTTTACAAATCAGATACAACAAACCCACCCCATCAACATTTTTGTTGGGAATGACGTTACAAAAATACATTGATCAACAAATGTTGAATGTCAGACCTAACCAACCCCCCCTCACCACCACCACCACCACCACCACCATCCCCCCTCCATTTTTTTTTTTTTTTTTTTTTTTTAAACAAGGATTCTTGAAACAACATTAGTTTTATGAGGAGTAAAAGCCCCACAGAGACTGACCATCATATAAAGAATGATATTCTATCCTCTAATGGATATTGCACCAGACTTGCCAAATGACCCATCAGCTATGAATAGTTACATTATCTGTCTGTATTCTCAACAGGTCTTAAGTGAGAAAGAGAATACTTCCTAATGAAGGACTAGGTAGACAGATAGACTTTGCCAATAATATGTAGCATTTGCTTTTAATCTTCTTAGACGACCAGATGGGAGGGATTTACTGCATGAGGAAATATCAAATGGAGTCAACTGAGCTATCCGTCAAAAAGAATATCACAGGAACTTTCTGATGGTCTTATCTTTCTGGTGATGCATTAAAATGCATTGTCTTTTTTGGAGAATCTCACCATCAGGAACTAAGTTTCAAAAAGTGCTAATAATTTGTTATCAACTTTTTGGTTTAAGTCTGAAAATGCTGTCAAGGTGTTTATTATATGAATTCTGATGTTAAAATATGTTAAAATAAATTCATCCACAGCCGCAGCAGTAACAAATCTTTTTTAACTAATTGGAAATTAAGTAATTAATGCTTTGTGATTTCTGGAATTAGTTTGCTCTTTTTACTGTGTTGGCTTTCAATAATAGCTTGCAGAATTGCGGTATGCCTACGGACAAATAGAAGCAAATGTTTTTCCCCGCAGTTTATTATGTTTTGGTGCAGATTCCCTGTTAAAATACACACTATGTCACAGTCTGGGGCATGCTTGTGCACGCTTTTTCTGCACAAACGCCTCTTTGTATAATGACATGGAAACAGATTCTTAGTTGTCACAGATGTGATCTTTGCAGCTGTACAGCACTTCACACCAGAGGTTACCACCAATTTCTGCATCCTCAATTGAGTTACTGGGCCTCGCAGCACAAACTGCTGGTCCCTTTACATGATTTGATAGAGAGAACATGACACAAAGACATGGCAGAAGGACAGTCAAGGAGAGATCACACAGAGAGAGATAGAGAGAAACAGGGAGAAGGCAAAGTGAGTAAAAGTGGAACAGAATTATCAAACTCAAAATTATATAAAAAGAAAAAGAGAAATAGTCAGGCCATAAAGAGAGGAAATAAAGAAAACATTACAGGAAAACAATGTGGAAATAGAAAAATGCAAATGATTGAGCTGTGACAGATTAAACTGGGCGGGAACCTTGTGCTTTTTGTATAAGCAGAATATTGAATAATGAGCCATTTCAATGGTATGACACGGAAAAGCAGCGGCTACCACGAGACAAACAGGGAGGGAAGGAAGGAGGGAAGAAGATGTCCTGATCTGGCTATGATATCAAACATTCATCAGACTGGACTCAGACTGAGGTGTTGACTCAGACGGAGGAGAGTGGAGCGGGGTCAGGGTGACGGATACTCTCTGGCTAACACTCGCTGGAAACCCATACTGCTGATCCACAGCTAATAATAGACAATCCACTGAAAGACACAAGAGTGGAAGGCGTGCTCTCTCAGCTCTTTGGGAGCTTGTAAAACCAAAAGTTTTATTGTCTCTGCTGTTTGTCTGAACTCTCCCTAAAGCTTTGTTGTTGTCTGGGAGCCAGGTTAAGTCCCACGACTTGCTGACATTTCTGAATTTTGACATCGTCCACAACTCACAAAAGCTGTCTTCATTTGAGTCAAAACAATTTCATTGCTTCCCTTGCTAGCACTTTATTTGCTGACGTTGTGTGAGAATGTTTTCAGGAATCGTTAAGAATGTGCCAAGAACACAAGAGCCAACATCACTCATAAAGGCCATTTGTCCTTTGAAATCCTAGACCACAGACTGCCTTCCGCTCGTTTAAAGATCCACAAATTTCCATCAAAACTAAAATATGCTTTAAGACGTGCCTATTCCAAAGTCCATCAAAATCCATCACTGCATGGTCTGCTGGCTTACTCTGCTGCTGAAAAAGAAGAAGAAGAGGAAAAGCTTCCTTGTTCATTTCAGTCGACAACTTTGATACTTGACAGCGAGCTTCTAGGCAAATAGTGTTTGAATGAAAGCGCGCAGCAGGAGAAGGAGCTCACAGCAGGAAGAATATAGCTTGCAATGGATTTGATAGCTGTAAAACATTATATCACCCTACAGCATTGTTTGCAGAAGCTGTACAGACATTGGATTTGCAAACATTCATGATGTCAGCAAATGACAGCAAACAATTCCAATTGTACCAACTGATCCATGCATTACGAGTGGCTTATAATTGATGTTAAATATATGGTCGATGACAGAAATTAGCTATGTAAAGTAAAACATCTATATCTGGATATCAAATTAGATCCTTGTATCCATAGCAACCATCTTGATGTTGGAAGTTCAGCCTTCACTGTCTCTGTCATCATGTCCAATGAACACAGCAAAACTTACCACATCTTTTACACCATTACCATCAATATATATAGTAAATATTTCTACAAAGTTCTTGTACACCATGAAGTCTTAAAGGATAGGTTCACAATTTTTCAAGTCTGTCTTAAAACAACAGTCAGGTGCCCAAATGAACATTGAAACATTCTTCCTGTTAAAAATCCTCTCCAGACATGTATTAAGACATATAAAGTTACTCTGCATGGAACAATAATGTGTGTCTGATATGGTTTTTCTGCAAAACAAGTATAATTACCACTTTAAAATCCTTAAAATGACATCTACTCCTTCTCCCACATTAAAAACTCCAGAAGCTATGAATATGCAAATATATTCATGGAGGCGCGCAGCAGTGCAGCAGCTTCTCTGGCTCCTGGTTATGGTAAAAAGAGTGTTAGGGACTCCTGTCTTAATGTGAGTAAGTATGCAGATAACATGACCAGTGCAACTTGTCTAAGAAGGTACCGCCCAACCAAACTTCTGAATATTATCAACAACTCGCCCGTATCACTTCCACCAAAGCTTAGAGCGGTGCTCAACAGACTCCTGAGGACACAATGCCCTGCTACAGTGGACGGGCATAGCAGGCTACAATGGCTCAGAGGCAAGAGGAAGCGTTGCACATGCAAACTGAAGAGGGGATAGCGAGCCGGTCTGTTAGCCAAGCTAAAAGCTAATGCGACCAGGTTAGCCATTCCAACGCCCTTTCTAGTCAACGTTCCCTCACTGGATAACAAAATGGATCCCTTCCTATTGCACTTTCAATGCAAGTGATGGAGGACAAAATCCACGGTCCATCTTTTGTGCAAAAATGTACTTTAATGTTTATCTGAAGCTTATATGAAGCTCCAGCCCTCCAAATTTGTTTCCAAAGTTAGTCCTTTTAGTACCAAACCAACCAATGATGAATCATATATAATGTTTAAATACAGTTTTGCACAGAATGAGGACTGTGGATTTGTCCTCAACATTTACATTGAAAGAATATTATGAAGGAACCTTTTAAGCAGGAGCAGGAGGAATGCTTACAGCAAACAAAACCTGTTTCAACGTTCATTTGGGCACCTGACTATTGTCACAAACAAAGACAGACTTAAAAAATTATGAACCTATCCTTTAATGATGTGTAAAACTGAGAAGTAATTAGAAATCTTGCACGCTGTAGGTAAATTGTACTCACTTTATTTAATTACGATGTTTGAGTCAATAGACCCTCGTTAGGTGAGATAAATTTCTTAAACAGCAGTGGCAGCGTTTATAAACAAGCATCACCTGGGAATAGTCCACCAATCAGGAGGCCAGAAATACCTGCACGTGGCATTTATACAAACAAAGGTCAATGAGCTCTTCCATCTGTAAACAAAACAAGTATTTACATTTACAAACACAACAAAATAAACCATGTTTCATACATTAGAAGAAAAATTGTATAATATGTGTGCAAAATATACTGAATATGGAAAGTAGTGCCAACGTTTTCATATGGAGATATGATGGCACAAATCCAAATAACAGTTTCGTTAAATATAATGAAAATGAATATGAGCTACTGTTGTGTGTGTTTTTGATTACTTCTTTCATGATCTTGATATCAACATCTCCATACCACCCACCTTTACCATCACAAAACCCTGGTGTGCTCATCTCCTTCAGCACTTTAATTAGTTTTGACTACAGCCCTCTCCACAACAGTAATATTAGAAAAGTCATGCTGCAATCATAACATTTCTCTAGTAATGCAGCACAGCAGTATGCAAAGATTTTCTTTAGTGTCCTTGAAGGCTTGACTGAGGCTAAATAAAACTTTAAAAGATATCCGACTCTGAAAACCGTTTGGATGTATTATCTGGAGGGAATAACCTCGAGACATTCCAGAAGAGAGGAGAGAGGAAAGAACGGTTGTGTATTGCCGGCTCTTTCGCTTCGTCAGAGTAAATCATAGTGAGCCAAATGAGGAGCACAAGTCCCCCCCCACACCCCTCTCTCCTGAGACCCCGCCCACTCAGCTCCCAGTCTCTGGAGAGGTGTAACTGAAGGAGTTTGGAGAGAAGAGATGAGCTCCCATGGGAGATTCAATACTAGAGACTGTAATGCCCTAGGAGCAGCGGGAGGATATTAGCTTATCTGAGAGAAGGAGACAGAGCAAAGGCAGAGAGAGAGAGAGAGAGAGAGAGAGAGAGAGAGAGAGAGACACAGAGAGAGAGAGAGAGAGAGAGAGATACGGTACATACTGAACATACGAAATCCACGCTTTTCTGTGTCTATGTAGTCCTTGGTGACTCTTGTTATCTCAGTGTGCTTACAGCACCACAGCGCCGCCAATGAGGTGAGCACCAGCGTGAGCGTTACGATAATCTCATTATCTTAAACAGGCGGTTTGGCTCTGTGTCTAAGTACCATGGACACTGCTGCATGTCCATGTACATGTTGACTGTGCGCGTGTTTCTGTGTAAGTGAGCCCCCGGCCATTCAGTCTGCTTAAACCACAAGTACAGGTTTATGAATGAGATCTCCTATTCATAGTTATATTCAGCTCCCAATAAGACGCTAAACCGTGGACTGTGGGAGGTCAGACTGTGCTCAGATCGAGCTGAAACACAAACATTAGCGGTAAATGGGCCCACGATTTTAATCACAAACTATAGGCTGTCAGACATTTTATTACATTTATAATAGATCGTACGATTTTGCAGGTTGCAAGATTTGTTAAGAAATAAGATTTTGCATGCAAACACACAGGTAACAGACGGTGAGGTTAACTGTAATGGCTGTAGGTAATGGTAATGTATCATATGGTACAGATTTCACTTGTATACCACAGTGTAGGTTTGACATATGCTAAGTCCAGAGGGGAGCTTGGACACTCTGACACCGTGTCTCTGTTTTATTGTTACGTCTTCTTTTATTTATAGACAGACGCACACTGTTGCCTCTGGGGAAGCCAATAAAGCCACATGACTCAGTGCTTTAAAAAGGTGGACCTTTTACAAAATGAAATTGCCCTTTTTACAACCATAACATGCAAGCAAAATCACTGTGCAGCCTTGCAGCCTCACTCTGGAAACATGAACACATGGCACTCTACTGTATAAATTATGAAATTGTTAAAACATGCATTTCACAAAACGCTCTTTGTAAATGGCACTACTCGTGTGAGGAACATCTTTTCTATAGTTGTGACTGCGGCGCTAGCTGATTAGACACTATTTTCAAGTTTTCATTTAGTGAAGTTAGTCATATTTCACGTTTTCATACTGGTAACAAGCAACTGTTACATTAAGTAATTATTTTGAGTTTTTTTTATTCTTCTCATAGCTGGATAATCCAGTTGGTAAATCCACGTACAGTTGGCTGTAAAACTCTACTTTCAGCTTAATCTTCATTAAATAGCATATTAGAGACATTATTTCCCATGAAGACAGATCGGTCACCCTCTACCCTTCTGTGATGAAACAGGAAGTAGAAAGTTGAATTCCTTCCCAGTCAGCAGTCTTTTTTCGTACAATCATTAGCTTTAAAACTCAGATGAAAGAGGAGAATCACACTAGGGGTTGAGTGTCTTGTGTATGTACAGAATGTGTATGTCTGATAAACATCCACAGGCTCAACTAACAAGCCTTGCCAACTGTAGTAAACGATCTCAAACTCTAAGTTTGCCCTAGCAATAAACTACCGAGCGCACACACACACACTCATATGTACACAAACTGTACAGTTTGGTCCATGAATATGTGATTTCATTTCTCGCTTTTGTATTAAAAAGACACTCACAAGTGGGAGGAATGACTGAAAGTTGTTAGAGAAGAAAGGAAATCGGAGAGATTTGCCTACCTCATCGTAAGTGTAGCGATAGTCGGCCTTCTTTGATTTCAGATCCCACAGGACCACGATCCCAGACTCAAATCCAATTATAAGCTGGAGAGGAAGAGCGTCAGGCAGTCAGTGAGATAGGTAGGAGAGATGACAGAGAGAAGATAGAAGAGACCCCATGATGGGAGGAAAAATAAGTAATACATTTGACATTCATGTGCTGCATCAAAGGAAGTCAGGTGTAAGCAGACTACAGCAGCTCAGGGAAGACATCTGCCCACCCTGGTTCACAAGAGATGATAACAACTTTTTTTTTTTATTTTTTTTTTTTAGAACATCTGACATGTAAGGCTGTTTAGATTATGAAATCCTTGAAATCTCTGATTGTCTTGCCTCGCTTGTAAGTTGCTTTGAATAAAAGCATCTGTCAAATGACAAAATGTAAAATGCGAATCAAATGTTTGAATTATAGAAGTCTTATTTATAGCAACAATCTCTACCTACTGCCACCACTTTCAAATTCATACAATACAGTATTTTAACTGTACAGTGAGAATGACTAATGCAACGTTCTACATCACATATGCACACATCAAGCACAGATTCATTTTCATGTATATACATACAGCATGTTCTGTGTTACAGAGTATGGGTGAAGTGGAATATATATCGCTGGGTGTGGTGAATAATCATTGTCTGCTCAGACAGCCACCTCACTCATCTCATACTGTCCAAACAGCTGAGCCAGGCACAGTGGTGCCAGCAAAAATGGCTCAGCCAGTGGAGAAGAGACAGCAGACCAGCTTCTCTACTGGGCTGGAGAAAAAAATGAGGCTTTCATAGAGTCTACTGAACAACCAATTAAGGGCCATAGACACCAGTAAGAACAATAATATTAATCTTTAAATCAGACTAATCAAAATAGTTTACTGACATTCTTAATTGCATCAAAGGTTAATGTGTCCTGGTGTTTACTGGTTGAAGAATGTTATATCACGCATTTCTTGCTTGCTGATGGAATCACTGAATCATCAAGTGATGTCATGCTAAAAAAGACTTCATCCTTAGTCATCTATTTTCACTGAAATGTCAAAAACCCAAGTGTCACCAAGGAACCACCACATCGCCCCTTGTGAAGTGAATATAACAAACCACTGTGCAGGATTTTGATGTATGATAAGCTTTCAGATTTTGGATCTAATACTGCAACTTGAATTCCTGGATCATATCTCATCGTGTCACCGATGTCTAAAACAACACGCCCCCACCGATTGCGATCGCTCACATTTTATAAATGCAGGATTTTTTACTGTCTGAACAACTGCTAATACTGTACATGGTTTGCTGTGTGTGATTGATATTGAGGAGAGAATGACAGAGATTGTTACTTCATGCATGTTTGTATGTGTGTGGGCAACGTTGTCCTTTACCTTTCCCTCGTCCATGGGGTTGTCACTTATGTGGACAACTGGTCCAGGGTGAGCCTTGGAGGACCTTATGAGAGACAGAAAGAGGAAGACAAAAAGAGAGAGTAAGACAAATAGAGTGTTTTTCTATTCAAGCAATGATGCAGTACAGTACTCAGACATCAAACAAAGCCAAAGACATATAGTTGACTCACAATATACGCCAGTGGTGTATGGAGAGAGCATATGAGAGGTTAAGGTGGAAAGAGAATGTCTTTGAACCTGTGGGAGAGGTCCACTATGGGAGGACAGAGCTGCCAATCACTCCAAGGCTCTAAAAGGCTGTTCAAAGACATAAGCTCACTGAAGGTTGTGATGGATGGCTCTGTCAGGCCAAGCAGTCCCCAATGGCTATGTGTATGTGCACGGTGTGTGTGTGTGTGTGTGTGTGTGTGTATGTGAGAGCATTTGCATGTCAGCGAAAGAAGACAGCATAAAATGCTTGCCTGCCCCCTCCTCTCCCTCTCCTGTTTGTGCTTTACCCTCCAGACAGCCTTATGTCAAATCTCCTCTCCCTGTGCCACGTGGCCAGCAGATTTTACCTAACCTGCCCTGCCACAAAGAGATGATGTGGGCGGCTGAGAAGCACCAGGGAAGGTCACAGCTGAAAAAAAAAAGAGCGACTGTTGGAGTCTGAAACATAACCCTCGATACCAGGGAGCAAGGGCAGGGATGCCTGACAAGGAGAGGAAGAAGAAGGAGCTGCAACCAAGTGTAAGTAATGCAAAAAGGAGGCAATGAAAAGTCCTTGTTTTGGCCCAGTACTGCAGAGCTTTTAAGTGATCTTACAGTTTGACATTGAAGGACAGGGCACAGGAATGAAAATATTAAACTATAAAAACTGTCAATGTTCAAATCAAAATACATGTTTTGCATGACAACCTAAAAGCAGGGAATGAATGACTGTTTAGCCTTGCATCTCTGCATGAATCTATGAGTATAAGCAAAGGGCTGGAGAGGGGAAGCATCTACAGCAATCTGTGTGTGTGTGTGTGTATTAGAAGGTAGCAGTTAGTGGGCAGGCAGGCAGTCAGTCAGTTGTCTCTATATTTAGCCTGTTAGTGCTGGAGCCTTATTACCTAAGCTCTGCCGCAGCTGGAGCTGTTGATTTATCTAATCCCCATTCACTGCCCGTCTCTCAGCGAACAGCCGTCCACAGCAGCTCGCACATGTACACGTACACATGTATTTTCATGTCGGCACAATTAAGACACATCTTAACACCCGTACCCTTTGTAAATCCTGCACTCATAACAGACAATTACCCTCTCGCCGAATTAGAAAATGCACCCTCGCCCTCCTGTCCCACATTTCCTCATTTTAGGATCTTATGCGCAAAGTTCTCTGCGTCCCCCCCCCCCTTGTGAGACTCCATAATAAATCTGTTTTGTTAAAACATGTTGTCATACAGTAAATAAATCTGACATGAACATATTCACAAAGTCCGCAAATACACGTTCAGGTTTTGGAGATAAATGAATCACCATGGCAACAGAGGCAGGATGGGCAGAGTGCAGACAGGCTTCCAAAATTCCTCCATACTCCGCCATAAACACACAAAACCCTCCCACACAAACACACACAAACAACGCCTGCTTAACTACTTCAACACGCTCCTGTAACCACACATTTTTGCCTGTGTACTGCTAATGACTCTGTGTTTTGCATACAGAGTAAAAAGGGCTTCAGGGACCAGAACATTTGGGTGTGTGTGTGTGTATCAGATATACACATGCACACATATAAGTACACGTGTATCTCTGATAGTGTTTACATGTTCATTCAAATATATGCTTTATTTTGCGTGCTTACAACTGTATTTGTTTCCATACATGCTTGTTTGGGTCTGAGCATGCCATCATCCTCATTACTCGCATGAGTATCACATTCCTGTCTTGCAGCTACTGATTCAAGGTCTTTCATGTCACACACATATGACTACCAGAGTTAAACTAAATGCCCCGTGGCGAATGTAACACACGTTCGGTATGTCATAAAATCTTGAAAATCTCCACCTTAAGATCAAACAGTCATCTCTTATAAATCTTTATTGCACCAAATCCTTCTTTTTGTATCAAGTATTCCTCCCATCCAGTGATGCCTTCAGTACATTAAAGAAAATGGACCATTATTGTGCGTATGTGTTGCAGGCACACACAAAGACCTGAGCGCACACACACACACACACACCATAAAGCAATTGTGTCTGGGTGTGTAGATGACGCAGAGGGGATGTTTAAGCAATAGGAAGGGCAACACCTCATTGAATTCGAAAACAGCTCCTCGGTGCAGGCGCACCCACACATATACACGAATACACACACACACACACACACACACACACACACACATAATAAACAACAGCATGTGAATTCAAAAATAGGAAAGGTATGACTCCAGATATAAAAGCACAGATATGCATTCACATATACCTCTAAAAAGAGTTAATTACATACAAAGACACATACACACATAGTTAAGTCCTGATCGTCTGGTGTCACCACGGGTGACACTCTTTGAGGCAGCGGAGGTGCAGTCACCATGACAGTGTCTACGCGGCAATATGGCTTCAACAGCCTTCTTGCAGCACGCACATACCATATGTGGCCTCATGTCACCTCATCAGACTGGGTGTTAATGCATATGAGCTTCTGTAAAACTCAAATATGGAGCTAATTTGGTATCGTTCTTCAGGTAACCATACATGATGCTATGTGCGATTATGCCAGCGTGAAAAATCATATTCCAGATGACACTGCTGGCCCGGCTGTACTGATGCATGACATGCATGAACAAAATTTAAACACCAAATCATCAAATTGACCAGATCAGTAGGTTTTACATTGGAGCCCCCCTTGCTGTTGACTGAGAGCAGCATTTTCAGCTCACCCATACACAGTATCATGCTACTACAGTATTTTGCTTTGTGGTTAAGAGTTTACGGAAAGACAGCAAAAGAAACAGAGACAATCATGATACAATAACTGTTGCAGTTAAAGGAATAATTTGACATTTTGGGAAAAATTCTTCTTCCCTTTCTTGCTGAGAATTAGATGAAAAGATATGAGAGTGGTATCAATCTTCTCATCTTTTATCTATCTATACACCATTCCTTTAAGAGTTTGCTCAACTATTAACCTCTATAAACAATGCTTATAGGATTAGTTCTGTACTGAACTGAAGGAAATAGTTTGAACAAGCAACAGACTAAACTTACTAGGACTGAAGAAAAGACTAAAGCAGCACCTTATGAACAACGTACTGCGTTTACTGCAAACTACACTGTAGTGACTTTAAACCTTTGTTCTGAACTGAACGAAATGATTTGAATCAGCAAAATCACTTGTAATTTGCACCTTTAACTCCATTGGGTATCGAAAGGTCACTGTACTGGACCTCCACCTGGAGCCTGGGGGCCTGAAAGCGTTGTGGCCAGCTTTCAGGATACTGGAGGTTGCTGTGCTAGTGTACAGTACCAGCTGAGGACCTCACAGATGCATAAAAACACAGTACGCAGGAAGATAAGTAAAACAATGAAATATGCAAACAAGGATTTACAATAGCTTCAGGGTCCTGAGTGGGAGAGCAGGAGAAAATGAAAGAGGACGGAACAGGAGAGGCCTCAGGCCAACATGTTCACGTGAACTATGTGTCATAGTAAGCTGTTAACATTTTACCACTCCTGTCCCACTTCTCCCTGGCTCTCTGTGCCCAGTGACCATCTAGCTGAATCAAATCAACACACATACACACACAAAGGCTGCCAGATACAAACATATGCACACATGTAAAAACATTTTATTGCACGTAGAGTGCATACATGCACACAAATTATCCATGATGTGAACATATACAAGACTCACATGTGGCCTTATTGTGATAGCCTTAATGCCTGTAGCATTGGCTGAACTATAGTGCCATGTAGTTGGTAATGTGCTTGTCTATTAGTCTTTCCAGTACAGCAGCTTGGGAACAGAGGTGTGAGTCATACAGACACACAGAGCACTGGACCAGGCCAGGCCTGGGGCCACTGGCACAGCTATTGCAGCTTGTCTCCAAATAGCAGGGCCCCAGGGATGATGACCCCAGTACAGACCATATCCTTGCCTCATTACAGGGATCACAATGGAACAGAGGTGTAGTAGGCAAGACTTGAAATAAAAGTTTCATAGTGCTTTCAATTACACTATACAGGTGACAATAATACTAATGTAGAATACTTAGTGTGCCATTAATGATACTGACTATGACCTGCATGTTTAACAACTTAACCAACTGCAATGAGAGCTGCAACACTATTTTTAATCTATTATTTGTTGAGACGACAAAAATGTCAGAAAATAGTTGCGAATGCCCACTAGACAGTATTTTTGCCACAGGCAAAAGTGATGTCTTGAAATAGCTTGTTTTGTCCAACCAACAGTTTTAAACCCAAATATATTAAATATAGATTGAAAACTATGAAAAAGCAGCTATTCCTCACATTTCAGAAGCTGCAACCAGCAATTATTTTAGCATTTTTGCTTGATAAATGACTTAAACCACTAATCAATGATCATAACTGTTTTTGTTTCATTTTCTGTCAAATCGTTACAGCTCTAATTGCAGTTACTCTAGATCAAGTGCTACCTTCGTCTAATGACAGCATCAAAAGTGGACAATAGGAGAGTAACTGGACAGGAAGCCTATCAATCGCACAGCTGGCAGTGAGACCCAAGGAGACAGAACAAGGAAAGAAAGAAAGAAAGAAAGAAAGATAGACAGAAAGAAAGAAAGAAAGAAAGAAAGAAAGAAAGAAAGAAAGAAAGAAAGAAAGAAAGAAAGAAAGACTCATACACTCAAACAGATACCCAAACTGTGACAAATCTGAGAATCGATTCCTGGCTCTGCTGCCATCTTCAAGACATAGTATCCCACAGAACATCTGTGTGAGTGATTGAAGCCTGAACCAAAAGATATGAAAACCTAATTTCCTCAAACGAATCGTGCAGAGCTACAGTTTGAGGGGCAACAACAACATGTCAAAGAAAGTTTTGCAGCATAACAAAAGTGTGAAGGGTGGCAGGGCAGAATGTCATGAGAAACTATGGGAGGGTTGTTAGGGTAGTTCATCTTTGGGTGGGCTGAGTAAATGGAGGTGAGCGCAAAAGTGAAATCAGATATGGAGATGTATATTTCATGAATTAAAAATAAAATATAAACTAATAAATATCATTACTTGTGTAGATTTCGTTGTATTAGCAAATATAAATGGAAAACTTGATTTTTATCATCCTGGACTACCAACATGGTGAGTTTGCTGTAATTTGTGATGCCAAGGAGGAGGTATCGGGCTGTTTACATGTGTAGTTTGAGAATGTGTGACCTTTGTTTTATGTGAAAGCAGCATAAGGTTCTATTTCTAAATCTATTACAGACTAATCTACCTTTTAGCCACATCCTGCCACAGGTTATAGCTGACGTAGCCTAAAAGGGTATGTCATCAAACCAGAAAATAGACTTTGTAAAAACTAAATTAAACTAAAAAGAAGTATGATTTTGGGCGTAACAGCAGGAAACATTTCTGCCTAACTTTAAGTAATGTATGTTTACTGAGTTAATATTCCCTGTGACAGCGACACATTTCTGTTTATAATCAAGCAAACATATCTACCATTCTGGAGATGTATTGACTTGTCCTAGAAAGCACTTTTTCATGACCGCATGTATGGCTATGGAATAGAGGTGATAGGTTGAAATAATGTGTGGATAGCCAGGGAATAAAAGTATTGACGTCTGGTTAAAACTGAGAAGAAGTGGTGTGAAAGCTACTGTCAGTATGAGAAGAGTGAAAACAGTTATCCAAAAGAAAAAACGGAAGTTATTACTTGTCCTTTACTCAAGAAGTACCCCAGTATCTTCCTCTCTATCTTATCATCCACATCTACCCTCTATCTCATCATTATCACACCTTACCTTCCTCTCCTGCCCTTTTTTTTCTTTAATTGGAAACCTTTTCCATCTAACTCCTCACTTATCTGCACGACTCCTTTTCTGGATACATCTTCTGCTCTGCCCTCTGATACCTGCATTTATCCCTCTGTCACCTCTCCATTCCTCTCCTCCATCATTCTTCTTCTCTGTGTGTCCTTTTCCCCGGGCAAAAGCCCTGTCTCATCCATTCCACTCCCGTCTTCTCTCTGTCATAAACTCCTCCCCTCCTCCCCTCTCCCACCACTCACTCTCGCCTTTTCTTCCCTGCAGCCCTGTCGACGAGACGAGACGTCTGTGTGTACCATACACTGATCTCGGCAGACACCTGTTCCACCCCCTGCTTCCCTCCTCCTCTTTTCCCTCTCTCTGCACACGCACACACATGGACAGAAGGGGATGAGGGGAAAGCGTGAAGCAAAACGCTCCAGTGAATAATTTAAGTCTCTACAGCAGGGAACCAAAATGGAGCCTGTCAAGCTGACAGATCCATTGAAACAGCAAAGAGACAGGTTGCTCACTACCTGGAGTCGGATAGTGTGCCTGGAAATGATAGACTGACTAATGATTCTTTCTTATCTCATTACATTAAAACTACAATAACCTTTTGAAAGGTGAAATGCTGATTACACAGCATCCCTCACCTCACTTAAGTGCTGCAAGGTGAGTCAATAGGCACTGAGCTCTTTGTTGCAGCGCTGGCAATATGAGTTTGATTCCTACAGAGTTTAAATATTGATCAACGGATCAGTGATTCACTTTGGATAAGCACCCCACTCCATATGGCACAAAACCTATATAAGCAGCACGCTAAATCATGCAGTATATAGAAGAAGAAGAGAGCAAATGCAAAAGAACTTTCCAGGCATTAAATGTGGCAGCATCAGAGGGTGACACATGTGCTATAACACTCACAGTTCAATGGCTTTGTTCCACATGATGACGTAGCCTGAGAGCATAAAAGACTCCACGTTGACAATGTGGATGTTCCCTCGTTCTGTGCCGATGTACAACCATTTACTCTGGAAGGGCAGGTGGCAGAAAGTTATTCTGTGAAGATAAAAAAAAAGAAAAAAAGAGGAGATGAAGGGTTAAAAGAGCAGCCAAGAAAGGGCTGAGAATGAGCAGGAAGAGAAAGGATGGACAGAACAGACAGGGAAAAGGGACAGAAAGCCCAGAGGCAGAAGCTTCTCAAAAATCACTCGACATCCTATTATAACAAGAGACAAAGTATGCAAAACTAATAGAGGATTATTTACCACTCCATCAGTTTGAAGCAGTTGAGAGGAGAGCGGCAAACCTAAGAGATTTTTTTCATTCAATCAGCTCTTCTCTCTCCAGACCTACAGGATGTGTGAGGGCAAAGAGACACCCATAATTCTCCTGTTTTCATCATCATCCCCTCATCTCCTCCTTTCATCCATCCATCAGACTTAAGTTTAATGAGAGGTTATAAACCCTTCCCTCCTTAACCGTGGCTATCCATTCATCTTCTCATCCCTTTTTCATCATTTTGTTCTTTCATCCATCCTCCAATTCAACCCCCAATCCGTCTGAGGAATAATAATGTACAACCTTGGTAATCTGGCTTGCTAATATTTCAAGGTCGTCCGGCTCCTCCATGGATCCTTTTGTATCTGTGCAGTGGTTTGAGCCACACCTGAGGACCTCAGCGGCCTGTATCTATTGCAAGACAAAGCCCCTGTTTCATCAGCTGGGAAAACCCACCCAAGTAGGAGGAGAAATGAAGCTGTATCCACTTCTCTTGACAGCACTGTCTTCTTTCTGCACTGTTTCCAAAAGGAAGGACACAATGGACTATTTCCCCCATGACACTGTCAGATTAGCTCACATTTAGCGATTAAATCACTCAGCACAGCAAGTTTAATATTTAAATGTAATATGTGTTGTCAAAGACAGATTAAGTGGATATGATATATCAAGAAAACATTGTATTGAGATAAAATAAAGTGTTTCCCCTTACAATTAGCTTAAATGGTATCGTGACAGAAATTAATAAATAAAACTGCAACAGAACATAAGACCAGGCTCTATATGCTGTATTCTAGGAAAAGAACATAACTGCATGGCTCTGACTTCAGTAACAAAACTGCATAACATTACTACCCTCTTCCTAAAAATTATGTTCATATGCAAGTAATTTGCATCAGCAAACATTGTTTGTGGGAAATGTAATGCGTCCAGATTATGTTTTTTAGCAACATAATGAGGAAATGTTTATGTTAAAGGATTCCGCAATCAGCTGTATACAGCATATTGCCTTTGTTTTCCCTTCATTATCCAGGCAACTAAAGCATGAGTAACATTTTTATGGTTTGTTAACTAAAGGCACTTGGTTAGGGGAACATTGTAGTCTTGGTTAAATATTGAAAAAAAAAAAAAAAAAAATCAATGCTGAGTTGAAGCAAGACACAGGCATGTTTTAACCATCAAAATGTAATTAAAACCAGCAATCTTTCCCTAAAATCTAACAAAATGTGAGTTGCAGTTTTCAGTCTCTGGTCTCTGATTTGTCCCTGTGTGGTATAAGGATGTGACAATAGGTTGCCAGTGAACAGAATCGTGGCAGCAATTATGTTTCCTTTGGTATTTGGCAAAGAAAATTTGTGGTATATGAATGTATTTTGCAGGTGATTTACAGTAGACATACATGCACTTAACACACAGCAAAGCACACATCTGTGGAAATACAGTATGTCCTTGCAGTGACTTTCAATGTCTTTCCTGTGTATCATGCTCTCTCTCTCTCTCTCTCTCTCTCTCTCTCTCTCTCTCTCTGTGAGTCCATCTCACACTGTTGCTCCAGCGCTGTATTGAGAGTTTGCAGCTCCTACTTTAACACAGACACACACACCCTCCCTCTCTGCCCCAATGCTCTGCTCTAACATATGAATATATTCATATTTTTGAGGAGAGGCGCCCGAGCTACTTGACATAAATCTCATCCATACAGTCCAAAATGTGCAGAGATGCACACATACACACACACAAATATGTTAACACACAGCAGGAATACTGTATGACCTGGCTTAATCAAACATGGAACTGCACATGTACAGTATGTCATCATTTGACAGTCAAGGTGACTAAGAGCAATTGAACAACTCTGCTACCCAATCACCTACGAAATATGTCTTAGCTTTGCCAAATACCAGGAAGTGTGACATATTTATGCTGCAGAGATGTCATAGAAAGTAGCTTGAGGTAGATGGTTGGGAATACAAAGCACTGGCCTATGACACCAGAGAATGAGGTTCACATGAATCCCACGTGTTGTTGAATTTTGGTTAGTTGAAAAGGGTTATCTTAAGACCTTCATTTTGGTTAAATCCTGAAAAAGTCCATACTTCCTATCTAATGCTTCAAGTCAGCGGTGACTGTTGTTATTTAACCACAATCACAACCACAGTGCTTATAGTTGCCTAAAGATAACCATAAAACATTACTCATGCTTTAGTTGCCAGAAGCGATATTGTGGGCAAACAGAACTGACTGTGAGCTTTTTGCATCCAAGTTCAATATTAGTTTTTACTGGTCAAAAAACAAATATAATCCAAGCAGCATTATGTTTAAAAAACATCTTTTATCATACAAATGTATTGTTTATGGATGTCATATTTAAGAGACAGGGTCACAGGAGTATGACCTCACTTACTAAGACATGGACAGTAGATCACTAAGTTGCAAAGGCTCACTTAACCAGGCAAGATGACTAAGAGCAAGATGACTTTCCATGACAACTTGTGGCATCCTTATATCCAGTAGGCAGAATGTCTACTGGATTTAATGTTCTTTTCCATCTGCACAAACAGTGTATCATCTATGCATATGAAAGCTGGAGTGTGTGTATGTGCTGGCTGATGATTTTGTGAAAATATAAACATTGTTTGCATAAATGTCAGTTATTCTCTGTATTTAAGTGCCTGTATATGCTTGTGTCTGTGTGTGTGTGTGTTCATTTGCATGTGTGCCTGCTTCTCAGCAGTTGGTATGAATTAATGTATTTAGATACTATATGTTCTGTATGTTGTACAGAAATATGTTTGATCTGTGTATGTGAGAACATACAAGATAACGTGATTATGTGTTCTGAGAGCCTGTACGAGAGGGCCAACAGAGAGGCAGTGTCAGGAGCATAATTACACAAGTTTGCTTGCAGTTTGTAAGTGTGTGTGTCCGTTTCTCTGCGTGCATGCAAATACGCACCCAATTGTTTGTGTAAGTGTACTTATGTGTGCGTCACTGTGTTCACACTTGTCGGGCAAGCACGTGTCTCTCAGTGAAATCTCCAGCTTCAAGTGGTCACGACACACAAAGGCAGCTGCCAGCTTGCAGGCTCAGGGCCAAACACATTGCCTCAGAAATGACAGACGCCTGCCACACACAACTCTGAGGCTATCCGCACTGTCGGCTAGGCGTATGAGAGCATGGCTCACTGCAAATTAATTTGGGGGAGGGAATACTTTAGAAAATTATCATTTGTAATGCATGGTTTTATGTGATGATCCTGTCAAAGAGGATCATCACTAGAAACGGAGTGATCTGCGCCTAACTCACGAGAAAGTCACCAGTTTGAAAAGTTTGATCTTAACTGCTCTAATTTAGTGATACTTCCCTTTTTCTGAGCAACTTAAATTGGCCTTGAGCAAAGCACTGGTCCCTAATGCTGAGTGGCTGACTAGACAGTAATGTTTTGTAAAAATGATATAATGTGGTTCATGAATTCCTGTAATAGGATACAATTAACACAGACTTTTATTATATTATGTGGAAATGCCATGTATGCAAACATATTCATTTAAGAATTATGCTGGTGGGCACAATAATAACAGTAGAACATGCTGACAGAAAGAGCATCAGAGCTGATTCAAGTCATATACTGTGTAGTAATCAAATAATGTATGTTAATCCTCTGTTTATACTGTACTGTATCTGGCCAATATTCTTTTCTGAAAGGATAAAAAACAAAGGAGTTTTACAGCATGTGAGATTGCAATTATTCCTTGCAGCATTGTTTGGACTTGATGACTGGGAAAAAGACAATGCAGATAACTTAGTGGGTATTAAGCCAGAGAACTTGATTAACTTTTAGATGTGGAAAAATTGCTGTCACTGTTGAAATAAGAAAACACAAATCAAATTAAAGTCGGTGACATACACTATCCATTTGGCAAAGCTCCATACTGGATGGAGTCTGTTCTAATCTGAGAGACCAGAGACCCCAATCTACCCACAGGGTCTCAATTAAGAAGAATCTAATCTAATGATAAACACACCAAGTTCATCTTTACAACAAATCTCTTGAACACTTTCACACACTCTCTGCAAAACACACACAGAGCCCTGGCGATAATCAGTCCAAGTCTGTGGCTTTATCATTATTAAAACAATACTAAAGCTAATTCACCTTCACAATTTTTTATATACAGTATGCATTTGCGCAGTTACAAGGTAGAGTTGAAGAGAAAATGAGACAGGAGGGATAACAGCCAAGTAGCAACTTTAATCAGTCAAATATCTCTAAGTAAAATCTATTCAACAGAATTTTCCAAACATTTTAAGTCATTTAACTGAAGCACAACTACGCTAGACAAAGTACTAAGCAGATATCTTAAAGTTTTGGTGTCTTTCTCAAAAAATACATGGCCCGTGACTCCTGCAGCGATCAAACAGGATATTCTGGCTATTATGATATTAAATGACTTGTCTGATAAGCTCCTAGAGGCTGACCCAAATATATCAAGAACACAAAGAGTTCTATTTCAGAAATAATTTTATTAAAAAATCTTACAAATGAGCGTAAGAATAAAAGTGAGGTTGGGTCTCATTTGTGGTGTGTGTCTGTGTGTGTGTGGTGACCCTGACTCCCCCCTCTTATTATGTCCCATCATATCACCCTGCATTGACGATAGCATCAACATCTGCAGTGCATTCCTGCGAGGCCAGGAGGTGACGAGAGCATCCTACGCCAGAATGACTCGGCAGGATTTCTTTTTGCGCTCCCTCCATCCCCACACTCCAACCCACAGACTGACTCACTGCTCTTTGGCTGAGGCCCAGTCTGTCTCAGCTCCTCCTCTTCTCCCTTCTCTCCTCTCTCCTAATGCCTGTGATCTGATATGAATGGATGCTGACGCTGGAGGGCTTTCTGCAACACTGCTTTCACCCATCAAATTCTGATCACAGGAGGGAAGGATGGGAGAAGGAAGGAAGAAAGATTTTGTTTGCAGTATTGGAATGGGCCCTAAGATGATAAGGAGCACATAGATTCACACGGTGAATCAAGGCTATGAAGAAAATAAATGTGTCATGAAAACAAAAGTGAGATTAGATTTAGATTTTAGATCAATTTTTTTTCTATATTTGTTAGCCTGCAATGATTTTAGCCATTGAAATGGAAACTTATACCCTTATGTTATTGTCTTAAGATTATGTTATACTGCCTTTATAGCCAAAAGCACATTGTAAGACTTCATCTCTCTGCTTCCCGTGTGAAAATGTTCCCAACAGGTACCATCAAAGGTAAGCTGTGGGGCTCAATCACTGTAACTTTTATTTCTCATTAGACAGAGGCAGAGGGGGAAAGTCCAGGGAGGAAAGGCAGATAAGGATTTGGCCTTCATCTCTTAATTCTCAGCAGAGACCGAAAGAAACTCCCTAGAGATACGATGAATTAAAAATACCTGTTAGGGTGACGAATATGGGATGACTGTGACGCACACAGTTGTATGTACAAATACTGACACTGAACTTCATACAGTATCTCTTCAGCCTAGCAAACTGGGGGTTCTGCATTTGCAAAAGTGAACTGTTTATTGCAATAAAACTCTGAAAGACAACTTACTCTCTGTGAATTCATCTTTAAATTTCCACAGCCATGCCTTATTTTTTAGTTTCTGTGTGTAACCCTTTCAACAGATGGTAAAGGAGAAATAACGTTTTGATGCTAGCAGGCAAAAAGAAAGATATTGTTAGCAAGAGAGCTGTCCCCAGTGTATTCAGCCAAAAAATAGGCTGGTACATTACCACTCCTAAAACAGCAAATTGTTATTTTTACACTTTGATTTTTGTACCAGTTAAAGAAACCAGATATAATGTGCTAATTAGTGAGCTTCAGAGATGCTGGTTGGCAGATTTTGATACCGTTGGACGGAGCCAGGCTAGCTGTTTCCTCCTGTTCCCAGGCTTTAAGCTAGCTAACTGACTGCTGGCTGTAGCAATATATTTAACAGTGTATGAGAGTGGTATCTATCTAATCATCCAATTCTCTGAAAAAAGTGGATGGATGAACTTTCCAAAATGTCAAACTACTGCTTTAAGTGCCGAGCTGGATTCAGACAGCAATTAGCGCAGCTTAGCATAAGGACTGGAAGCAGAGGGAAACAACTACTCAACATCTTTCTTCTAAAGCTCACTAATTTACATGTTGAAGCTTGTATCTTTAATACACCAACAGAAATAAAAAATGACAATTTTGTGGTTTTACAGGGAGTTATGGGCTGGAACAATTTCATTGACATCATGAGGTTGCCCAACAGCCAGCAGAGACGCTGCACAGTGGTGCTGCATTGATGGTTACACTGCAAAACTCTCTCTAAAACCACAAATTGTCAAATTTATATTTTTGTTTGGTATGGATTAAATAAACAACATGCAACATGTATGATTCATTCGTACGTGTAAGAGGTGTTTATAGGCATCTTTCTAACTTTGGAGAAAGACAGGGTACCTCTCTCACCTTGTTTCCACCCCTTACACAAAGCTAAGCTAATAACTTCCCAGTTCTACCCCCATAGTTAACAGTCATCAGAGTAGTATCAATCTTCTCATCTAAATCTTGGCAAGAAAGCATATAAGCATATTTTCCACAATATTAATATATGCATATGATGAATATCAATACATCTAACTTTTTTTCTGTGAATAAAATCTGTAATTACCAAACAAAAACAATCCTCAGGGTAGCTGATGTACCTAGACATATTTAAATAAGAGGGTTTCCTTTGGCTTGAGACAGGCTGTTGTTCCCTTCGATTCTGTTGCACTCTGGTAGCGGGCTGTCATGGCAACCAGTTAGATAGTCACCCAACCATAACTGGTTGGGTGACTGTCCTTTTGTTGACAGAGGAAATGGCTGCCTTGTCCTCTACACTCTGACAAGCTAAAGTCAAGCTTTGAAATAAACAGCCAGAGAGGGAAAAACCAAGGAGCAAAGGTAAAAATTGGAAAATGGGAGAGAGTGGCAGTTGCTGACGAATACTTTTATATATTTTACAGGTCTGTCTGATTCAATCCTGGAATGTGTCTGTCTTTAAAACCCTCCGCACAGTTTCTTGGCTTCTCTTTGACAGCCATTCTCAACTGCACATGGCAATTTGAACTGTGATCTTCTAATAGAAACCCGGAAATGTAACCTCATGTTATTTCTTTTGACAGCTATATTAAAAAGCCTTGATCCATGCAACAAAGGGTGTGCACCTTTTATAAAGATGAACAAAAATCGAGATAAGAGATATTTGTGGCCTTTAGAGCAAGAGGGGATCTTACAGGCTTATCAGAGTGCAAGGCACTTGCTACACCATATGAAAAGATAGTTCAAATAAGGGCAAAACAAAACCCTGATGGTCCTATTATCTTTGGAGGCTGTTCGTTTGGGGAAGCTATTATAATACTAGCTAGGGGGGACAGCAAAGTTGGTTGCATCAGTATACAGAAAGGGAAAATGGAGTGCTGATCTGCAAATATTTGAATGTAACATGGTACCAGGTGTAAGGCAATCAATATAAAATAAAGACAGCATTTACCTTGAATATAATCTATTTCATATATACTGCTAGACCGAAGGATTGCTTGCTATGTAATATTTTATATTTTACATTGAATCAGCAACGTCATAGCAACTGTTACAGCCAATTTGTTAGAAATAATTGGATCAAAAGCAGAACATGACTTGTGCCACATCAATTAGTAGTTGAGCCTCCTAAAACATTTTACACTTGCTTCTTACATGTCAAGAGGCGCAAGTTGGTTACACATAAAATTGATGTAAAAATTTTTGTTTTTTTGAAATGTATTTACTTCCATGCATCAACCTGCTGTGCATGTTTACTCCTGTGACAGAGAACCAGAGAACAGAGCACCTGATTGAAATCTTCACTAATATGAAAACATGTGAACTTGTTATTATAAAGTTGAGTGATTGCAAGCTGTCATGTCCATACTTTATGCAGAGCAGAACGATTGGTATTGTTTGAGACAGCAAAGCCCTCAGGTGAAGTCATTGTAATTTGCACGACAGACAGACTGATGTCTAATGCTGAGATCAACTAGTAAGACTGTATCACTCATGAGGCTCAAGTATATGCGTTTTCTCCTCCAAACGACCATGCTATACATATTACGTATAGATGAGGGCTGAAAACTGGCATTCATCCTCTTGAATTTTTAATGAGTAGAGAACAGGGAATGGGGAGTGGGATGTATGATCCCTCTCAAGCACTCCTCCTGCTCATGTTACCTGTTCCTCCTTCTCTTTCCTTCCATCCAATTTCCTCTGTCTCTCCTTTTTCCTCAAATTCTAAACTTTTCTTCCTCAGAAGTCTTTTCTCCTGTACCATCCATTTTTTTCCCACTGCTTTCGTTTTACTTCCGATTCTAAATGTCCCAAGTGACTTTGAAGCTTCTCTTTCATCTTGACATCTCGTGGGATGCAGTAACTCCGCTCCTCTGTGCCGCTGTGTCTCGGGGTTGTTGGGTTGTACAGCGGCGCTTACTAAATGTCAGAGGCGGTCAAGCGCCTCCACGAGAACACAACCCGCCGTAAAAGCCGCTGCCGGCCACCTGTTCATCACATCAACGCTGTCACAGATCACTGGCTCTGACGTTTAACCCATTCACCACTTTTCACGGCGACAGATCGCTGGCCAATGATATGATTGGCTCTGATGGCTAATCACTGCATCTGCGATGGGAGGACACAGTGGACACAAACTCCCTTGAGGTGAGGTGCTTCTGCACTTCACTCATCTTGTCTATCAGACCTAAGACAACATTTCCTAATGACAAAAATGCCCTGGTTGTTTCATCTGATGTTGCGTTATTTTGTCCATTACGTACAGTAATACATCAAAACATACTATATGGTTTTAGTCTGGTTTAATTCCTCTCAGTTAGCCATTGTTCCAATGCGCACATGTAACATTTTGCCACGTTTTTTTTTTTCATTGTAAAAATACATTCTCATCATGTAATACCGGAGTTGTAAGCTGGAGCAGTTTTGAGCTCTCAGTGTTGGCATATTCATGGACATTCTAACATTTGCAAGTTGAGAATTGTCTGTTGAACTTTTTAATATAAAAAGGAACCATATTCATCATATAATTCATTTCCCAGCACACATTTCTTGTCAGTGACATATCAGTTTTTGGATGTTGGATTGTCTTTGATGTACCACCAAGAAGAGTTTAAAAATGATCCCTGGTGGCAACTGGATTATCACGTTTTTAAAGCAAATTCCCCTTATTTTTTGGATAGCGGACAGTAGAGGGGTGACAGGAAATGAGGGGAAGGATGACATGCTACAGAAGTCCTCATTTTGACTTGACTCAGAAACGTTGCAATTACATGGTACATGCCCCCACAGCTCTACTGGATGAACACAAGCACTCCTTCATCAGCACCTGTCAATTACCAAATGTGTTCAATTAAATGTATTTTATTTTGTGTGTGTAAATATATTTTCGTTGTGTTTGTGTGTGTATGTAACAACCTGCTGGTGTAAACCTTCAGGTGTTTGGGTAGGTTCACACCTGTGCCCCAGTGATGGCAGTGCCTCAAAGGCAGAGTAAGTGACCCAAATAATGCGTGTTTAGTTAGAGACCAACAGAGAGAGAAACAGAGAGAGAGGGAGAGAGGGGGGGAGAGGGAGAGGGAGAGTATCAGCCTCTCCGTCACCTCCTTTGCCCTGTGCACAATTTTGCAGGCGCACAGACACATTTGCCAAATGAAATGCCATCTGTTTGCATACAGTATGACAGTCAGTGAAAACTAACAGTTCACACAGGCAGCAAACTGTGACACTGCCCCTGCTCTGAAAGTCTCACAGTTAATGTTGCAGCAGAGCGAGTGCGAGGGCCCAAATGAGGAGGAAGAGTACAAACTGAGAGAAAAAGATAGGAGCGTGGCAGTGGGATGGACACATTGACTTCGAGCAAACAGTCTGTCTCATCATTTGCAGTTTTGCGTGCATAGCTTACCTCTCTCTGCTGAACTTGAGGGAATGGAGGATGGCTGGTCTCTTCTGCCTCAGGTTCCACAGGTGGACAGTGTCATCAGCCAGGGCACTCACAAGTGCTCCCTGTCATAAGAGAAGGGGCAATTTTTTTGTTATATTCAAAGATTAACATACAGGAAAAAGTTTTTACACAAAACACAGGTCACATCATTGATATGCACGTAGCTACATAAATGTCCATAAACATATTTACAGACTGCATATTTTCTCTGTGAGTCAGACTACATTCCCTGGAAACTCAGGCTGATTTAAAATCAGGCAGCTTCCTCACAGGTAACGATGATGATTCATAAGATGTCCATATGAGTGTGTGTGTCTGTGTGTGTGTGTGTGTGTGTAGGAGGCACTAAAAATCTTTTCCATCTCCCTGAGTTTGTTTGAGCTGCTGAGTCACAGTCACACAGACGCTGAAAAACATGCACATTCACATGCACACACACACACAAACACACACAACCAAAATACTGCATGAAATAAATATACATAAATGACGTAAATCAGACTCATGCTTTTCCCATACAGAATCAGACCATGATGTAGGTATTCAATACCGTCTTCCAGCTAGTCAATCGACACTTGACAAAATGCTTCATCATTTTCACCGTGGCTTGTAGGTTTAATGCCTTCAGTAGCTTAACATGACATACAGACAGAACTGCCTATTTTAGCAGAGCAATTGCTTAGTAACGGTTGGGTGAGTTGAGACTTGACTGACGTCTGTGATTTGCAGTGATTTTACAAAGGGATATATGCAAACCACTGAAAGTTATGCAATATAGTTCCCAGGCAACGTCCTTTGGCAAAGGCTGATAGGCTGTTAGACATTTCTGGTGAGAATCAATCGACACTTTCAATATTGCTGTCAATAGGTAACAGATTTCAAGTTATTCCAAACCACATCGTGGTAGTGTCAGGTGAGTTCAATCAAAACCTGACTAGATATCGTGGTTCTTTCACAGGTAGGCTGCAAATAAAACCTTTTTTTTCCATTTAATAAAACAAACTTCTCTATGCATCACCACTGAATGGTTGTTTGTAATTAAAAGTTTTTTATTAACTTTTTCAATATATACAAAACATAATGACACACAAGACCACTTATTACAGTAAATCAATAAAAGAATAAATAACAGAACAAAATTAATCCAGGCACACAGAATTAGCTACAAGCACAGTAAGAAAAAAACAGTAAACTGTGGAGACAAAAATAAAAAAATGAGGGGACACCATGTATCAATAAATACCAAATAAATGGGGTAGCACATTTTCCTTAAAAAAAAAAAATTTAGGAATATTTACTTCCTGTTAGTTTTCTTCCTTTATATACATCAGAAAATTAGACCAAACTTCATAAAACTGCCCTTGGTAATTATTAGTCCTTGATTCAAAAGAGGCAACGCCTGTCATCAATTTTAACCATTCAGCAAAATCTGATTTTGTCTGGCTCTTCCAATAGCGGAGAACAATAAAGCCCATCAGTGCAACTCCAAATTTTTGTTTGAATATACCAGGTAGTAGGAAAGACCAGTCTCCTAATAAACACAGCTGGAGAGATTCTGGCAATGGCCTATGCACCCACTCCCCAATACTTTCAATTACTTGTTTCCAAAAAGTAGAAACAAAAGAACATTCCCACATTTAATAAAGGAAAGTACCCGTTTCATTTTTACACTTCCAACCCTTGTAAGCAACCCCTGCTAAACTGATAGGCCTGTAGCTGGTTGGGTCAATCAGGTCCTTTCCCTTTTTGAGAATCACTGAAATTACTGCCTGATTGAATGTACTGGGTAACTCACCTGTTAATATAGCCTCAAGGTATACTTTCATTAAGATAGGTGTCAGAATATCAATGTAGTTCTTATAATATATAAACAGGGAAACCATCTAACCCTGAAGCCTAACAGCTTTCCTAACTTCATCCTCTGTAATTGGAACATCCAAAGTTTCTACTTGATTAGATGACAGCCTTGGAAGATCAATCCTTGAAAACCACGCATCCATTTCTTCAGATGTGATGTGATGTACAGATGTGAGTAGAAAGTTTTAAAGGCTTGATTAATTTCCTGAGATGTAGTCACCACTTTTCCAGATTCAACCTTAACATCTGATAAAAACATATGTGGCTTCTTTTTGCTTTAACTCTCTTTGCCAGCACTTTCTTTTCTCCACTTTAGTAGAAATGTATTTTGCTTTCTTATATATCTCGTTTAGCTTGTATTTAATGTCACATACTGTATCTGTTTCAATAAGGTCTCACTATGATTTTCTCCTGCCATGCCACTTTATCTCTATTTTGTTCTGGTATTTCGCTCTCATTGCAGCTATCACGCGTTCGCGTTCCAGAAACATTTGGAATCTCATAGGTCTTGGAGGACGATCCTCATCTGGGATGGGCGCCAGTGACCAGTCCACTAGCTGAGGTTCATTCTCAGTGCTTGACCGATCATTCTCACTCTCCCGGTCCATGATCCGTCCATCTGCCAGCTCCAGCCTCTCAAAAATAGCAGCAATATCCATGCTAACTTTAGCCTGTGAGGTTTTCATTGAGGAAACATCTTCCTGTAGTTCTTTGAGAACATTGCTGAGTTGCGACATCTCTTGCATTGCTTTTTCCAAAGTCGCTTGAAGTTCTGTGAGAGTATTTGATGCAATAACTGGAGCCCTTGAGTTGAGGTTGGCCAATTCTGCAGCTTTTGGCAGCATCTTGCTCGCCATGCTAACATAGTTAATCCCCGGCTTAGTTTGAGATTTCGAACTTGTAGTAGCCATTGAGAAAAACAACAGTTTTCAAAAATGACGCCAAGTGATTTAACAACATTACTTCTAGATGGCAAATTAGGCATTTAATGGTTGAATTCAAGGGGGAAATGGGTGATTTTTCTGGAGCAATGTCCTAGGCAACCATCTTGGTAAGCAGATCCACGTGACTCGACTATTTAATGTTTTAAAACAAGCAGCCAGGGCTTGACATTAGCACCAGCCCACCTGCCAAATGCGGGTAGAATTCGGCAGTGGCGTGTAACACAGTCACTCTTACTAGCCACTTTGGCGGGTGGCATTCCGTGTCATAAACTGGTGCAGCGCTGCAGATCGATCCGAGGAAAACTGCTGTCAGCTCAACTCCCAGTGAGCATTGCTTTTCCTACAGCCACTTAGAGGGCTGATAAATGCCCCCCACCCTCTTACCCTCGATCCTGTCCATCTGCCTGCTGCAGCTACGAGAGCATGGCCAGGTCACTTACACACAGACACATACACACACACACAGACCTAACTGTTGTATCTACACACAGTTCACATTCACTTGTGATGATATAAACCTCTCTCTCTCTCTAACACATACACACATACACACACACAGACACACACCCAGCTAGCAAGAGGAAAAATTAAATTAAATTGTCATTTTGAATCAGGAAACAATTGAATTGATTAGACGAAAAGTTTGTTTTCTACTGCAGAGATTTCTTCTACTTTGAATTTTTCACTGTTAATCTTTAAATAGACGAAGTAGAAGTTTTTTCTCTCGCTAGGTTTCTACAGTTTTTATCTTTTCAATGAATCTTCTACACTCTTTTCTTAATAACTGTTCTTATGTGCAATAAGACGCTACTATTTTTATGTCTGTCTTAATTGGTTGCGTGTTTTCATACAAAAGGAGTTTTACACACAACCTCACCAGAGCTGAATATTTGATGACTGTACTGTGATACATTTTATGTAGTCTTGATTTGATGTTTACAGTGGTCATTTACATTTAAAAGGTTGTAAATCTGGTACTTAAAATAAATTGTAGCACACCATAGCCAACTTTAGTCAAATAAAACATAATTTCCGAACAAATAATTGTGGCTAGTGAAAATGCTGAGTGTCCAGTAGCTTTGGAAAACCGCTAGCCACAGTGGCTGGTAAGCAAAAATGTCAATATCAAAGCCCTGCCAGCAGCCATAAAATGTTGTCTAGAATTAGCAAATATTCCTGGTTTTCTGATTAGATGCAGCAATATCTGATTAAAAGAAGGAAAAGTAAACAGGCTTTCAGTTCCAACTTTTGATACTTGGCAGTTTTCAATACTTTGCAACAGACACAGTCAGTACCCAAAAAGTATTTAGGCTCGATACCCAGTCCTACTGATGTCAGGGAAATTTGATCATGTGACTGATTCTGCTCTTTAAGAGCATGCAAGGAAGAGTAAAGCTAACTGTGTTATTACTTGGAAAGAGTGGAGAGAGGTAAGCAGATATGGGGGGTAAGTTATTTTCACACTACCAATATGATCATCCGTTCACCCTTCCCTACAACAGCAAACTACTTGTAGTACATTTTAAGGGGTGAAATACGATTACCAGGGATGAACATTCATGATTCAGCCCCTAAGTCTTATTAAATGACTGGTGGAATATTGGGCAGGACAGCAATATACATTTTTTTTAAATAATGTTATTACCCACAGATTTATCTGTCTCAGTATGAGGGCACTGGTCTTATTGGTGAGTAAAGACACTTAACTGGAGTAATTCAGCAATGTGATTGATGACTGTTCATTGTTTCTCATGTTTTTGTTACCTACCTCGTTGATGAGAAACTGTAGCTGGATGACAGCCGCTCCACTCTCATGCTGACAGTAACACTCCACACCTGGACGACCAAACCTGAAAGGTTTTTAGTCAAGGAACGTACATTACAGCTGAGGAATTTATCACCAAACCACTAGTGTGCGTTTTTGTTTGTGTATGTGGTCCAGTATGTACTGTGGCTGTGTGAGGTGTCTTTTTTTCCAAATATGGCTGCCTGGAACAAGTGTCACACCATTTGAAGGTCATTTGCTCTTTGCTATACCTGATTCAAAGGTCATGACTTCTGCTACATGGTTACCTGCTGAGAAGGAAAATGGAACATCCACAGTGACATTTTTTATGGTCTACCAACAGAGCTTGAACATATTCATCATCTACAAGTTAAGATCTTAACATTTAAGGATTTTACCCTTTCTGACTCCCCACATACATGTGAATCATATTCCTGTCTTGAAAATGTTGTAATTATTCAACACCTCATTATATGCCCTACAATTATACACCTTGAGGCTCACTTTTACATTTTAAGAGAATATGTTCATACAAAGGCACTCAGGAGCCAGTTACCAAACAATATATATAATTTAGGTGTTCATAATAACTTGGAAATACTGAATCAAGTAGTAGATTATTGCAGTTATACAGGAATGGTGATATGTTACACAAAAAAAGAGGAATAAATATAAAAATTCAAAATGAAACAGGGGGGATCGGCAATACTGCAGAGAAGGAACAGAACTGTACCAGGACAGGCACTGAGGAGGAGAAAATGGAAGGAGGAGGGGGGAAATTCAGATATTCAAATATGCAGAAAGTGAATCAGCAGAGAAGAGGTGGATATTACGAGAGCAGATGAGAAAATAATAGCGGGGGGGGGGGGGGGGGGGGGGGGGGGGGGGGGATCGACAACTCTGATGAAAGATGCAGAGGAGAGAGAAAACAGAGCAGAGGAGGAGTGGAAGGATGGAGGCTGGAAAAAGAGAGAAAGAAGGAAAGGAGAAGGGACTGTCAGAGAATAACGAGCTTCTCTTCCTGGGGAGAATGAATGGGTTAGCTTACTGATTATATCCATTCATTCTTTCCATGACTCTGAGGGCTAAGGTGGGGGGTGTCAATTTTTCATGCAGGGGGCACATAGAGGTGTAAAACCCTGGGGACGACACTATTGCTCATCATTAGTGTGTGCGTGTGGGTATGGGTGTGTGTGTGTGTGTGTGTAAAAACGGGGGGGGTGGTGTTTTCTGCATGTGATCAGCTACTGTAAATTGCCTGCAGAGCTATCCAACTAAAACACAGTTTGAGACATGCAGCTACGTATTAATACAGATAGATCAAACATGTGTAAGAGGATCTTTCATGCATCTACATACATGCACACACAGAAAACAGGAGGAATGACAAATCCAGAAGGAGAGAGCTGTTCCTCCAATTAACCATTAAGCAGAGGAAAAACACCATCACATGTTACTAATGACAATGATAGCAACAACAGAGCCTCCACCTAAAAATCTAATTCACACAGCAATAATCAAGTCCTCCTCTCCCACAGAGCAAACTGCGCCTTCAGCTCCAGTGTAATTTATTAAGCTGTAATGCATGTAATCATTCCTGAGGTGTGTTGTGACCATCCCAATGAATAAAGCCACCACATGAACAGATCCAGCGCCATACACCTTGTTTCTCCTCAGCCAGAAGCCTGGAACATATTTTGTACATCCATTTTTCCTTTGGAGTGGTGTTTATGACTAAACAAAAACAATATAAATATATGTTCATCCCTTGTTCTTCAGTTTGCTCAGTTGGTCCAATCTCAATTTGGACTGGTATGTCATTCATACTGTAGTTATATTTGATAAGAAGGTGCTGTGTGAAAATACAGTCAGGGTTGTGCTTCATGCTGCTATAATCAATATTTAATATCAACAATGGATCAGATGATAATGTGTAAATTTGACGCTCGTAGATAACTAACTGCAGTTACCCTAACCTCTATGAAATGTTTTAGCATCTTTCAGCTAATTATTGTCATTTTACACCCCGCAATGTTGCTGTTGTTGTTCACTCTCACCTCTTTCATCAGTGTCCTTTTCAGACGTGGCAGGAAGCTATTTTAAGCAAAAATAACGCCCACTATACACCACCTGCCCAGCACCAAATGGCAGACAGACAAAGCTAGCAGCTAGCTGGTGAACATAGTGGTGCATTTAGCAGCTAAAAAAGCTACATATTTTCCTTAGGAGTTGGTGGAGAGCAAAAGTGAGCTTAGATTCATGAAGGAGGAATGCTAACGTTGCTCTGTATCTGCTAGATGTGTAAATGGGCAACTGTTTGCTAACAAGCAGCAAACAGCTAACAGTTGTGTTTACAGCTCGTTTACAATGTAAAAACAGTCACAGCAGGTTATTCTATCGTATGGTGTATAGTAGTCTCAATCATGAATATATAATCAGTATTGTAATTCACTCTTTAAAGCCACTGGAAACCCAAATCCATAATAGCAATTTTGCATCTTATGTACATAATAATAAGCATCTAAAAAGTATTAGAAATTAGTTTCAATCCAAATTCAAAATATTGTCATTTAGGTTTTTGTGAACTCTCCTGATATTGGGTTTGAATTGAGCGTGGTTATGCTCGGACATTTATTATGAAAATTATGCAATAAATTCTGCAAACCAATCATAAAGTGACGTGCTGTGGTAAGAAAATTGTCTCAATTTCAGCTGCCAAAGTTTCTGTGTCATTGGTAGTGTTTCTGTATCTCAACCCAGTTAGTTTTGCTATATTCTTCATTACTGAACATTTAAACTTACACTATTTCTGCTCAGGCACCCTTAGCTTACACCTCAGCGACTTTCTCGCTAATCACACAGTTGTTAACACGCTTTTCAGATTTGCTAGTAACTATAGCTTAGCAGTTAGCAACAGTTTCTCTCTCTTCCTCTCACTCTCCTGCTCGCTCTTGCTTGGGGTGTCTTATATTTTGCCATTCCCCTGCCTCCTTTAGTGATAATGGTACATTTAATAATGTAGTATATCTAACATGTTGAGGGTGAGGCTCAGTGAGTTAGAAATGTGGCTCTGCACCACTGAAATCCAGTCATTAGCTACAGAAGTTAGCCAGCAACCAATAGCCGGTGTAGGTGTCAATCAAAACTTGATCTGCCATGCCTACACAGTCGTGAGAAAAGGTCTAAACAGCAAAATTAGCTGTTTTTTGAACTAGGTTTGCTGATAGCTATGAACATTTATTTTCACTCAGATTTTTGTGGATGCTTAATGAGACATTCATCTTTGATATCATGTATGCATTTTTACTATTTCAAGCCACATTTCCAGAGGCTTTAAGTGCTAAATGATCTATTAAAGCTTTGATTCTTAGGACCGAAATGTAAAAGTCAGAGAGATTTATAGACCTAAATCCAACCAGATTTATCAGGAAGAGCTGATGGTCAGTCATAAACCCCCAGCTTTCAGAGAGCACATGGTGGTTACCCTCCAATCAGATATCAGTGTGGTACAGTAGCCTCTGCAGTGCCTGACAAGCTTCCCCTTGACTCTTCAAGTGGATTAAGCTATGCCCTCCCCCTCCTGTCCAGCCTTCAAATCTCAGTCAGTGATGCCCTGACAAGAAGAAATCCACCAGCTCCACTGGATTTCGGCCAGTAAGCATAACCAGTACCTTTCCCTATTTGACTTTTGAGTCTGCAGTGACACACATGCGGAGAGCTTAGCCTTTATAGCTTGAATCGCATTATGTTCCCCAGCCGCCCATCTGAGCCTCAGAAAACCCCCAAGATCTGTCTCACTCCACTTTAGAACATAATAGAGGTATAACCTTCCCCTAAACACACACTACCTATGATCTAAAGTGTAGATAGCAGAGTAAATCTGAAACAGGGCAGCCCTCATGGATACCACTTTACCACCCTTTACTAACCTACTGGAGCCCCACCCATCTTAAAAATAAATAAATAAAAAAAAAATGCTGAGTGTAATACTAAAATGTGGTCCACACAAACCTTACGTACTGACTCTTGAGATAAATATATAAATAAAAAGTAGAGAGAAAGTTGCAATTATTATGGTAGATGTCTTCTCCATACCTACATTTTTCCTCTCATTTATTGAAGATCACATACAGAACCATTTTTCATAATAAATCATCAGGGTGAAACTGTAGGGATTGTGCATAAACAGTATTACCTGATAAATATTATTGTGTCCACAGTAGTGGCCCATTCATGGTTTCAGAAACAGTTCCATAACATCCTGTCACTCATCTTGCTACTGAAAAGGGGAATTCAAAAAAAGAGCAACTTCACCAACTGTGACAAAGGAATCATAATAGAAGATGTTCAAAAAATAAAAGTGGTGATGGTGCTTGGAGGTCTCAGCGGTGGCTTCTCAAACAAAATGACATATGTAAAGTGACAGAAGGTCACAGCTGCACTGAACGTTCAGAGTTTAGAGTGTTGCACATTGGAAGAAATTTAAAATCAAGTGGTCTGACTGTAAGACAGAGGCCAAAAAGCTCATCAGCGTGCACCAAATCGCTGTCGCAACCAGTGGACCCCAATGCTCTCTCCACTTGACCTAGTATGGCCATTATCCTGGAGGGTATTGCTGCTGGCTAAACTGTCACAGACTTAGAGAGGGACACTGACATCCATGTAGGTCAAATGTGCATGTACAGAGGGCAAGCTTAGATCAACTCATTTAATGAGGATCATAATGCATGGTACACCAAAAAGCTTCAATTGTGTGGGTGTGTTTTTTTTTAATATCGTTTCCATGCTCAGAAGAGGAAAAGTGATGAGAAAGAAGATGGTGCCAAGGGTCATTGCTGTTTGCCAAAACATGGGAAACAGTCTATAACGTTAAAATATTCAGTTGTTTATTTAATTACTGATTGTACATGAAGGCAACTGATGAAGCTGGCTATTTGTCTACATAAATGATGGAGACATTGCTCCCTAAATTGAGGAAAGAGTTAACTAAACTTGGTGAACAAAAATGCAGCAATGCTACTGTTACTAGCTACTCTCAATAAAAGGCAAAAATGTTTTCTCTTATGCCTAATTTTTCATGGGCAATAAATGTTCACCATTCACAAAAACCATCCCATATTTCCAATATATTTTGTTTATCCTAGAGCATTTAGAGAAGTGTGTGTCTTTGCATAGTAAGTAATAGAGCATCTTTTTATGTGTAACCTTCATACATGTAGTAGTGCCCATGTGGCATTAGTTAGGATGGTTTAGGCCCGGTGACAGTACAGTCCATCTAACCCAAAGTGACTTAATTGAAAACTCTTCCCTAATGTTGCCTGGCAACCAAATCTTCCACAGCCGCAGAAAGAGAGAGAAAAAGATTTAAGGTTGTGCTTTTCAAACTGCTCACATTGCCTTCCCTCTGAAGAGGCAGCCATCCCACAAGCACATTATCATGAAGCGCACATACACACACTGACACAGACGTGATCATACAAAACAATCCTGCAAAAGAAATTCAAACCATCAAAGAAGGAGACGCTGACTTTTGTTCATGCGTTTTAAGTGAATGTTGCCATAATAAATATCATAAAAATGCAGCAGGCCACAACAAGACATTGAATCCAATGGGAGACGCTTCAATGCATGAAGCAGTGTGCAAAGAATTTGGCCATGGACTAAATTCTACCACAAGAAACTTAGTTGTTGTATACCCCTACACTGGGCTGCACTAGCTATTTGTGAATCCATCACGTAAGTATGTATGTAAAGTTACTCCTAAATTCTTAGTAACCACTAGCTAATTTCAAACTAGTGATTTACAAAATAAGGTCACCATTAAAACTTAAGAAAGACTTAAGTAATGTATAAGTAAAAAAGCAATCAACCATGTAAATAGTCATATCCAATTACTCAATGTGGCCAACATTATCTGGTCATTCTGATCTAATGTTAGTGGCATAAAGTTTTGTAATTTGAGGTATATTGTGTGATTATTGTGGAAAGTAATAGAACATATGTCCCAGTTTACACTATCATAAAACACCATTTTAATGGCATCAGGTCAGATGAGTTGACCAGATTGCATATTACCTTGTTTAGTCTTCAATCTAAATGGGTCATATATTAGCAAGCTAATGCTAGTTTTGTCGGTTGGATCCATTAGCAATGTAATAGTAACAGCTGGCAGTTATTGGGTGTAAATATTCAGTAACAACTAATCTCTACATAAGATATAGTGTGTGTGGTGCAACTGGTTTTAATTTGACTATGTGTAAATCTCCACTTACTAAACACATCTTAGAACTAAGCTAAGTCTAAACCTTAGTAACAGCTGATGCAAACAACGTCTGCTCTATATTAGGCTCTTTGCATGTATTGTAAATGAGTCAAGTGACACTTGCACTTAGATATAAACTATTATAATGCTTTAAAGAGTGTTATACTAACTACCATGATCATTTTTCTTCTACGTTTAATTAAGTTTTATCAAACAGAGGTTTTTGCAGACCCTGAGGGTAAACTATTCAGTAGTACAAATGTCTTTTAAAAGTTTAATTTAATGGTGGACAACCTTAACCAAAGTTTTTGTCACAGATTAGTAGTAGCACGTAGGAGGGCTTAGCATAACAATTCACATTGATTGAGTTAATCTGACTATCAAAGCTAATATAAATGAATGATTTATAGTTTAATCAACAAATAATGTCAAACGTCGTTTGTTAACCATTTGTAAATGTTGTATTCACATAACTACTGAACAACTGTTAACACAAGATGTAAATTAGTACATCTAATAGTTTGACAAAGCAAATTATTTATTGCAAATGTACATAAACGTTTTGTAAATGATTAGTTCAATCATTAATTAAAGGTTTCAAATGATTATTATAATAAAGTGTTACAAGAAAAAGGACCACTCCATCTTAAAAGCAATACTGCAGGTTTGTCAGGGTTTTTTTTGTTTTTTTTTTATTTGAATGCCCTTTCTGCTGCTCTCAATATCTGGTGGTAATTCAATCTATACCCAGTGCATGAAAGCGTTTACATTTGTTTTTGTAAACCCCCGGCACTGAGTAACTGTTTACCATTGTTGTGTCAAAGTGTGTTTCCTATAAAATACATGTTTCCCCTGGCAGTATGTCTTTGCCTCAATTTCACGCCAGTGTGGGAAATAACATAATTTCAATTTCTGTTTTCATATCAATGGCTTTCGACATGGTATAACAACACTGACAATATATTTTACGATATTACAGAAAGAAAGGCAGTAGACAACACAGAGTTTGTATAATGAACACAACCATTCTTTTTTGTGATGCTTGAACTAAACTAACTGTGCATTTGATTCAAATAGATAATTGCCTTTTACCCACAATATTTCTTTAGGGGAAAACATTTTTGTACACCTGGAAAAATCCCCTGGTACGAAAAGATGAATTTTAGGTTGTCATGTTATTCAACTACAACAGCGTTTTGTTTGGTATAAAAATAGGAAGATGGTAATAAGAACAGAAATGTGTCACATTATTGGTCGCTCTGTGATTGATGAGTCATATCAAAATGCTGAAAAAAGGGCTACATCAATGTCTCCTTAGGACAACAGATGCCAGCAAAATAAACCCTTAAAAATTCCACACATGACTGGTTCCTGAATCTTAAAATGACATGCGTTGCTTTACAAGAAAAGTTCCTGGATATCTCAGATGCCATAGTCACATTTTCCTCCAGTATTTTAACAAACATGACCCAAAGTTACTCCGAGGTGCCTCTGTTCCATCCACACGGGACAGGCTCAGTAGGAGATGTGTCACCGCTGCTGACAAGAGCATTCCTCATTCCATTTCAACCGAGCGAGGTGTCTATCTGCGCCCCTTCTCTCCACACTGCACCGATGCCAAAAGTGGACAGACTGACCGCAGGCAGCGATAGGAGTGAGACAAGGAAGACAGGAAGAGAGAGGAAGACAGAGAGCGAAAGCAGAAAGTGGGTCAGCTCCGTGTCTTGTCAAGTCCAATGAAATTTTCCCAAGCTATTCTGGAAGTCAAAGTTGACTGATAATTCACTTTTATATTGCTCCTCTTGTATTTATTTTTGACAAAAGCCATGGGCAACTTTTGTGACAAATAAAAGGTGAGTCACCGGGTATCTGGCAAAGCAAAGTTGTCATAGAGAGAATTGGCTGGGTGCAGCGGGAAGCAGACTGCAGGTTTTATGAAACCACGTTATCCAGGAATAGAGTTGATCTTGATAAGTGTAATTGAATAGGGATGAGCCTGTATTTCACATGAGAGAGTGGTTGGCTTGCTGCTTTGTCTGCTTACCTCAAACATCTCATGACTCGGTATATTTGTGTGTCCGTGTGTGGAATTAATTGAAAAATAACAGAGAGGATGCAGCTTTAGACGAAAACAGAAAGCTGCAGAAATCAACAGAACAAGACGCAGGGTGGACAAAAAAAAGAAAGGCAAGATTATGTCTTAACATGAGCTAGAGCGATGAAAAATGATTGACAAGATAAAGAAATGGATGTGGAGAAGGGGAAATAGGAAAACAGAGGAGATATCACAAAGGAGTAGACAGTGAAAGAGAAAGAAAAGAGAGTGGTGATTAATGGAGGATAGGAGAATAAGGGAGAGGCGCTGAGAGAAAGCACCAGAAAGAGCGAGCCTGGGAGCACTGAGTTGCTATGACGTTGGGCCTGAAGTGACGTCAAAGCTAGCCACTCATACATCACCCTGCCAGGGAGGGAGGCGGGGCCACGGGGCACAGCCTGCTCTGCACTGGACCCAGAGACGGCAATGAGGCAGTGTAAGCTGGGAGGCAGAAAACAGAAGAAACAGAAGGGAGGCAGAGAAGGGAAGACAAAAATGAAAAAAAGGAGGAGGATAAGAGCGAGACATAGGAGAATAAGAATGCCTTCACAGCAAAAAAAAAAAGAGAAACAACATAGTAATAAGCTGAGAGAAAGAACAATCTTGCAAAGACCCCCACCACAGCCACAAAAGTCTGCTCAGCTGCCTGTCCACACATTACTCAGCTTCCATTTGGACGTGATATCCTACAAATCATCCATAATGATGCGGTCCACCTTGACCTCAACCTGCCTCAATGCTCCCATGTCCATCTCCTGCCCTCCCTCTGGTTGCCTGCGGCTGTTTACATCAAATTTAAAGGCTGCTGAGGGAACTACATTACATCTCCATTCCTCCAGGCCATGATCCAGCCCTGCACTGTGGCCAGCACTCAGCTATTAACCAGGCACTTAGCGCGACCTTCCTTAAGTCAGCCGTTTTTGTCACTCCACCCTGACTTGGCACATGTGATGATCTCTTTATTACTTTTATAATAATAGCTTTTTGAAGTGCATCATTTAAAGCAAAAACAACGCTGTAAATGCTTTTAATGTAACACTTAATTAACCAATTATTTTGACACATTCCAGCCTCCATACAGAGTTTGCCACGAAACCTGTGTTTGGAAGTTTTTCCAGAGGTGTTCCTACTTCAGGTTAACACTGTTATACATTTTGTTTCTGTTTTTACAGCAGTAGGAATGGAGGCAAATCCTGGGCGTCCACCAGGGACCTCTCTTTACAATGCTGACATGGTTTTCTTGGTTCAGATGAAAAAAAAAAAAAAAACATGCTCTGAACAGAGGGGGCCGGCAGCAAACCGGTCAGTGATATCTGAAAACATCTCAACTTGAGCAAAAATGTGCAGGTTTGCAGCTGTCGCTTAGCAACAGCAGGAACAAGGACTACAGTATCCCACCAAGGTGCTGGTGCACACTGCAAGCTAAAAAGCTCTCTGGACACAAGTCTTCACCCTGTGAGCTTTAGAGATTTACACACTGGAGCTCTAAAGGGGCAGTACAGTACAACTTATTTCTGTTAATTTGTTTTCCTTTCCCCTCCCTCTGCTAGATCATTCAGGTAGCACCATATACATCAGTGACAGAGAGAAGGCGAGGAAGCTATGAGATTCACGCTCCCTCATGAATATCCGAGTCACACATGGAAAAAAAGACACGCAGGCAGGCGCGGGCAGTGACACACACAGCTACACACAACAAGAAAAACCCAGAGTTGAGCAAAACTGGTAATTCATTTGTTTAACACAGTCCTTGTATAAATAATCTCCCTTGACACATTTGATTTATTATGCAGGCAAACAATTAAACTGCGATGGGGCTGCTGAGTATTTGTCGCTGCCTCAGCTTCTCTCGCTCTCACCTTGGAAAGCATTGCGATGCACATACACAGACGTATACAAAAACACACACATACAACCCCCACAGCTATTATAGCCCCTGTCCCTAAGATTCATCTAGGTGACATACTTGACAATAGCCATTTGCTGAGGTGCACAGTTCAACATCGCAGTAATCCACATTCAACTAGCAACAAGACATGTTCTGAGTTTGCAGGTAGAGGGCTGATTAGGAATAGAAAGTTGCATATGGGATCTGTACTGCACTGTGCAAGATAACAATATTAGAGCAGCTAAGGTTAGATACATGCTTATTTGGATTAATTCACTGCAAAGAAATTATTACACAAAACTTAACTAGTCACCATCCTCTTGAAATCTTTCCTCACTGACCTATGAAGATGACAGTGAAACAATGCTGAAACACAAAGGGCTATGTGGCCAGTTGTACTAGAATCACAACTCTACTAAGAAATATTGTCTATGAATTAGTCTGGGCTTGATCCAGCAAAAGCGGGCACAGTGGTGTTGCACAGTAAAAATTGTAAACCCCCCCACACGCTGTAGTGATAATGTGGATTGTTGATTCTTGGAGTGTTGCCAATTCTGCCTAGTAGTAGGGTGTTAACAACCCAGGACATCATCTAATTTTAGCAGGACAACTCAGCACTGAGCTACTGTACGGCCACTCGAAGGCAAATATCTGAAAAGAGATGAGACAGAGGGGGGGGGGGGGGGGGGGGGGGGCGGAATAAAAGCGGGGGAAAGAGGTTTGGAAATTCACTGGCTGTAGGGATCGAAGGCGGGATAGAGGAAGGGAGGGAACGGGGACGAGATAGGAGGGAAGCGGGAGGGAATAAAGGGGTAAACTATAAGGGAACAAGTGTTGAGTCAGCAGAACAGCTTGTGGCCAAACCCGTCTACAAAAGCATGCATAGTATAGGAGAGAAAATGAGAGATGTAGAGGGAAAAAAAAGGGGAGGAAGAGGTGAAATAGAAAGAGACAGGAGGAGACAAGAGAAAGAGCGAGAAGAGAATGAACTCTCCAGAGAGGTAAAGATACTGCATGAATAGGAAACTAAGATACATGAATATGCTGCTTGTACGTCAAACCTGGACAAATTTCTGTACCCTGCAACATCTTGGATATAGCCCAACACAGGACAGACGTGTGATTTCTAGCTACTGCAACTGTCCAACTGTTTAATAGTCTAATACTCTTTACGCAAGTGTGAAAGGCAGCGGTTTAACAGAAATCTGCTGTTGTGATAGCAACATGCAGCCAGTTAAAGGATCATATTCAAACAACCGATGGTGTTAAACACAACAGGAAGCCACAACAACGTCTCTGCAAGTGACAAGTGGCTGCAATTTCAGTTTAAAAGTGGCAAGTTGTCGTGACCTGTTCTGATTCTGAAGTCGAGCATTAAAATGTTTGCATGTATGCATTTAGAAGTAGCAATGTATGCATTAGCACTGGTGCTACCTTTTCACAGGAAACTAGGGGAGTCATTTTAATACCAAATTGAAGTAAATTATCTATTTGGACACTGGTTGTGTGCACTTTGTTCACTGCCATCTCACACAGCGCACATAATCAGCTGGGTACACGGTGAGTATGTATTAAACATGAGTCCCGGCCCGGCACAGAGTGCAAGGACACCGATTCCGTCTGCTACTAACACACTAGCGCTCTGAACCCCACTTGGCCAATTACAGCATGAACTCTGAACTGATATAAGCAGAAACTCTCAATTCATTCTGCAGTCTACATCAAATCTGCCCTCTGTGATTTCTAACTTTGCTGTAGTTTCAAACTTCTACAACGCCTGGTGAATCTTACATTTGCAGAGTGCAGCCGGCAGTAAAGCTATGAATGCGTCTGTCAGCCTGAAGAGGAAAGAACTGCACAAGATGATAACACAACAAGACACACTGGTACTGTGCTGGAAACAATAACAGCGATCATCTATCATGTAGCAAAGGACAGTCAGTTCACCTGCTGGCCTCAGATTAAATCCCGCCTGAACTTTATACCTTTTAGTTCTCCTGCTCTCTATGGTCTAATGTTCGATATCCATCATCTGTTACGAATGAGAATTGGGGAGTCAAAGAAAAAGCGAGTCAACTAAATATCTTTTGTGGTAGAACTGAGAGTTTGCACTGATGTTGAAACTTAACTTAGATGTTAAACAGGGCTCTATAACAAATACTGACAATCTGTGTGTGCCGTTTAGTACTAGGCAGGTAGCATATAGTGGGTTTTTAGAGCTTTTTCATTGAAAACACCCTGCTATGGCTAAAATGCCTGATGAGAGCAGTGAGAGTGAATCAAAACAAGTTGCCTGAAAAACCAAAACAATGAGCTGAAAGACACAATAAAGGTAAAGGTCCAGAGAGCTGATGGACGTTGCTAAGTCAGGTGACAATTCTTTGTGGGTTTGTCCCTAGGAGCAACACTTTTAGTATACATATATTTATTTGATGAATTGTTCATATAAAAATATTGACACTAACATATTTTAAATCTAATAAAATATTGATATTGATAATGGCAGCTTTAATTTCATTTTAGGGTAAAAATAATCAAAAAATGACTATTAAGAATACCCACTTTCATAATTTGAATAGGGAATCATTAATCTTGGTATCTGGTTATGTTTTCTAAAGAAATCATATAATACCAATAATTGCACTCTTAGTTAACTCATAATTACAACTACTCACCATACTGCACAATGGTTTAAAATATCTCCTTGACAGCAACAAAAACTTCATGTACCTCATTAATATGATAATGAATAATTATGTTAATCTCAACACTGTAGTCTGAATGGAAAAGCATTTCTAAGTTTATTTTTGGACTGGCAGTGCTTTTCTTTGAATATATACTTCTGATTTCTTATATAACCAGTGAAGTCTATGATATTGATGTGAAATGAACAATGTCACCTCCAGGTCTCTAAAGGGATATCTGTAATTCCTTTGCACACATAGCTCATTCCTCTTTCTCGCCTACCACATTCAGCTCACTGTTATCATTGGACTGCACATATTGAACATGCTCGCTATGAAAACAGAGTGTTCAATCCATAAACAGACTATCAGATAGTCCAAACAATGGGGTATCTAATGCCAGCATGGGCCAGGAAGAGGAACAGGTACAAAACTCACCTTGACATCTGATCAATTCCAGCATGTAAACATAATGTTTTGTAATGATACACACTCCTCATTGGATATGGTGAATTTGGAAAGAGGAGAGTGCGGAGGCATTTAAAAGACAGATCAGATCCAAATGAAATGCATGCAGGATGCATGTAAATATATATAAAATACTAACGTAATAATTTTCTCTGACTTGCAAGGCTCTCATCCTCCACCCAATTACGATCAATGTCTGTGTTACATGAGCGAGAGATTTGAGGACTAGGAGAAAAGACACCATAAGGCTGGGGGGGGGGGACCTGAAAAAATGGAGAAAAATAACAAGCATTGCATTTCAAAGACAAAACCCAAGTGAACATTTAAAATGACAAGGGGGAGAATAATTTAAGGAGAAGCATGGTTTAGCTATATTCAGAGAGAAAAGTGGGAAAGAGAGATGGAGAGAAAGACACAAGCAACTGAAGGACTAAGTTTGCAACTGGATTTCCTCCTGTCTATGAATAATGGATGTGGCGAATGGGAGCCAGCATATGCATTTAGAGGGCTTTATGTATTACCCTCTCAAAGTCGTTGGGAGGAAAATGTTTTATTAGAATGTAACTTAATGCCAAATTAACCTTTAACACATTCACTGTGAGATCATGTGTCTCTGTACTAATACAAGCTCCAAAGGCAATGAAATGCGTCCGCACTGAGGAGCTTTCTCATCAAACACTTACACCGTTAATCTAATTAGAACAGTGTGCTGTACTGTACATCGGCAGGTGTACAACACAACCATAAAGCCTGTTCCTGAAGCTATCCACACCATATTCCCAACACTATCACAAAGCAAAGTGTGCTGCTGTATGTTTGTGTGTGTGCATGCTCCCTTGTTCCCTCCTCCCTCCCGCAATAAACACACTCATGCACCCTCTGGCACTGATATCAAACAAATCTTTTCAAAGGTAGGACCACGGGAGATTAGCTACTCTTGGCCTCTAATATGTTTCAGTGTGCCAACCAGTGCAGAGCCAGGCCCTGATTTCAAGGACAGGTACCTATAAGGTGCCAGCGCAGCAAGAGTCAGTATATTGCCAGCCGTGCAGTAACACTTGACTGACTGTATACTCACACCTCAGGAACTGGTGCGTGTGTGTAAGAAATCGACTGTTAAACGAAAAATCGTTACACAGAAATGGCAGAAGAGGGAGGGAGTGGGATAGAGTGTATCTTTCTAGAACTGGTCGACGCAGAATTGACTGAAAAGACTGATTCTGCGTCATCTAAAGCATGTTACTCACGAAACATAAACGCACAGAATCATTAGAAAGGTCAAATGAAAGGTAAGCTTAAGACAGTCTCACCCAGAAAACAGCCACAATAATCAGAAAAAAAACAATAAATGTATGTATGAATATTCCTGATTAAATAAATGAAGAAATTACACTACAGCTTAACACTGAGATGAGTGTACAGACCTACAATACTAGTATCTATAGATTTATTCAGATTGATGGATCGAGTTATCTATACAGCACTCCCTGCTGGCATGAACTCTGTTGTGTCTGCTTTAATACTAATTAGACACACTGCTGGTACATTGTATGGTTGTCACTTTGCCAGTAGCAGGCTGGAGAAGGGCATCTTGCCAAAAGTGTCATGCAGCATATAAAATATTAATTGGAGTGCTGTCCTTTGCTCTTTGATTAATGCAAAACAGAAGGCCAAGTATCCCCAGCACTGAACTAGAGGCTTCCAGTGAACTAGCATGCACACACAAATATACACACTCACATACATGTAGAGGCACTGCTGTGTTGCAGCTTTTTAAGCATCTGGTTTTTTCCCTCTACTCTGATCTCTGACACTCACGCGCACACGGAGGGCAGCGGGGTGGCAAAGTCAGTAGGGCGGCTGTCCTTCAACTGGAAGTGTCCTTGAGCAAGACTGCTCTGTGGTGCTGTTCTGAAAATTTTGGTCATCTTCAGGTTTCAGACAGACATGTTTCAGAGCTCTTGAAAACATTTAACAGGCAGGGTATGACAAAAGAGACAAGGAAATAAAACATGTTTGTGCTATGCAGATCAAATGAAGATGCTGTAGATCTCTACCACTGTATTCTAATCTAAAAATGGAGAAAATGCACCAAAAAAAACCCCTGTCCTTGTCATTGTAAAGTACAAAATACAAAAAGTGTTAGACAGAATGAACTTCATATTGATGACTTCCTATTTTCAGAGACACAAAAGTAAGAAGACAAATAACATACTAAATGGAAGGTTAAGGGTTGATTTTTCAATCAAATCACTTTCTTCCCTGTGGGATACGAAGTCTAAAATCATTGCAAATTATTGTCTGAGGATCATAAATATATCTGTGTCAGATTCGATGGCAATTCAGTTTTTGCTCTGAACCTGTTGGACAAACTTCTAGATTTTCCCTTCTTTAGGCCACACCTCGAGTCAGCCAAAAGAACTTTGGTAAATGTATTAGAATCAAAAATCTGACCAGGACAAGTGGCTTAAAAATGGATGGACGGATGAACCAACATATATTACTTATACTAGAGCTGCAACAATCAGTCGAATAATTGATTAGTTGCCAACTATTCAATTAATTTGCTACTATATTGGTAATTGATTAATCGGTGAGTCATTTTTTTAAGAAGACAATTTCCAAATTTTCTGATTACAGCTTCTAAAATGCTATTTTTTTGGTTTCTTTAGTCATCTGTGACAGTAAACTGAATATCTTTGGGTTGTGGACTGTTGGTCCAGATAACACTAGACATTTGAAGACATCACATTGGGCTTTGGGAAACAGTGATCAACATTTTTGACCGTTTTCTGACATTTTATGGACCAAACAACTAATCGATTAATTGAGAAAATAATCAACAGATTAATCGAAATAATCGTTAGCTGGTACCCTGTACTTTTATTACTTGCATTTGTATTAAACACAGTACATCTCCCTTAGATATTGCATAACAAAAAAAGTCTGTAAAGTAGGATTATCAGACTATTGTGTTGTAATGATGAAAAGTATTTCAACTGACTGGCTGCATGGATACATACAAAGCAATATGACAGGAGAGCAGACAAGAGCTGGATAGCAGAGAAACAGAGGGGCTGTGGATTAATGCAGGTCATGCATTAGATTGGATTAAGTAACTGAGGGCTCAGGTAAGGAAGACATTCTGCCTAAATGACGGGATTAATAAAAAAAGAAAAAAAAAACACATTCACAGAGACAAACACACTTTGCACTTAATTAAACAACGATCTGATGACTCACACGTCCATCTGTGCAATTTAAAAGTGTGTACAGTACGTGTTTTTGTGCTACCTTATTTCTGTAGTGCCAGGGATTATAACAGTTAGGTTAAGAAAGAAGAGCGAGGATGTGGAAGAGAGGCAGACGCGCACATAATCACATCAAACACCATATACAGGCCTTCAGGGGGAGGGGTCTAGAGTGAGTGCATAGTGCAACAAAGGCAGTTACATAAGTCAAGAGGATTGTCCCTGCTTGTGGATATGTGTGTGTGTGTGTATGTGTGTGTGTGTGTGTGTGTTTACAGACATGTGCCATGCAGTGTGGAGGGCACACAGGCCAGGATGTATTCTGTTTCATCGCTATGTGTCAGAAAAAGTGCCTCTAGTGTGTGGAGGACGGGGGAAAAGAGTGGAATGAAAGTGAAAAAAAAAAAAGGGAAGAGTGTCTTCCTCGCTCTGTTGCTAATCCCTTCCGTCGCTCCTCCGCCTCTCTCGTTCATACCATCGCTGTCATTTTTATCTCTATCTTCTCACTGTCTGATCTTGCTCTCTTCTTACTTCCTCCTCCCTCTTATTCCGTTGCTCTTTCAAGACTGCCTGCTAGGTAACCCAACCATGACAGCTGATATTCAACACGCACACGCATGTATACGCACAAAGATATACCTTCCACCCGATCTTGTGAGGTGCTGGCCTCGGTAAGTGGGAACACATGACTGGCAATAAAGGGATTTCTAACGGCCTGGCACTTGTAGCTACCGTTCTTTGAAACCAGGGCAACGGGGCTGTGTGAGTGCATGTATAGATTTATTTGCTGCATCGATCTGTCTTGTGCTCCGTTTCCAGAATGTATCAATCAAAGAATCCCCCAATAGGGCTGTAGACATTTCAGTGGTAGCAGTTTTATTTCTCTATCTCTGCCTTAAAACAAAGCAGGAAGGATAAGTCCAGCACTTCATTCAATTTTAGCATACAACTGAAATACACATTAGCTGAGGTAGCTACACTAATTCCAAAATGGCATACAGATGCCACTGTATTGAGCGTGTATTACTGATGCATTTTATGTACGTGCAATTTTCTACTATGTTTGTTTTCTCGTTCTTTGCAGAGTTGGATCATATAGTTAATACACTTTCAGATAAGACATTCTGTTCTTGGCCTTTAAATATTAACTCTTGCCAGGCTGCAGTAAAACATGCAGTGCCTTAAAGCCATGGTGGCGTGCCAGCCAATCATATGGTTTTGACTCTCTAGTCATACTGTTTTTCAAAATGGCAGCACGCAGTTAGATTACTACTTTACTGCTTTCAAAGAACTAAGAAGAGGATTCTTCAGCAAAGATGATAGAGCATCTAGTGTTATGTTTCTAAAGTTCTTGCACTATCAACTGACCAGTACGCATGCATCGCATTGCTCATAATATATTAATGTAAAAAAAAAAAAAATCAACATATGTAGAACAGGACCAAGTAGGTAAATATGTTCACAGCAAAAACAACAAAATATGAAATGATGGTGGTTCTACAGGAAAATGTTGGGTTACATGTGGATCACAACAGGACTTTATTTTCCATTCTATTTTGCACAATTCCCATTTTTTAAGCTTTGGCAAAGCATCAAATTAATTTTGCAGAGATGCACCGCAGCCATGGAAGCATTAATAGGGAGACCTCTGGGAATCTGAGCCCCACAGGTCTTATTCAAAATGATTCGGGGAGTGTGTCTGAGGCCCAAAGCTGTCGCATCACATTAGTGTCCAATCACTGTTAGCAAACAAAACGATGTACAAACACAAATGGAAACAGACACAAATGGAAACAAATGTGCACATATGCTGACAGAGGCGTGCACACACATACACACACATTACACACAACCACTTCTTATCTGGCTTTTCTCCATATCGTGCCGCTCAAGCTACTTCATACATATCTGAACACTCGCAAAGGACACACATGTACAAACACACATACAGTAAATGCACACACACGCAGAAAGCAGCCTGCTACAATGGCCTTAGCCATTAAAAATGAATGACACTGCAGCAACAGTTTCTAAAAATGAGCACCAGGGCCAGCTGCTGATCGGTACGATGAGAACTGCCTACAGAGAACAATATGGAGTGTCATTCTAGTATTAGACAATACAAAAATGCCCTCTCTGTCACATATACAGTGTAGCCAATTACATGTAAGGTATTCCTTCTTTATTGTCTGTGATTTAACTGTCAGTGAAAGAGTTAACGGCGAGTATTATCTCTCTGGATGCTAATATTGTCAGGTCTGCAGCAGTGCCAGTGGGGGTTAATGCGTTCACTGTTGTCCTCCCTCATCGTGTTATCAGCAGTCATCGACACACATGTCTAATGTGAGAGCAAAAGTGTTGCAAAGCACCAGACAGGAAGAGAAATCAGGCCAATAGACCCCAATCGAGGCTTAATGGGGGCCTAGTGGCGTGGCTAGCTGAGACCTCTCGCACTGCCTGTTCATCATTCACTCCCACTGGTGTCTGGGAGATGGCAAAGGCTTCTGGCTTATCAAACAAATTAGCTGCTTCATCACTGCAATGAAAGCGGTGATGCACAAACTGCAAGGTTGTCCTTTCCTTCAGAGGCTGTCCTTGTTATGAATCAAAGAAGCAAAATGCATAAAGAACTGTACTATATGTGGTTTGGTGGTGATAGGGGGGGGGGATCTGCAGTGCTATGTGTGCTGGGTGAGAAATGGTGGGTGTCTCCCACCTCGTAGGGGTCTGACAATTTGCCCTGCACTTACAGCGGGAAAAAAACCAACGTTTGGTGGCTTCTGCTGGGACAGCTGTCTGATTACAGTTGGGTCAGGAGCCAATTGTTGCCCTTCCAATCTCTGCAAACCCCACCCACATAACACCAGGGCTCTGAGTCACAGAGCTGAATGGCTGCGACTGCTCTGGCTCCACTCCATATGCAGACACTCCTACAGTACACTTACACTTATATCCATCTAATTTCTCTTCCTCCTCTTCACTTTTCTAAACTTAGATGCAACTTCGTCAGTCTGCAGTGATTTCATCCCTCCACTCTTTCCTGTTGCTTTTCCTCCTGTCTCTGATAGCTGCAGGGATTCAGGCCTGGTTGTGCTGCACTGAATGACAAACCAAGGACGCATCTGCAGCCCTTTTAGGTATTTGTATCTTTACAGCTTTGCACCATGTTGATGCCATTCCAGAAGTCTTTGGTGTTGTGAAAGATCAGACATATATTCCTCCTGCTGAGTCTGCCTACTCCCACCCTGTGGATGATGCTAAAGCAAACAGACACAATGTACCGTAGCGCTGGACAAACATAAAAGTATCTCCCTTCTCACTACCCCCGCCCACCCACCTCCCCATACATCCCCTCAAGTCCCGAGATGTCTGTCTCAACCCTGTTGCCCCTCCCCCTCTGCTCCCACATTTCACATCACAACATAATCCACATTCTGCTTCAATCAGACGGAAAAGCACAAACAGCCCCTCGGCCAGTCACGTTCCACACACAGACACACATGCTGGACATAAACAGACTCATACGCACTTAAATATAGGCATATATTACACACACACCAACAGGCTGAGGAGGAGGGGAAGGGCTCTGCGCATGACAGCCATGTGGCAGGGCATTAAAGCCTGAGTCATCACGTCATGGGACACATGTGTGTGTCTTCCCTGCAGGCGCTCAGCATGACAGCATACTAAAGGGCAGCCTACAGAGGAGCAACAGGGGGATAAATATCATTGCAGCTACCAGCAGGGTGGAGGAAGGAAAACGTCAAGATTTGCGTAGCTCTTATTGACCAGCAAAGACTGTGCCAAGTCCCAGGCAGAATCAGAGCCACAGCTAAAGTTAGTCTAGGGCATAGGCTTTATTCAGGCAAAGTCCATCTATTTCAGCTGGCAGCTGTGAGGCTTAAGTCACTGTTTGGATATTTACATCTCTGAATTGAACTGAAGAAAATTTCATTTGTTTGTGATGCCAGAGTCAGCTAGAGGAGGAAAACCAGAAACACCACAGGCCCAAGATGGGTTGTCAGCCGAGAAGGCAGAATTAATAGCAGATCCCAGAGCGAGGCTGTGATCAAATTAGTTCAGATGTATTTACACTAAAGGTGATCATTTGTAGGTTCACACACACTTTGTCACAATCTGCAGTGCAACTGCAGCTGGGTGAATTTGGTGAATTTCAAATTTACAGTTTAAAGAGTAATTAGGCACAAAAATGTTTGTGTCACTATCACATTAATATAAAATGTACTGTATGGATCTTAGCAATAATCTATTTATCAGTACTGTCAGAAATGCCCAAAATGAAAGAAGGCTTGTTCAGCTCACTCTTCACTGACTGTGTCAGAGACAACTCCCTATTCACAATATAGTGCACTATATTTACTGGTTATTTGTTATTTATTTGATTGTCTGAATTCTGAATGTGAAATTTATGCACTACATAGTGCCCTCAAAAATTCCCAAAATGGAGCTAAAAGATACTTTGCGCTAACAATCCCACAATGTTGTGCTATACTTCACCTGTCAGTGATGAGCAAAATGATGATAATTTGCAGGTATGTTAGTAAGTGTCAATTTACTGCTCACTATAGAGTAAAATACAGTGATTTCAGACACACGGTATAGAGTAAGCAAGCTAACTGCGGGAGCTCCTCAGCTAGTCTAGCACAAAGCAACACTCATTGACACCCGGAGGTGAAGAGAAGCTTAAGGGCAGGGTTTCATTACTCTTAAAATGATATTTCATAGAGCCCAACCAATACTGGATTTTTGGGGCTGAGGCTGATACCAATATTAGGGAGTAAAAAAATCTTGATATCAATATATCAGCTGATAATCTTATATATACAGAATATATACATAAACGCACATTTTTTGCAATTATCCCTCAAATGTGGTTATCAAACTTTTGTGACAAAGATATGTAATGGAGGCATGATATTTTACAGTTTAATAAACTCAATACTCAAACTCAATAAAGTTCAATAAACTTTATTGTATAAAATGACATCAGTGCAATAAAACAGTAAACTTCACTGGGAATTTAATAATTCTAAATAACTGTCTATAAAAAACAGAACAAAAGAAACATGTATATATTAAACTTTAATTAAGAAAAATGATCAAATATACATACAATGCTGCCTATCTAAAAAAAAATATCAGCGCTTATCGGACAACATATACGGCATAAACGGACGTTGGAGATATTATTGTATAATATTTTTGTGGGGAGAACATAGTCACTGTGATTGTGCCAAATGTTATCTTAAGGTAAAGGTCTTAAGCACTTTGTTAGACTGGCATGCAAAGTAAACAATAACTAATATTTATTGTGTAACACAGAGTATGTTCTACAAGGACAGCAGTCCTAGTCTCTGCTTGAGGGGACTAACTACAGTTAAAACAGTAGCAAGTGAAATATCTAGTTATAGTATGTATTCCATAATATGCCTAAAAGCAACATTACCCACACGGCCACGCTGGCAGTCTAGGCTTGTTAGCTACGGCTGACAGAGACACAGCTGGAGTTGGTTTAGTTGAGTATGTAGAAATTAGCCTTTAGCATGAAATAGAACAGTCAAACTCAAATTGTGTGATTCTACATCTGGGACTTACACTTTGAAACAATAAAACTACAGAAAAATATATGTTTGTCTGCCACCATGCATGGTTCACCTGGATGCACATTTTGCTTGATTTTCAGGCCTTGCTGGGGCAACCTCCACATAAATATATCACCACAGGCAAGGACACATACCTACTGTATGTATGCAAGCTGAAATCACATACAACTCTGTCTCTGTCTGCAGGAGCCTTGGCACACACATACACCCACATCTCAGTACACACAAACGCGGTGACAGGCAATTCCTCAAGGTCTGGTACCTTGGGAACCTCTCTGTCTTCCTCCTCTGTGTGTCTGTGTGCGTGTGTGTGCGTGTGTGTAGGACCTTGCAGACAGAGATAGACAGTCTAGATTTTAGTAAGGTCATAACCAACCATTTATACAGCCCATGGCCATTAGGTGTTGGCACCTACACACCTGCAAACTAAAACAGTCTTGCTCTCTTAACACACCTGTTATACTACAAACAAATACCAGCTTAGAAAAGGGATGTCACAATGGTCTCACAGGCCTACTATACTGGACTAACTGACACACTATCAAATAGCATAACAATATCACACCAAACTATACTAAAAACGACATCCTGATGAGCACAGAAGAATGGCTCACATCTGAGGTAATGGTGCAGACTAACAGGCTAATGAAGCCTGTCACTAATTTGTTGTGTCATCGTAATTAATGTTGAAACAATTAGTCCATTAATCAATTAGTTAATCAACTGAAAATTAAGCAACAACAATTTTGATAATAGATTAATCATTTAGTCGTTAATCAAAGAAACATGGCCGGCATTTGGTGATTCCAGGTCCCAAAATATGAATGTGAAAATGTTGCTGCTTTTCTCTGTTTTATATAATAGTCAATTGAATATCTTCGGGTTATGGTCTGTTGGACTGAAAGTTTGGTATGATAACATGTGGGCTTCTAGAGATTATATCATTTATATCATTTTTGTTTAAAACAGTAAGTAGTGCACAATATCTTCTCACCAACTGACTTAAGGTAGCTACAGTTAAGAAGCAGTCACCAAGACAACAGTATGTAGAGGAGGCAGAGGAGTAAGGGTTTCAGCAGATTAAACTATTGGCTGAATTTTGTTACCGAGTGATGTCACTCTAGAGTATTAAAGTAACCAGACCAACCAATGTGAGAGAGCCAGTTCAATAGCCTGTGTTTCACCTATTAGATTTACAATCTATGAAGCATAACCAATTATCATAGTACATCATATTAGACTAAAAATCCCTCTTATAGAGCATATGATCAGATCGGAAACCTTGTTGCATAAATGTGCACATTATTAACAAAAGCTATGATATATGATAGATAATGTTTGCTAATTATCACAGCGGTTATACCAGAAAGTACATGTAGCATCATTAAAAATATGCATAACCTCTTGCCACATATGCCCCTGTATTTTTTGGGGGGGGAGGGCACTTAGAAGAGGAGAAGGTTACAAAGAAAAATGATAAGAAAACATATGAAACATTAAAATTGGGAAAGCGTAGAGCCTCCTGAGACAGAGTGGAAGATTACCTACAGTAGCTAGATAAAAATAATGAGCTGCAGAAAACCAGCAGAGGAACCAAGGGCACAAAAAAAATCTGTAAATCCCATAAGAAAAACCCTACAATCCTAAAACAACTAAACAATTATATCCCTGGGAATATGAATTACAGAAACAAGATTTTAAAAAGCAGCAGATGAAGTAGGAGAAAGAAAATAAAAGCAGGAAGAGTATTTCACAGTTCTTTCAGCAGGGAGGCTCTATATAGACCTAGAGGTCACACGAAGGACAGGGAGAAAAGCAAGACGACAAAAATCTTTGTGCTTCACAGCATTCTGTAAGCAAGTCCCCCTTCCAAGCACCACAGGGACCGTTCCAACCTGACAGCAGAAGTTAGACTTAACCCTGCCACACTTCCACACTTCATCAACAACACCTTTTTTAGCTCATAAGCTACAAATACAAGGTTTTCAGCCAGTGATGGCTGACATTTAAGTAAATGCTAAACATACACTGAACAGTATGTATTGGCTGTCTCACATTTTGCATTTTGACTAGATTTTCCTCAGACAGCAGGAGAGGAGACATAGAAAGCTTTCAGTCCTAAACCTGTGGATGAACACATGCTTATGGAACAGATGTCGCTTCTCAACAATCCCTGAGCTCACACTGTGTATACTGAAGGTAATTGAAAGGCATCACATTCTCATTCAACCTCAAAAGTGCATTTAAATTGATCTCATACTGCTAGCTCTCTGTTGCTGTCATGTATGATTTGATGCATGACAGTGACATTTCACCAAGACGCTAAATTTACAGCATGTAGTATGATTAAGTGTTATTTATATCAGTGGGCAGGCAAGAGCTATCAGTACATGACATAATCTGCTCAGGGCAAGTAGCAAACAACAACTTCAACTCAGCAGTCCGCCCAACACGGCCTTATTTATTGACAAAGGGCAACTTGGATCACTTTATTTTTGACAGTTGAAAAGATATTGCTGTTAATATGTTTAGAAAAGTACAAGCTTTTAATCTTCGAGGAGTGCAAGAAAATGTCATGATAATGAAAGCCTCAGACTTATAAATGAACCACAATTTGTAATCAATAAAAGCTGTACAGTTGTGTTACCTCATTTTAATGGACACATACCATAACTCTCCAATAAGACGCTATACACAATGGCACTGAACAAATCCAATAGAGTGCACAGGCTCATTTACTTTGGAAACTTGACTCTTGACAATGATGGACCTTTGTGGTAAGGGGACTAGAGAGTGGTCAGACCCTTTGGTCATGAGAGCTGTGTTACAATAGAGAATACTGACCAGGACTATGACTGCAAATCAGTACAGTAGGTGTATGGTCCCCATCAATGCTGAAAAAGCAGTTGTCATGAATCCCGGCAGGGTGACAGCCATGTGTGTCCCTGGTTGTCACTGTCTGTAACGCCAAGAAGTACAGCAAGTCTGTTTACACAAATACTGCAAGCAATTTAATTAAAGGAGGTTCAAAAAAATCACCACTATTATCAGTACAACCACTACTTCCAACAGAGGAGTAATAATTCCAGGTTATTAAAACTTGGATCTAATTTTCATAGCTTTGGCCATTGTTTCTACTGTATTGGTTTATAATAACATTGTATTCACCAAAGTCATTGCTAAGATCTGGGCTCAAGGCAACATTGTTACAAAAAAGATGACCAGAGAGAGATTGTCTACATAACTTTATTTGGAGCTAAAACCAAAAATGTGCACACCTAAAATGTTTAGTTCCTGAGCTGTAAATAGCTTTGCACATCTCCAATTTATTCAGCAATTCATAGGTCTGGTGTTGATAGGTGTTTCTGCCAGCTGGAGCAACAGACGACCAGTCAGACCTTTCAAGGCAGGATTAAAACTGTTGATGTCATCTTCCTGCATAGTATGCTAGCTAGTAGCTGCCTTGCTACCTTCCATGAAAAACATCAATGGAAAAATGGACGTAAAAATGTCCATAAGCATGGATAAGGTTGACACAGTTGTACAGGTTGTTGTAAGTTGACTCCCAGTAATAACAACTATTAGAAACTGAACTTTTGTGCCGCAGGGACTCTCTACCTTGTATTATAAACTTAAATGCTTTTTAAAAGTTCTAGTTGTTGATGGACAGGATGTATTATACTGGCTGCACAGCCTTGGTTTGAAAGTTATTGTGCGTTTGTTAGCCAATTAGATTGGACGACAGCAGTTCACAAGGTGATGCAAAATCTCACAATTCCCCATGGGCGCACCAACAGTCTCGGCCCCTATGACCTTGAGTCTTCCCAAGGTGTGACCATGGAAATTTGGGTAAATTCGTCCACTGGTCACAGCTGAAATTTCACTTGTTCACCATCAGTTGTCACAAGTTGGTCCGATATGCATGCTTCCTCACTTCCAACACCAAATTAATTACTGCAATTCACAACTCACAATTCTCAGAACTCTTCCCCTCTGATAGGATTACACATCTGTAAACGATGCCTACAAAACTGCAGCATTGATCATCAGGTTTGATGTTGAGTTTGAAAGTAGTTTTAGTTATTTTACTTTCAATTAATGCGATATAATTAGCACATCAAAACATTATGACAAGCAATTTCAGACACTCAACACTATATAATTTGCCAGGCCAAATTATGTAACAGCGGCTGGTGTAAAGATGTGACAGTGATTCTGCAGCTCTTTTCTCTTGTTCTGGGAACTTTTTTCATCAACTGTAAACCCTTCTACTCCCTCCGTGTGTTTTCTTCATTCATTCTGGTTGGTGTTTACATTCCACTGCAGGCCCACGTGCAGGAGGCACGGCGCATGCTTGCCAACCAGATAATGTGCGTGGAGCAGACAACCCCCAGACTCTTTCATTATTGTCCTCTGTGACTTTAACAAAGGCGATCTCAGCCATGAACTCCCTAAATACCATCAGCTGATTAAATGCCTGACCAGAGAGGAGAACACTTTAGATCACTGTTACACTACAATCAACAGTGCCTATCACAATGTCCCCCGCACTGCACTGGGACACTCATAGTCCTGATTCCTGCATACAAGCAGAAATTAAAACTCTCTAAACCTGTTGGGAGGACATCTAAGAAGTGGACCAGTGAAGCTATGGAGGATCTTCACGCATGACTGGACTGTACTGACTGTTGTTTTCAGGACTGCTATCAACAGTCTGGATAAGTACACAGAGACTGTGACATCATAAACCAGCTTCTGTGAGGACAGTGTGTACCAGCATATACCAGGGTTATTTACAATAATAACAAACCCTGGTTTACAGCTAAACTGAGACAGCTAAGGTTGAAAAAGGAGAAAGTGTTTAGGAGTGGGAACAAGGACAGGTTAAAGAGTCTAAATACAGGTTTGGCGAGGCAGTGAGAGATGCTAAACGACTGTACTCTGAGAAATTTCAACAGCAGATCTCAGAAAACAACTTGGTCTCTGTCTGGAAGGGCCTAAGACAGATCACCAACTACAAACTGAAAGCCCTCTACTCCACTAATGACTTGCGTCTGGCCAATGACCTGAATAAGTTCTACTGTTGATTTGAAGGACAACGGGACAGTCCTGACACCATCCCCCGTGACTCCATCCACCTGCTCCAGACCACCAGCTCCTCCTCCCCCACCTCAGCAGGGTCCCGGGCCTCTCCAAAACTGCCCACCTCAGAGGCCCCCTCCTCCCCTACTACAATGATGACTCCATCCTGGAGAGGGATGTTAACAGGCTGTTCAAGAGACAGAATCCCCGCAAAGCAGCTGGACCAGGCTCTCACTGGAGACATGCCACATACCGTGTTATATATAGGCTATTTTGGACTGGACCGACTCACCATCTGTCCCATCTTGCGCAGACCCGGGATGGTCTTGGTGTAGCCTGTGTTCATGCTGCCGTCTGAGCCCTGCCTGTTGGTGGTTTTGATGATGGTGTGTGACATGTTGCCAGTAAATAAAACTGGTAAATTAATGTTTAAACAAGTTAAAAACTGCAGTAGATGTGCTGTAACGTTACCAGTCGATGGCAAGTGTCTGCTGCAGTTCATGTCATTTAGTTTTACCATATGTGTGTGTGTGTGTGTGGCTGTGACGTTACTGTCTGTGCCATTGTGTGCACCATGTGAACCATTGTGCAGCACATGTGTGTAAATTTGACCAACAAAAAATTGGATATATGAGACTGATCTGAGCCGGTCACCGGTCATGGCCGATCAGCTGAAAACCAGCCTTTTTCGATCAGTGGCCGATTCATCAGTGCATCTCTACTACAAACCCGTAACCCTGATCTCTGTGGTAATAAAAGTCTTTTGAGCGTCTCCTACTGTCCTACCTTAAAACCATCACTAACCCACTCCTGGACCCCCTGCAATTCGCCTTAAGAGCCAACAGGTCTGTGGACGATGCAGTAAACATGGCCCTCCACCTCATCCTCCAGCACCTGGATTCTGCATGAATCTACACCAGGATCCTGTTTGTGGATTTCAGCACCACCTTGAACACCATCATCCCGGTTCTGCTGCAGTACAAGCTCTTCCAGCTGCACGTGCCTGACTCCACCGGCAGGTGGATCACCAACTTCTTGTCTGACAGGAAAAAAATATAGAGCTCAACACTCTGAAGACAGTGGAGACGGTTGTGGACTTCAGAAAGAACCCAGCCCCACCTGCCCCCATCACCCTGTGTGATTCCCCAGTCATCCATCATCACCCAAGGCCTCAATTAGGAGCTGAACATCAGCACCCTCACCAAGAAGGCTCAGCAGAAGATGTACTTCTTGTGACAGCTGAAGAAGTTCAACCTGCCAAAGCCAATGATGGTGCACTTCAACACCGCCATCATTCCTCCATCACCATCTGGTACGCTGCTGCCACTGCCAAGGTCAAGGGCAGACTGCAGCGTATCATTCGTTCTGCTAAGAGGGTGATTGACTGCAACATGCCATCCCTCCAGGATCTGCAGGCCTCTAGGGCCCTGATGTGGGCAGGAAAAATTATGACCCCTCCCACCCTGGACACAAACTCTTTGAACCATTCCCCTACAGCAGGAGGCTGTGGTCCAATAAAACCAAAACCTTACAGCACAAGAACAGTTTTTTCCCAACTGCAGCTGGCCTCATCAACAAGGCCCAGGACACCCACTGACACCGACTGTTACCCTGATCCCCACTGACACCACATGTACATTAATGCACATGTCCGCATCTGACTTATGCATTACATTAACACACATCTTGCATATATTCTGCATTGCACATATCCTTATACTTCATACTGTGGACTTTTGCACATTCCTGCAAAAAACTGCACAGATCTATTATTTAAAAAAAAACAACAAAAAAAACAGACATCTCGTACTCATAACATTTTTTCATATCTTCTATTGTCAATTTGTCACTTATGTTTATTGTATTTTGCAGCACTTGCCTGTTTTTGTCCTCAAACTATATTTATGCATCATCACACCAAAGCAAATTCCTTTCATGTGAAAACCTACTTGGCAATAAACCTCTTTCTGATTCTTCACCCATCCATAAGCAGTCAGAATAGGGCCAACCATCAACCAGTGCACTAGGTACGCCCTCCGAGTGTATGTGTACAAATCTGTACCCATTTATTCTCTCCAGCCCACATGTCACTGTGTATTTACGATGAGCCACTCAAGCGTTGCCTGCCGTCTGTTGGGAATAATTAGTGCACAGGTTGGTGACCTCTCAGGCATTGCTGCTCTGTATCACACAGACATACACTGCTCAACAGCCAGCTTTCCATTATTTTTCTATATAGTACCCTATGAAATAAAAAGGAGCAGAAAGGAATTTGTTCCCACTGTCTCAAACCTTAATAGCTGTTAAACATATCTTTTTATCTTGTTAAATGAATATCATAATTTACAAAAAAAAAAACTCAGTTCCAGAAAATACCTATTAGTATTCCTCCTCCTCAACAGCAGACCTCACTGTTAGGTTCTTCAAGTCATCAAGACTTCTTGTCTCTCGAAAATATTGCTTTTCAGTGAACAGAAACATTGCACGGCTTTCTGAATTGTGATGACTCACTGGGGGGAGAAAGGTTGTATATGTGCTTGGATGTGTTATTGTGCATGTGTGTGCATGTGTGCAGAATTTTCTTCCAGACTAGAAGATAACATTGACCCTCATCTAAACTTTTCCATTAGTGAGCTGGTAAAACATAACTAACCTTCAAAGTTCTCACTTGAACATGCAGACACACACACACACACACGCAGGACTATCGATCAAATCTGGAAGGACAGAAGCAGGCAGAGATAAGGGACAAGGGGCAAGAGGCATAAAAGCTAAAGTTAAATGTACAGTAAATTATTGAAGAGAGGCAACACGGGAGCACAACTTTAATCATCCTAAACCCAGATCCCATTTGGTGCTTGTCAAGGCTAAAGGACTTAAGCGGGACACAATGTCAGGATATTGGACAGAGAGAAGCAGCAACTACATTGTCGTAGCACTGATGCAGCAAAATTTGTTTTCCATTTCTAAAAACCGATATAACAGAGGATGCTGAGTGCTTCTGGAGAGCATGAAAGATGAAACCTCGAACACAAGGGGTCTTTGATTAAGAGTACTTCACTACAGTACACAAACATTTTGCAGGCACACACACACACACATTCTTTGTTCCAGTAAAGGTGTAAAGTTGACGTGCACTGGACTGACATGAAAGCCACGTCTCAGCAGCTCTCTGATGACCTCACCGCAGACTCTACTTTTAACCATTTTTTAAAATACCATCTGGCAGACACAAGCTGACTCCCCCAACCCAACCGACAGCTCTTTGCATTCAGACACACACACACACATTCACTAAATTCTTTCATCAGACACAAGGGTGGGTGGCTTCATTTCAAGCTATTCTGCCTTCTCTCTCCTCCCCAATCCTTGCCCCACTTGTGTGAAAAGTGAAATAAGGTCAACTGGGATGCGATACTAATCCTTCTTGATTTTGTGTGATACCTCTTCCTTTCCTCAATCCTTCATCCCCCATATGCTACAGCTAGCTAACCCACTAAGCACTGAAAGAGGAATGACACAGGAATTAATTTTCCTAGACATCAACACAGGAGCACAGATGCAAGATTGCTAGCAGTATGAAATGGGGACAGTATTGTATCAGCACCTATGTATTGATCATACATGTACATGCACATACATGTAGCACAGTGACGGCATCAGCGGTTTAACTCCATTGATAAGACTGTTGTTGTTTTAGTCAGGCTCATCTTTGCTGTGCCAAGCTTCGGCACATTGCATAACTGAACGATGACACACACACACACACACACACAACCCCAGGCCCGGTCTGCACTATGGAGTGCCATCTCGAAGAATTAGCTTGCAACTGGCAACACCAATGAGCAACGAGAAAAGAGAGGGGAAGAGAATGAAGATGCAAGAAAACAGATAGAGGAATAAATGAATAAACAAATGATCTGTGACCTGAGAAGAAGCTCCCACACTCTTTAGGCAATAAACTGGAAAGGGAGCTCGACACAAAACGCTTTTTCATCATTTACTAACCCTCTTTCTCTGAATACACTGAAGACGTGCAGAGAGGAGAAGCTGGAGAGTTGCAATCAAAATCCATTACCATCATCACGAACATATAAATTATATACAGTCAGTGTGCTGTTTGATGCATCTGTGAACTACTCTATCAAACAAGAACCTATATCACATTAGAGTCAAATAGCAATTCCTTACATACATTGAAATACAAGGAAATTCCAATCAAAGTTTATTCACAAAGAGAAATATGCATGCACACACACTGTGAAGCTCTCTGGAGAATGTGAGCTACTATTTCAACACTTCTACTTGTGTGTAATATATCAAAGGAAACCCAACCTCTACTTGCTGAGCCACAATTTCTATTTCAACACTTTAAATGGTTCCCATACAGTATTCCAATCAGTGAACTCGCCTCGCCTCAGTAAGGTTCTCCTCTGGCTGCAGACAAAGCTCGCAGGGTAGCACAGTTACTGAGTGAATCACAAGGAAGATTAATGATGAAGATATGTCATAGTCAATCTGTGCTACGACCAAAAGCTGCACAGGGCTACTGCTGCCAGTCACAGCAGTTACTGTGTCTGTTTGTGAATGTGTGTGTACAGAGTTGTCTCTGCAAACATGTATGCACCAGCGTCTGCCTGCATGTGCAAACGTTTGCCCCTCTGTGTATGTCAGTACACATACAGTATTTGCGTGTGCACATTCACTAACATTTGTAAAAGTCAGATACCATTATATGCTTGTGTGCGTGTGTGTGTCTCTGTGCATATATGTGAACGCCTGTTTGTGTGCGTTACCTCTGCCACCTCCTCATATCTCTCTGAAATAATAACTGTGTTTGAGTCTGCATGTGTGTCTGCCTCCATTTGTATGTGTGAGTCCTATGATGTCCTGCGCCTGCCGATGAGATAATCTGGCAGAGCACGGAGTGACAATTTGATCTATTGATCTGCGTCTTGCTGGCTCACAGGGAGTCTCTGAGTTATAGTGCTGCCATCTCTCCTGTGACCACCCAGCAAACACACACATAAAAATACATACGTATACAGACTTTTTGTTGTTTCTATTTTTTTTAAACTCTTTGTTTACATCCAGGATGGATCCTGCCAAAAAACTGGAAAGCTGGTTAGTAAGGCTACACGTTACTGGGGTTGGATATTGTTTGAAATGTTTCAATTCTAGTGCCGATAAAATACCTTGCTGTAATCTGAGTAATAAATATGTTTTTTATTTAAAACAAGCAGCCATAAAAGAATTTTGCCTGAATAAAATATAGTTGTAAATTAGCAAAGTTTCCTTATTTTCTCAATAATATTGGACCGATTGTTTCCCCTCAGACTACGCTGTATGCTCTGTTGAATGTAATTTTTTTTGTGGAGGTTGAATTAACATCATGTTGCGATGATGAAGGTTCAAAATATCATCGCTTATGACACGATCAAACCACCATCACCATCAAACTAACAGCCAAAAATTCTGTGTCGGGTTAAAGTATTCAAATATTCTGTTGTGCTACAAATTAAGTTCTGGCTGGTCAAAAAATAAAGGACATACAGAACAAGGAAATGATGAAGGTTCATTCAATACCTTCAGTCCTACCTGTTACCACAAACACTTTGTCTTAACACCCAAAACCGCTTTTTTTCATTCAGCATTTAAGAACACTGTATTTCTGCTTATTTTTTGAAACTACATTGCTAACCAGTGGATAACTAAGGTGTATGAACAACTTGCACAGCAAAACCTGTTTTTTAAAAGCTCACGACTTCTTCTGAAAAAGCTTTGCCAATGAGATATTCTGCAGAAAACAATCGAGAGCAGTGTGTGTGTGTGTGTGTGTGTGTGTGTGTGCACTTTGGCATATCTGTCTCACTGCATTACCACACACAGATCAATAAGGATTCTATTCTTGGCCATTAGATCCTGAAGCAGGGGATAACCTGCCTCTCTCACTCTTTCCTATCTATTCTCTTTCACTGCTCTCCCTCATCTATCGGCCTGTCCTCTCCACTGGCTTTCCCGCCAACCTCTATCTCTACTCCCCTCTTTCCTTCCTCCAGACAACACCAAAGGGACATTGTCATCTTCCCAGCTGGACAGTGGAGGCAGAAGCAGAGTCAGTAGCAAGCATCAAACATGGGACAGTTTTGGGGGATCACAGAAATGATTGGCTTTGTGGCTAGAGGGATCAGCCGTCTCCTCAGAGGACTCGCGCACGCATATAAACACTACGTACTATTTCTCTCACACACACGTAAACATCCACACACACACCTCCTGTTCCTGCTGTAATTCTCAGTCCTCTGCTACACTGCCAGGCTGAGGCCCTTGATCCGCCACTTCCTGTAATCCTCTATGGGAGAGGGGTGCAGCCAAATGTCCTGGCAGGCCAGCCAGGCAAACAAACACACATACACACAACCATGCATAGACACCAATAGCCACCAGTAGCTACTAACTGTGAAAATAATGACCTCCTGGACAAAGATGTGTATCAGTGCAGGAGTCCCAGGATATCTTTCGCAAAAACCAACCTGCAACTTTCCAAAACTTAAACTAAAAACACATCAGAAAACAAAGCCCACGAGCTGAAGCACAGCAACATCAAAAAAATATGAATCATGGAATCTCCATTATGCACCCTTCATCTGTGCCACGCTGGTATCATTGCCATCAGATAAAAAGACAAGGCTGACTGAACAGCAAATGACAGGGGAAGAGAACGGCACCAAAGAATAGATGGATGACTCCCAATTCACCTTCCTCTGACTCTGATAAGACTCTATCAGATCCACATCACTCAAACACAAGAGAGATTCATATGTTCCATTTCAGAGTGACCAGTTTCAGCCAGCAGGAACCATCTGACAAGATCATTTCACCCAAACTCTGAATAGTCAGAGAGAATGTGTTGTGATCTTTAAGCTGATTGGTTATAGGCTTCTTTCATGCCACAAGTACAGCCTTTTTTCTGAGTTTATCCAGTCTGGAGCTCACGAGAGTAATGTACCAGCCAGCAAGACATGAGCCCCATTAAGCTTATTCACCGGTTCCCACGTCAGCCCTGAAATAGCATTTCTACCAGAGCAGGGATTTCATCTCCTATCCACTAATGCTTGTGTACCACTGACCAAATCTGCTCTGCTTTGGATGAAGAAATTCATGTGAATCTTTCAGTTGAATCTTGTGGAACATTCAGTCATCTCTAGAAAAAGTGGTTGATCATTATCCTCTCTGTCTCCCTCGCTCTGATTTTAAGAAGAACAGGAAACATTGAAAAAAGTAAATGGACTGCCCACCATCATCTGATAATCATGAATCTGTCGTCTCATCCTCCTCTGTCTGCGAGTGGCTGTTTATATCATCACCTTTCCAGCTCAGGTGAACGAGACTGAGTCACACAGCCATAGCTGCCAGCAGGTGGGAACGAGGGACAGCCAAGCGGACAGCTCTTCATCACACCGTAATGAGCTGGCAAAGGTTGTCGGACAGGCAGGAGAACACATGGAGGACCTGTTAAAGCAGCCTGACACAGGCGAGCTTGCGGGCGTTCTCTGAAACTATACGACTCCCCGCGGTGCCATTTCATGGCAAGCTGTTGTCCCTGTTTGTGTAAACGTCCTCATAATGCAAGGAAGCTGATGCAAGCTACCTCAGCAAGCTAATTCTGCGGCTGAATTGCAGCACATTCTTCAATGTTTAGATAAGTGCAGGCTTTTCACTGACTTTTCCTGTGATTTAAAATGTGTGAGCAGGTGTGCAACAGTCTGGCAAGGTCAGTGAAAGCAGTGAAATTATCTTATCATGTTACAACATCTAGAACTTGGACCTGAAGGTAAAAATAAAAGATTGTATTCTTTATGTTCATCTACTTATTAAAAGTTCCCAAGCACATACAGAGCTCATGGGGACTGGCAACCCGTGAACGCTGCCAAAAACACTTTGGCACACTTGGAAAATATACTGAAAACCCACCAATGTACATCAGCATCTGACTACAGAAGTTCAAACATCTGTTCGCTTACCTGCTGCTGCCTCCCGGGGATGCAGGGCTCAAAGGAGCTGCCACAAGCCACAGTAACCTACAACAGCTCAATGACAACTAAAAGGATACAATCTGAGAGCTCCACTCTGGGTGCCGATGGCCAGTATCTTCTGCACAGGGTCGAAAGCCATGGACGACGGCTGATATGGGAAGCCATGACGGACAGTCTGGGAGATCCACAGAGAGATGGAGAAAGAGAACGTGTTAGAGAGGATATCAATTTGCATTTCGCAGCGGGGGTGTTGTTTTGTCAAAGGATGTCACACACCTGATTTTGGTAAACAAATTGGCACAGATGGATGCAGAAAAGTGTTATGAAACGAATGCAAAGCCGGAAATTGCGCAGACAAGAGAAAATGAAAGAGGGGAACAAATGTTCTCTCTATGCATGGGTACCCTGTTCTTCGTGATAGGCTGATATTTGGCTTTGCTATTTAGGATCCTTTTATAATCACAGACCTATTTTGAGAATTCTTCTCTCTCATTTCTCTCTTTTTTTATCTCATTTTCCTTCTCTCACTGCCTCCCACATGAAGTCGTGATTACACTGAAGTCTAGAAAACATAATACACAGAAAACACACCAATAAGGAGTATTTGGTTATGATTTGTTGCTTTTTTTGTCCACCCTCTGTATATATATGTGTGTGTATTTGAGTGTGTGTGTGTGTGTCTGTAGCTTTATGGCATCAGTCAGCCGGTGGTGGGCTGTTGGATTTGTTTGCTTAGCGGCAGAAGGCTAAAGCACGTTACATAAGAAGCACTCAGTGCAGCAGAGACACCTGCCTTCCTCGCAGAGAAACACTACAGCGAGCTTCTGTCCAGACAGACAGCTACGGTGCAGGAGGGAGGTTCAAGTCTTGTTCACAGATACTTCATTAGGATGTCTGGCTGTTGATTGACATATTGAGGTTGTTGTAGAAATCAAACCTGCAATCTCTCCTCTAGTCAGTAGACAACAATGTCCCCCAAGCCCTTACATAGTTGTGTTGACTTAACTCCTGATTATGTTGTCTTGTTTTTTAGTAGTTTTTTTTCTTTTATTTTTCCCTTATTACCTCTGACAACTTTTAAGATGATTACAGTTAAATAAGGTGAAGGTTATAGTAGCTCTACCCTAGCCTTGGACTCCTGCATCTTATGTTGATGTTCCTCTGAACAAACTAGAACAATAACCATATTACTTTTACATGATTTTGACATGCTGAGGACCACAAGACTTCTCTATGTAAAATAAGATGAAGACAATCAATGTATTGTGGCAGCTACCTGACCTAAAGGTCATGTTTTCTGCACACTGCCCCACAGGGAAAACAGCCAACATTTTACAAGGATACTATCATTTACAATTCAAATCTACAAATAAAAACCTTAGCCAGAAATCACACACAATTCTATTACAGTCTTGCAAGTTCATGCGTGGGGAAAATCAATGTGAGCGTAGGGCACACTTGGGGAAATCCTGATTTAACATTATAGGGCACCAAGATGTAGCACACACAGCATGTAAATTGCATGAGGGTTTATTAACTCCATCCACTGTTGTGGCCAATTCAGAGAGGAAAAGCCAGACCCTTTTTTTTTTTTTTCAAACAGACCCCCACTTCAGGCGCCATTAGTCCCCAATGGATCGATGATCTGGGGGCAAAGTAGTGTGTGTGTGTGTGTGTGTGTAGACCAGGTATTCCTTATGTTGTGGGGACATAAATCTGCTTACACAGTCATGTTGTGGGAACTCACCTCCCTTATGGGCACAAAAAGCAAATCCCCTTAACAGAAATCATTAATTTTAGGGTGAAGACTTGTTTAAAGTTAAGAGTTATGTTAAGGTTAGGGAAGGATAATGTCCTCTGGAGTGATGGATACACAATTGTGTGTGTGTGTGTGTGTGTGTGTGTGTGTGAGGAAGACAGAGGGTGAGTGAGAGAGATGAGTGTGAGCTGTGTGTATGCGTGAGAGGAGAGATGGAGAAATATGGTGGGGGAGGAAGGGGATGGAGAGACACTGCGAGGAAAAGACAGTGCGAGAAAGGAACACAGACACAGACATACACACACACACACACACACACACTCACACTGACACACACAAACCAAACATCAACCAGAAACCACCGTTTTGCTAATCCGAACCCAGCAGATTATGCAAGAGGGGATCAGTTTGGCCCAACCCCTCGATATAACAGTTCATGCCAGCCGCACATACAGAAAACGCTGGTATTTTACAGAGGGTAATACCTTCTGCTATCATACCTGAAATAACTGAATGGTTTATGAAACTGAATTGAAAATTACAAAGCAGAACATGTAACCATATAGGAACTTACTAATGTTTATTGTCCTGTCGACAGAGCGCACTCGCCATACAGTATGCGCATTGTAGTTATAGGTATATGAACCATGCTTTGGGCAGGCACAGAGCGCTTTAATGATCATCTTTCTAAAGGAGATTTTGCCAAATGATAAATAAATCTTTAGCTAGCAGGTTCTCGTTTTAGTTTAGAAGACTACAGAGCAAAATGATTTGCCAATTAATTTATTTACTGTGTGAATGGAGCTCACTTGCACCTGCTGTATCCTGGGATGGGATAAGTGCAGCGCAAACTGTGCATAATAATAATAAAAAAAAAAGGACTACATGCGATGGGGCTAGCTGTGATGAATACAGCTGTATAATAAAAAAAAAATCATCAGTCTCGCCCACCTTGCAGAGCTGGAAATGCTCGGACTGGAGGGTCTCCTGGATCAGATGGTTCTCCTGTGGCCCCACATGGACAGATGGGGTGGAGGAGGACGCCTCCTTCAAGCCGTCCAGCACCTTCCTGATGTTGAACTTCTTCATTTTCAGACTGCAGAGCACAGAATTGAGATCACCCGCAAAAGATAAAGGGGATAGCCACTTTCTCTCTCATACACACACACGCGCGCGCTCTCTCTCTCTCTCTTCTGATTTCCTCTGTAAATCTCACATTTTAGTGCTTGTTTTTTAGCGCAGTCTCCATGCTGGAAGGCTCTGCCGCGCGCCGCACAGGTCGCTTCTTGGCGTGTTAAAAATTTGGAGACGGCCGCTGAGATGTTGGTGCGTCGGTGTAATTTGCTCGGAGTCCGTGCTGTGCCCCACTGCGTCTCGGTGGCTCCGCTCTTCCTCTCGGCTTTCCCTCCCTCCCCTCACGGCTGTGTGCGCCGCTCAGACAAGGCGGAAACGCAGCGCAGCGGTGGTGCTGCAGCTCTTGCGCATGTCTGACAGAGCAAAGACTTCAACACAAAATCCCGCCACCTTGCCAGCCCACCCCCTCTCTCTCTCTTTTTCTCTCCCTCTCTCTCTTTTTCTCTCCTCCTTTCATCTGCCCCCAGCGACAACGCCCCCCCTCCCATCCCTCTCTCCCACGCACACATAGTAGGTTTTGCTCCACTGCACCTGGTGATGCTGGTGATGTTGGGATGCTGCAGCGGTGTGAGTGTCTGTAGAAAGAGAAATGCAGACAGACAGACAGACAGGGGCTCAGTATTATTCTATCCTCTACACATCCCTCGCCCTATCCACTCCGCCTCTGTTTGTGTGCTTGTGAAGAAGGTTCGCCATATTAAAGGCCATCCTAAACCACAGTGGATAGTGGAAGTGCACCATAAAACCTTGCTGTGCCAGAATGGAGAATTAGGAAGAAGAGAAAAATAAAAACACTAATGTGCCACATTTTCCTGACAATGTATTTTTCATGGTGGGGTTAGACAAATATTAAAGATTATGTATTGAATATTTATCACTTTGTCCAGAAATGTGATATTTGACTTGTATGTCCGGGCATCCAATTAAAAAAGAACATATCATGTAAGTCTATTACAGGACACAGTACTATATGCCAATTTGGTTTCATTGTTTAGGAATGAAACCAAGCAATGCATTTAGAAGTAATGCATCTATCTGTATCCATGGTGATGGCTGTTTCCTACTTATGGTGGAGTCCCACAGTTTACCTGTTATTTACACCCTTCCTCTGAATATGGAGAACCTTCCACAGCTGCAAGTGCGACCTTATGCAGGAGTAACACTTAACAGTGAAGAGGCAGCGAGGAGGGTTTAGTATGGAAAAAGCCCCTAGGGTGACCTTACATGTCCTGCCTGACCTTAACTATGTTGCTTAACTGAACTTTACTTACGTCATCTTAACTGATGCAACACATTAAATGTCAAAAGCCAAACCTCAAACAAGTTCACCCAACACCGAGAATCTTTATCCGAATCTGGGGTTAGAGTAAGGACAGAGGGTGTCGTACGCTGTACAGAGCTGTTCAAAAGCACTTCAAGGCAAATTTCCGATTTGTGATTTTGGGCTATATAAATAAAACTAACCTGATACTTGATTTTCCTTCATTTGCATGTGTCAATCTTCAGGCAGGTCAAGATTTCAATTATGCAGTTTTATCTTCTGCTTTTCAACTAATACTGGGGTATAAATCCTTTCAATTAAAAAACTGTCCCCACCATGACAGCACTATATTAGGATTTAATTATCTTGCAGAATGATGTGCTTCAGTTTGGGACATCTATGTTTGAATTCTCTTCAAATTATTTTACATTATTTACTATATACTGTAGTGGATATGTTGAAGTGGTGCAGTTAGTTAACATTAGTTAGTTTGCATGTTCTCACTGTGTCCGGTTTCCTCTCACAGCCCAAAAATAGGCAGATTAGGCTAATTGGTGACTCTAAATTGCTGAGGGTGTGATTGTAAGTGTGAATGACTGTCATGAGCTGGGCTCCAGGCCCCTGCAAAGGATACACAGGACATTGGAGCTATCACAAAACAAGAAAATACATTCTCCTTGGTTGTGATGTTCACCTGAACATTAAGCCTGGGGATAGTAATTATGATAACTTTACTACATCTGGAATGTGGGATCAATGCATGCATTCTGCTAGACTTTTTATGAGTTCTCTCTTGCTGCAGACCTCTAAATTCATGACCACCATACATCCCACAAGCAACAACCCTGGGCTCAGGCAGTGAGCTCAAATCAGGCCCTTAAAGGCTGAAAAAGCATCTCCAAATAAACCCCATCACCTCAGAGGTCCCCATCATGGTATTCTTTCAGTACTACTGACAGGCAGTGATCTGCCAGGAGCAGCTGCAATAAAGATCCACCACTCAGACAACTTTATCGCCAGTTATGTTTCCCCAAAGAGCTTAAGTGCGTTGAGTTCAGAACCTCGGTGCAGCTGTGTATGTTTGTAAGGTCACAGATGGAAGTACCAGCCTTGACAAGCTCAGCTGAGGCCGCTCATGCTTGAGTGACATTGACGTTGCCACCTGTTTGAGCTGTTTGCTAACACGCTCATCTTCGACAGGTGCCCGTCGGCAGCAGGGACAGGGGTGCAGTGGCGGAAGTAATAGCTGTGTTTGCGCTCTTGCTAACAACACCTGATGCCAACTCTGTTCTAAACTGAAGAAAGTCCAAAAAAGGGCATTTCTGTGTGTACTAAAACTGCATATTGTAATAATCCTTTCTGATTATACGAGTCAGTCTGTATGTGTTTCCACGTAAGCTGTCCTTTGATGAGATGCAGCTGATGTAAAGGACGCATCAAGGAAATGAAGATGCTATTGAATAAAAAGGGCACAAAAAGATATGAAGCAAATTATTAATTCAGTAATCCGTATCAGGGTGGCTTGAGAACAATTGTTGCAATATTGATTGGCATAATGAACTGAAATTGACCACACGCACCTTCCAACCCCAACTGATATCGCCTGATCCAGAATACATTACAGAGGCAAACAAAGAGGTCCTTATTAGTCAATCCTTGCATGTGTGTGTGTGAGTGAGTGATGTGGGAGGGGAGGGCTTTTGGCGAGTCTGACATCAGTGATTTAATTTAGCACCATTGTGTTGTGGCCTGGCCATTCATCTAGCTGTATTGTGTGTATGTGTTGTATTTAGAGTCTGACTGCTGTGTTTGTGCTCTTTGATAAGGATTTCCACTGAGGCAGCGCTGTATTAGAGGTTGTTTTGGGTTTTTTTTGTAAAGGGCCAAAGTGCAAAGAGAGCAGGACAGAAAGAAATGTAAAGACATGGTGGGGTTATAGGATTAGGGTTGTTTGACCAATATTTGGTTCTAATGCTGCATGTGCAATACAGCCAGGATAATTTTATTTTCTGCCATAATCTTTATAATTATTTTTTTCCCCTCACACTGAAAATGCTAGCAGCAACACCAGAGCAGAATAATGGAATAAAGCCTTTAGTGCAACAGTGCAAAAACAGACTTAAGTAGCCCATACTTTACTGTATGTAATCTGGTTCTACCTACTAGCATGACTGTGACACAATGTACTCTTATTTTACTTGCTAAGCATTCATTGATGCCATGTTTTTGCACAGCCTTTTGCAGAGGTCACTTGACAGTTAAAAAGGATAGGTTCACAATTTTTCAACTCTGTCTCAAAACAATATTCAGGTGCCCAAACACTGAATAGGTTTGTCTTGCCATAATCATTTAATGTTCATTTGGGCACCTGACTATTGTTTTAAGACAGACTTCTATCCTTTAAGTCCAGCCTTGTATATCTGTATCCTACGTAGGTCTTTTAATCTTAGAGTCAGTTTACCATCTTGCAGGTTGAACTATATTCTACAGCACAGTAAACTCCATTCTTAGAGACAACTGTGTGTGGACCTATTACATCAGTGCAGAACATCCTGCCTCTGCAGCCACTTCCATTATCGATGTATTATCATTCAACACAACAACCCTGGGAAATATGCAAATTGAGCACATGCAGATCTATTAGCTGTCATGCACATGAGCAGAGAGCTAATCCAGTGCTAATCCCGGGTCAGAGGTGAGGGTGGATGAGCCATGGCAACTATGACAGACTGTACCAAGCAGCTAGTGCATTAGCGTTATGCCCACTAGCTTTGTTCAAATGACTTGAACATACATCAGTCGTGGCACACATCTGGTTCAGGCAATGCTGAACTGCTCAATTAACACAGAATCAAAATGCACTCCATCTATATTTATTTTTTAGACATTTTTTTCCCTTCTACTTTATAAATACACACATAAAGGCACAGTGGAGAGTAAAGTGTGTTGTTGAGCTGCAGTTTGCAGAGTGAAGTGAAACGCCTACTTACAGCAAATTTGCATACATTACACAGATGTTTGCATAAAGATGAATATGCATCAACATACACCATATACATACATATATGCTGCACACATGTACTCCGATCTTCACGTACTGTCTTTCCTCTGATTATATGTGAATTGTATCGGATTTGAGAAAATGCATTATAAATGTTTCTATGGAATGGTGAATGTCACAACATTGCTAAAACAAACTAATGTAAAACTACAAAAAACCTAATATTCTGTTAAACATGCAATATAAGAGTGGAGATACTCCAAAAAAATGGAATAAGGCATTGTTGCTGTTTCAAGCTTTCAATTTTACTCTAAAGCCTGATGTTTTACAGAAAAACAAAAAGCTTGGAACAGGAAAAATACTCTGTCCACTGATAGAGTAACTCTACGTTTAAAATATCAGTAAATGGTAGACAGGCAATGCTAAAGTAATGCACATATGCACTAAGAATAAATGTCCTTACACACAGACTATTCACCTCTAGTGGATTTTAGCCACTTAAAATCTCACAGATGACCTAACAGCTATAGACCTTGTCACACTCTCAAACACTCATGAATGATCCACCCTCAGCACCACACTGTGCACCCTCGGAGCTCGGCATCACAGTCAGCCCTGTTTGACCCCTATCGCAGCATAGTCCCTGTGCTGTCTGGAAAAAGTGAAAAACCCAGAGGGACACAAGGGACAACGGCAGGTTACAGAGAGTTGGGGCGTCTGCCTGTCATGCAGAAGGACTGGAGGGACAAGGACCTTCTGCCCTCACCGACAGCTGCAGTTAATCAAGCGAATCATAGCACACCTGAGTTTAGAACTTACGACCCTAAAGCATCCCTGCGGCATTCAACCACTGTGTCCTTATCCAACAAGTATATGAGGTACAGCACTATAGCTAACAAGTGAGAGGACATACAGTGCCATGCCACATATAACTCACACCCACAAAAGCAAGGGTCATGTGATTAAAAGGAACAAGAAGACAGAAGACAAGTTGTTTGGTCACAAGAACCTTCATACCCACTAAATAGTCAAGAGGAAAAAGGAAACATATCATGCTAACACAAATACACATAGAAAAAAAAGACACATGCACACACATATGCACAGCAGCCCCAGAGGCAATGCAAGTTAATGAGCCACTGCCTTTAAGGGAAAACTTGATTGTCTCTGCCTGGTTGAATAGGAGGATGTTTTCAATGTCAAACATTCCCCCCACAAACACAGACGTAGATGTGTCACATGTGGAAGGTAACAAAGCTTAGAGGTACATCTGTAAATATCCCTTCACACAGTCCCACCACCACCACTGCCACCAACCCTTATGGTTACAGAGAGGCTTATAAATATTGATTGAAGGATAAAAGAGATGAGGAGATGGGGGTGGAGAAATTGAAAACACCATAAAGCCTTCATCATGTCCATAGTGCTCCCAATCAAAAACCTTGCATCTAATTTAAGAATGAGTTTATGATCCTGGCATCACACCTCATTTTTTCACAAATGGGGAGGAGAAGAGAAGAGATTTGTCTCCACCAAGCGAACAGTTTGTTCATGTTGTTTGATTAAGCTTTCAAGGTCATAAGGTCATACATCCCTAACAAGCCAGAAAATTACTGAACTTGCAATTTGTGGTGTTTTTGTGCAAACAGCTCAGGGGATGGATGTGACACAACTTGTCTGCATCCGGGGCGGCACAGCTGGTATCAATTCCAATAATCAACCAAGGCGATAAGCTGACTATCAACACACAAACACCGCCCCACACTCACAGTGGATCAGACGGATGCCACTATTAAGGAAAGGGCATTGCCAATGTTACCATTGCAGTGACACAGGACCTATGGGAGGACAGATTCTTAGAAAGAAGCTGCAGTCGGCATGCCGCCAAAATTAAGTTTACTTAAACCAGTCATCTGGAGATTGAAGAAAGAGACATGTGAGGTGAATATCACTTCGTCCTCAGTTCAATGTCACTGACTCAATGAGTCGAGACCACTACTACTGTCTGTCCAAGCTCTTAAGGAACAGAGGGGAAAACCAATACAGGCAAAGGCTACAATGATTTCCCTAGTAGTAGGTTGGACAAGGACCCAATTAATTCTCTTGCAGTGACAACTCAGAGGGTATCACCAACCCTAATGCACATACATATGCATATAAATGCAAGGAAGATGAGGCAAAAAGGGATGTGTGTGAGAGAGAGACACAGAGAAAGAGGTCTCCTGTCCTGTTATCCAAGATAGCAATAATCAATGCTGAGCACAGGACAGGTTATCGATGACTCCCTTGTACAGCCACCCCCTGTTGGTTTCAGTTCAAATCAATTTGCACTTTATCAAATCAGCACTTCACCATGACCATGCCCGTGTCACTGAACTGGTGTATGACAACACATTGATTCCTTTCTGTCCACACAATTGAGGTGAAAGTGTCAAGAACCATTACCTTATTTTGAAGGCACTATATGCAGCCTTCATATCCAAAGTGTAACATTTTACCTTTTATTCTCCCACACACACGGTGTGCCAAGCTACCATGCAAGACACTGGCTTGGTCATCGGGAGCAATTTAGGCTAAGAGTCTTGCTGAAGGACACTTAAACATTTGGACAGGAGGAACCTCCAACTCTGCAATTAGTGGATAGCCCACTCTACCTGCAGAACCCAAGCCAACCTGATATATTAAAATAAGAAGGGAATGTGGTGCAAAACAAAGAAATGCTGTGAAATTCAGCCTACTAAAAGCAGATTCTGAATAAACTTAAATTCCTTTTCCTCAAGGACCACAGTGGTGTGATGGTGAGCCATCTGAGCGACTCCTCTCGTTCTGTATCCTCAAAGCCTTAGATGGCAAATTATGCTGCACAGTTATCCCCTATAATTGTCAAAGGCTATTGCACAATCCAATAAAGTGGGATGAAA